>NC_091617.1:149643000-149945640 GCF_027580195.1 Bos mutus | reverse complement strand
CTTACAACCCTACTGTTCAATTTCAATCTCTGAGGACTAAGCTCTAGGAACAGATCACGTCAGCTTTCCCATGGCATTAAAAGAGATCCCTCATCAAATCCGGAGATATGATGAGCTATTAAACTGTGTTCTGTGTATTCCAATACACATTGCTGCTGCTGCTGCTAAGTCGCTTCAGTCGTGTCCGACTCTGTGTGACCCCATAGATGGCAGCCCACCAGGCTCCCCCGTCCCTGGGATTCTCCAGGCAAGAACACTGGAGTGGGTTGCCATTTCCTTCTCCAACCAATACACATTAGGGCAGACAAATACTGTTTGACTCCACTTATATGAGACACTGAAAATAGTCAAGTCCATAGAGCCAGAAGGTACAATGATGGATGCCAGGGGTGCAGGGTGAGGGGGAAGGAGAGTTAGTGTTTAGTGGGGACAGAGTTTCAGTTTAGGAAAGTGAATGACGGTGAGAGATGGACAACAATGCGACTGTACTTAGTGCCACTGAACTATCCAGTTAGAAGCCGTTAAAATAGTATGCTTTATATTATGTGATTTTTACCACAATAAAAATCATTAAAAAATAAAAATAAATTGCATTTTATTGGAATTTTATAAAAATATGTGTATGTCTTTAAAACAGGCATAATCTTCAACCAGGTTAGTTTATGTCTTCATCTTATAACCAGAAGACATAATTCACTTTATTAAGCTTTTCCAGCCAGCTTTCAACATTAGGGGAAAAAAAGCAACATGACATGCTATTTTCAAAAGCTGTACATTCAGGACATTTTTTTAAATATTTTTTTTCCCACTGTATTTTGTTTTAGCTTCAGAGGAAGACAGAAGGGGACCATGTTTATGTTCATTTCAAATAGTTTCTGTAATAACTCTAAGGGAACTACAACCTCAGTGTGGGAAGAGGGTCACCCCAATAGGGCCACTGACATACAGAACTCAAGCCGGGTGTTCAAGTAACACTGATTAAAGGGGCCTCGGCTGTTCTAGTCTCATTGTTCAGCCTTTTCCCCTTAACTATTCTCTTGGAAATTTTAATAGCAAAGTAGTAGCACGTATACACGTCATCATGTTCTGAGAGCTTAACTGTTATCAGTCCTCACAACAGCCTGGAATCAGCTCCATTTCTCAGAGGTGCAGACTGAGAACACAAAAGAGAAGGGGCTTGCTCCGCGTCTGAGTCGGGAGGAGGCAGAACCAAGGCTTGAAGCTGGGCAGCTTCTACTCACTGTCTACGCTTCCAGATGGCCCCCTCAGTAAAAATAAGATGGCTGGGAAGACAGCCTCTCAAGCGGTGAAACTGATCTTCATTTCAGAAAGGCATCAAGAAGGCCCAGCCCCCACGTTACTCTGGTTTAAGCTCTGTGCTGCAGTACATGGACAGTGTCCAGTCTAGACCACCATCCTTGACCCCCTTCTCTTCATTCCCAGCACAGCAGCTGCGTGACACATCCAGAACACGTCTAAACAGACGGAAGTTAAAAAGGGAGGGGTCTTCCCTGGCAGTGCAGGGGATGAGAATCTGCCTGCCAACACAGGGGACACAGCTTTGATCCCTGGGTCGGGAAGATCCCATATGCTGCGGAACAACTAAACCCGCGTGCCACAACTACTGAGCCCGTGCTCTACAGCCTGGGAGCCACAAGTGCTCGAGCCTTGCTCTGCAACATAGAGGCTATGCTCTGCAACAGAGAAGGCGTCACAATGAGAAAGAAGCCCGAGAACCACTAGGAAGCACAGTCCCACTGGCCGCAGCGAGAGAAAAGCCTGCACAGCAGTGAAGACCCAGCACAGCCAAAAATAAAACAAATAGTAACTAAATAATTTTTTTTTAAAGAGAGATGGAATTCCCAAAGATTTCGTTTTTTCAGGGACGTGTTGTTTTTTTTTATTAAGAAAAATACATCTTAACGTGGTTCAGAAAATTGAAAAGTGTATACTGAAAATTCTCCCAATAAATGCATTTTCAGTCTTTGCCCAGCTGTGATAAGAAAAGATCCACATGGAAACCTGTCCACGCTTACTGTGCTTAATAAGCTCCACCTTCAGTGTGCATTCTTAGAAGACACAGGAAGAAACTTCCCACAAACAGCTTAGTATTCCATCTGCACTGAGCCTAAAACAGAGGATCCCAAGTTTTCTACTCTAGCATGGTAAGGATTTGGGCATTCTTGCTCTGAAACGCACAAAGCAAAGAGCATCCCTTTAAATATGATATTCTTAATATTCATCTGTGTGCTCTTTAACAGTCCCTATGAAAGCTTTAAGGCATTTTTTAGAAGCTTTCTAAATGGGTAATCAACTGGTGAATATGAAATTTCTGTCTTATTATTTGAGGCATGAATTTCTTAATTGCAAATAAGCATGGTTCAAGATATTTCTCTCAAAGACTCTATCCTTCAAGGGCATGGAAAAGCTATTATGCAAGTCAAACCACAATGAGGTATCACCTCACACCTGTCAAGATGGCTATGATAAAGACAAAAAGCAAAACTTATGGCAACCCACTCCAGTACTCTTGCCTGGAAAATCCCATGGACAGAGGAGCCTGGTGGGCTGCAGTCCATGGGGTCGCAAAGAGTTGGACACGACTTCACTTTCACTTTCACTTTTCACTTTCATGCATTGGAGAAGGAAATGGTAACCCACTCCAGTGTTCTTCCCTGGAGAATCCCAGGGACGGGGGAGCCTGGTGGGCTGCCGTCTATGGGGTCGCACAGAGTCAGACATGACTAAAGTAATTAAGCGGCAGCAACAAGTGCTGGAGAGGATGCGGAGAAACTGCCACCCTTGCATACTCTTGGTGGGAATGCAGAAGGGTACAGCTGTATTGGAAAATACTATGGTGATTCCTTGAAACATTTTTTAAAAAGAACAATCATATGAGCCAACAATCCCACTTATGCATATCTATCGAAAAGAATTAAAAGAATTAAAATCAGGATCTCCAAGAGATATGAGCACTTCCATGTTCACTATGTACTATTCACAATAGCCAGGATGGACATAAATGTCCATGGATGGATGAATAGATAAAGAAAATGGGGTACATGCATGCAACAGAATACTATTCTCCTTAAAAATAAAGAAATCAGACATACATTACAGCATGGATGAATCTTGAAGACATTATATTAATACTAAGTGGAAAAAGTCAGTCACAGAAACACAAATACTGCATGATTCCCCCTATATAAGCTATTTTTAAAAGTCAGATTCAGAAAAAGAGTGAAGTGTTGGCTGCCAGCAGCCAGAGGAGGGAACAAATGGGGAGTTATTAATCAGTAAGCATAACGTTGCAGTCAAGTAGAATGAGAAAGCTCTGGATACCTGCTGTACAACCTTGTACCTCTGCTCAACAGTAATGGACACTTAAGAATTTGTTTACAGACATCCCTGGCAATCCAGTGGTTAAGACTTCACCTTCCCATACAGGGTCCAATCCCTGGTCAGGGAACGAAGATCCCACATGCTTTGTGGTCAAAAAACCAAAACAGAAAACAGAAACAGCACTAAAGGCAGGCTTAAAAATTGGCCACACTAAAAAATATTAAAAAAAATTTTTCTGTTTAAAAGCCGGATCTCATGTTAACTATTCTTACCACAATAAAATACAATAAAAAAATTATTGTGTCTGAACCATTTTCTCAAGTTCACATTTTCAGGTCTGAGTTCTATTTATAACCACAACCCCAAACAATACGCAGCAGCATGGAGAGGAGACATGAGGCAGGAAGACAGCTGGTTGCCCCCACTTGCAGCAGGAGAAATCCCACATTGGCTTGGGGTCATCCTGACAGGGGGGAGGCAGGTTCAGACTGAAGAGTTCCAGGAAGGCACTGGACAACATCTGGGGGGCAAAAAGTTGGGTGTATCACTCCCCCAAGTCCCTTAAAACTTCCTTGAGGCCAATTTTAGGAGTTTCATCTCTATAGCAATCTCACAGACTTCCACGTCACTTGTGCATAACTGTGGCCACTCCGGAAGTCACAGTGTTAGTGACTCCGTCGTGTCCGACTCTTTGCAACCCCATGGACTGTAGCCCACCAGGCTCCTCCATCCATGGGATTCTCCAGGCAAGAATACCGGAGTGGGTTGCCATTCCCTTCTCCAGGGGATCTTCCTGACCCAGGGATCAAACCCAGGTCTCCTGCATTGCAGGCAGATTCCTTACCATCTGAGCTACCAGGGAAGCTTACTCTAGGAAATACAGAAATAATGTAGAAAGATCCTTCAACCTTCATGATGAATAAGATGGAATGTTGGTGCCTGTCCTCTGATAACTAAGAACACATGGCTGGCTAACATGGCCTGAGTCTCAATTAAGGTGAGTTGAGATCATGAGCACTGACTTCTCAAAACATGCTAGTACTACGAATTAATGGTGAAAGAACATAGCAAAGAATATCAAATAAACTGGAAAGTTTACTCAATTTAAATTAAGCTGAAACTCAGACACGCTGAAAAACCAGATTGGGTTCTTGAAGTTCCAATACTTTGGCCACTTGATGCAAAGAGCCGACTCACTGGAAAAGACCCTGATGCTGGGAAAGATTGAGGGCAAGAGGAGAAGTGGGCAACAGAGGATAAGATGGTTGGATGGCATCACCGACTCAATGGACATGAGTTTGGGTAAGCTCTGGGAGTTGGTAATGGACAGGGAGGCCTGGCGTGCTACAGGTCACAGGGTTGCAAAGAGTCGGACACGACTTAGTGACTGAATAATAACAATATGGTTCTGATGAGTAGTCAAGAGGGACGCTTCAGAAGCTACTCGGAAGAACAAGCGTTTAGCTTCTATTAACATTTTTCTGAGGAGAAGATTCCATTATTTTCATCTGCAACTCCAGAGTGATATTTATGTGTATGTGCGGTGCTTCTTAATATATTTTATTTCCCTGCTCTTCCTCAAACTATGTGCCACTTGAGGTAGATTGCAAAAATGCGCACAAGACAAAAATAACATAAATGATCAAAGGAATGGAAGTGAATGTTATATAAGGGCAGAAAAGCAATTAATCAAGAGATAAAATCAGCGCATTGAGAAAGCTTACTATTTATAGTTGCTCAAGGTAGAACATCAATTTATCTCTGAACTTTCTACTCGCCAAAGCAAAAAAGGAAGTATATCCTGTGACCATTCAAGATGTCAAAAAAAATACCCACGGACCAAGTTATTCAGCAGAAGAGAAGCTTTTCCTGAGCTGAACCTTGAGAGAAGTTTCTCTTGTGGCTTCTCCTTCAGAGACCTGGGTGGTGCAGCAGGCAGAATCCTTCCCACCACCCGCCAGCAGACCTGAGAACACTCCACATGCACAGCAGGTGCTCGGAGCACTCAGCTCTCAGCCGCCGCAGGTGCAGGAACCCCGGGACTGTGTGTCCTCAGCCAGGGCTCCACACTTCCTGTCTCTTGACATTGTTTTTGTTATAATTTACTTGTGTCCTTTTTATTGGAGTAATAGTTAGATACATGCACTCCTATGTTCACTGTAGCACTATTTACAATAGCCAGGACATGGAAGCAGCCTAAATGTCCATCAACAGAAGAAGAGATAAAGAAGATGTGGTGCATATGTATAAATACACAATGACTATTGCTCAGGCATTAATCGGGAACAAAATGTGCCATCTGCAGACGTGGCTGAACCTAGAGACTGTCAGACAGGGTGAAGTTTAAGTCAGAAATAGAAAAACAGATATTGTATACTAGTGCACATATGTGGAATCTAGAAAAATGGTACAGATGAACCTACTGACATTGTTTTGGAAAGAATCAGGAAAATGAGTGCAAAAATATAAGAAATGGATGATTAAACAATGACAAGATCTTGAGAGATGGAATGCTATATACATATAGTCCAGTTTCCACAATCTTCTAATTTCTATTTTTATTTTTAAATGTTTTATTATTTATTTATGGCTGCACTGGGTCTTTGCTGCAAGCGGAAGCTGCTCCCCAGACGTGGTGTGCAGGCTCCTCCCTGCAGTGCTTCTCTTCTTGCAGAGCACAAGCTCTGGAGTGAGCGCTTCTATCTTTGCAGTGTACGGGCTTAGCTGTTCAGCAGCATGTGGAATTTTCCCAGACTAGGGATCAAACCCATGTCACCTGCATCGGCAGGCAGATTCTTAACCACTGGACCACCAGCGAAGTCCTAACTTACATGTTTTAAAACCAAATTTGCCTCTGGGAAATTGATCTAATGCATGGTGGGCGAACAAACATTGATAGATCTTATCTGGTTCATCTATCCCGTACTGGACTGCTTACTCATGCTAGAGGTGGCTCCAAACTCTTATGTATTCTTATTATAGCAAATTCAGGGGTGAGACATTCCAAATGGCATCTAACACACAACAAATGGTATGTGTTAGCTGTTGCTATTTATCTCACCCACAAGGGCAAACACCAATAAGCAGCAGCAACGATACAGGTGATGTGCAGAGACTCGGGGTACAGGTTGTGTCTAAGGTCATGTTACCATCAGTGGAGGGGCTGGGATTTGAACTTAAGACAGTTAGGGACCTGAGTCCAAGCACTTGACCACCACGCTATAGGACCTCCCCTGACTCCACACGAGCGGTCTCTTTCCCAGACATAACACATTATGGGATGGACCCTCAGAAGACTCAGCTTCATCACTGGTCGGTACTTTCTGAAGAAAATCCTGAAGCCAGTCAAGGAGAAGGCGATGAGAGCTGAACAGGGGCAGCCCCATGCAGATGAAGGCAGAGCCTCCCGGGAGACACTAAGTACGGCAAGGCTTATTTGGACAGAGATAGGAAATGTGATGTCTGGTTCATAAAAAAAAAGCTGACCTTCCCGATTTACAGTGGAATGTCATTTGTTCCTCCCCCAAACCTCCTAGAGGTGCTCAGCAGGGTGCAAGCTCTGCAGAGATGGAAGGTGAACATTCCTGAGTGTGAGGCAGTCAGGTGAGAAGTTTCTGGGCTCAGAAAGCAGAGCGGGAAGGACTGTGACCCAGATCGTGGGTCTAAGCAGACAGACCTGAGGGCCAGGGCAGAAACTGAACCATTCGGGAAGCAGGCAATGTTGCTGTTTAAGATAAAGTGGACGGGGAAGGGACTTCTCTGGGCCCAGTGGCCGGGCCTCCACATTCCCAATGCAGGGGGCCCAGGTTCCATCCTGAGTCAGGGAACTAGAGCCCATATGCTTCAACTAAGAGTTTGCATGCTGCAATTAAAGATCCCGCATGTTAAAATGAAGACTCCATGCAGCCAAATAAATAAACAAATAAAATAATATTTTCTAAAAAAGATGAAAAGGAACCCAATTCAAGAAAAAACTTTTTTTTTTAGCTGTTTCCATACATAACCTCTTCTTTTTGAAAAGGGGTTTCATGCCTTCCCAGGTGGTGCTGGTGGTAAAGGACCCGCCTCTCAAGGCAGGAAACATAAGAGACACACGTTTGATCCCTGGGTTGGGAAGATGCCCCGGAGGAAGGCATGGCAACCCACTTCAGTATTCTTGCCTGGAGACCCTCATGGACAGAGGAGGCTGGTGCGCTACAGCTCACGGGGTCGCAAAGAATAGGACGCAACTGAGTGACTTAGCACGCACGCACATCATGCCTGTAAGAATGTACTGAGAAATTAAAATTAAGAGCTTTGGTTTTTTGAAACACAAAATAAAACTTGGCATCTGACATTGGTTTTCTTGAATCAGAACCTACTTACACTCGGGCAGATTCCATCACAGAAAGAGCCCTCAGTGAAACTGCACAGATGCTGTTCTTCTTGCTGAGTATGAGGGGACCTATGCAAGAAGGTCCCTGAACGCAGCCCCAAGCCACAGACTCAAGCTCACCAGCCACGTTAAAACTGGGGTCCACCCTCACGTCATAACGCTGAGTGGAGGCCCCTCAGGCTTGAGAAAGCCCCTGTGGTAAGTCGAAATTGAAGTTGGGCAATGGATATAACTTCTTCCAGTGGGTGGAGGCAAACCCGTCAACCTTCTCAAAATCTACCCGTTTTCCAGGGCCCACCCCGCTTCCTGTTCTGGAGTTTGTCTTGCACTTGGAGACGGCTGTTCTCTGCCTTGCTTGCTCTCCACCACATCCTGGTAGAATACTTTTGTTCACATCTAAAATGCAAATTTTAAAAAAATCTTTTATTGGAGTATAGTTGATGTACAATATACTGTGTTAGTTTCAGGAGTATAGAAAAGTGAATCACTTATACATACACATATAACCACTCTTTTTTAGATTCTATTCCCACATTGGTTATTGCAGAGTATTGAGTAAAGCTTCTTGTGTTATACAGTAGGTCCTTGTTATTTACCTATTTTATATACAGTAGATGGGGAAAAAGCGGAAACAATGACAGATTTTATTTTCATGGGTTCCAAAATCACTATAGATGGTGACTGCAGCCATGAAATTAAAAGACACTCACTCCTTGAAAGAAAAGCTATGACAAACCTAGACAGTGTATTATAAACCAGGGCCTTCACTTTGCCAACAGAGGTCTGTATTGTTAAAGCTACAGTTTTGCCAATAGTCATGTATGGTTGTGAGAGTTGGACCATAAAGAAGGCTGAGTGCCAAAGAATTGATGCTTTCAAACTGTGGTGCTGGAGAAGACTCTTGAGAGTCCCTTGGACAGCCAGGAGATCAAACCAGCCAACCCTACAGGAAGTCAGCCCTGAACATTCATTGGAAGGACTGATGCTGAAGCTGAAGCTCCAATGCTTTGGCCAGCTGATGCAAAGAGCTGACTTACTGGAAAAGATCTCGATGCTGGGGAAAATTGAAGGCAAAAGGAGATGGTGGCAGCTGAGGATGAGATGGCTAGATAGCATCACCAACTCAACGGACATGAGTTTGAGCAAACTCCCGGAGATAGTGAAGGACAGGGAAGGCTGGCGTGCTGCCGTCCATGGCATCGCAGAGAGTTGGACAAGACTTAATGACTGAACAGTAAGAACATTCCATTGTTTGTATGTATGTGTATACATATAATACGCGTGTGTGTGTGTGTGTGTGTGTGTGTATGTATGTATATTCTTTATCCCTTCATCCATTTAACGAACATTTATAGAGAAAGTCTCTATACCAGGCACTGTCCCAGGTGCTGGGGATACAGCTGTGCCCCTGTTTCCATGGTGCCCACGTCCGAGGGGTGAAGCCCCTCTCCTCAGCCCCCCATACTCTGCCCTTGAAGCCCACGGTCCACTCCCCCTCCGACCCTTCTGTGGGTGAGCAGGCAAACGTTTACTGGCAAAGCAGTCTTCAGCTCATCCCACAGTTCATCCGAAGGGCACTGTCTTCCCAAGTGTCCTTCTGGGTTTACGAGGCGATTCCATGTTAAGCACTTGATGAGGGAACTCCCTGAGAGGGCCTCACAGGTCTCCTTGGGCCACTCCAGGAGTCTGAAGAGGCCGACCCCACGAGAGGGCCCTAACGATGCTGGCCTGGGCGTTCATCCCAGTCAGCCTCAAACCTGAGTCGGAACCAACCCCCTCCTCTGGAGATTCTCCTCCTAAGAATTCGAAAAGCACAGACTTAGTCCTAATCGACCCAACGAGCTCCTAATCGGGTTACGCGCCATGAATGGAGGTAGTCACCACAAAAGGTATTTTTAGGACCCCAGACAAGGAGGAGATTGTCTGGAGCGCTCCGGGGTAATTTGTGGGTCTGTTTTATTTCTGACTCAGAGGCAGTGGAAAAGCTGCTTCAGAGAGCCCGCGGCCGAGCGGCGGGTGGAGCTCAGCAGTGATTCATGGAGCGCTCGGGGCTCAGACTGAAACTGGAGATGTTTGTCTTCACAGCTGGGTGTTATTTTTACTCTTACTAAATATTCTCTTACACCTGGAACGTCAGCCCCTTCCCACCAGACCCATTCCCCTTCCCCCCTTCTCCAAAGCAGTTGAAGACAAAATTAATTAAAGAGTCACCACCAACAGTTAGCTCTTTGTCCCCAAAAGGGGGTTGACGTTTCCCTGAGAAGGTTTCATGATTTCAGGGTGTGTTTCTTTTAGCAGCTGAAAATGGGGATCGGCAAGACAACGTCACACTCGGATCTTGAAAACTGGGGAGGAAATGCAGCTTTGACGAATTCATCCTTTGGAACCACGACGTTCTGTAGAATGAGATCCTTCTCTGCAGAGAGTTTACCTGACGAAGAGGTGGCATCCTTTCCATCTCCTGAGTTTCGTTTTTCTTGAGACACTTTTCCAGAGAGCAAAGAATGAAGGCAGATAGCCGTGATGGTGCTTCAGTGTTTCATTTTCCTAACAGGCTATGTAAATCCTGGTTAGCCAAGATGAGTTTCCTTTACAGGAGAGAAAATGCCAAGCATTTCCCCTTGTCCCTGATGGCAGCATCCACAGAGACCTGATGGGACTCGTTCACATCACAGGGAAGAGCACAGCTCTTCCACAAAGTGGCAC
The DNA here is from genome assembly GCF_027580195.1 of Bos mutus. Lineage (NCBI taxonomy): Eukaryota > Metazoa > Chordata > Mammalia > Artiodactyla > Bovidae > Bos > Bos mutus. The sequence continues at coordinate 149,935,217 of NC_091617.1, read as the reverse complement.
CCATCCGTCCGACGTCCCGAGAGACGGCAAAGACGGTCCTGAGTGACACCAAGAGGAGAAATGAGGAACGGAGCAGGAGCCCCTGAGAACGCCTCTCCCTCACTAACTTTTCCCCAAACGAAGCCCTCTCAATCCATGCCTCAGCCCCGCGGCCCAGTGAACTGACGTCTGTGAAGACCCAAGGTCCCTCGTAAGCAGGACAAGCTATTCCTACCCGACTTCACTAGCACAGTTGGGAAAAACACTCATTTTCCAGTCTCCGACACTGAGCTGCCCACGGCTTGGAAGGTTTGCAAGGCGGTCGAGCTTAACTAGGAGACATCTTTCATGCCAATCGGATTCAGAACCCCGAGGCAGAGAGCAACCAATGTCATCAGAACTGCAAATTTCACTATCCTAAAAGAGGACATAAAATCTTCGAGAAAATGTCAGAAAACATACATGGAGTCAAATCTCCATGTGTCAAAGCAGAAAGATGTGAGAGAGACCAGTCCCAGGGAGCCACTTTCAAAGGTCAAATATTGAATGTTTCACATAAAATGAGAAAACCTGATGTTAAAAGACCTTTAGCCAAGATCTTGTTCTGTAGGCAGGGGTTGAGCAAAGCACCTCTTCCCACACAATGACATGTAGGGAATTTGAACAGTCACCATCATAAAACTGAGAGTTTTTTATTTTTAATTTCAGCCCACTGTGTATTTACTAAGAGACACTGCTGGGCTCAGACAGCAGGTCTCCTCATCATGCTAATATTTTTTAAAATGTGGTTCTGTTTGGAATCACCTCATGAAGGTACCATAAAGAAGGCAGAGCACCAAAGAATTGATGCTTTTGAACTGTGGTGCTGGAGAAGACTCTTGAGAGTTCCTTGAACAGCAAGGAGATCAAACCAATCAATTCTAGAGGAAATCAACCCTGAATATTCATGGGAAGGACTGATGCTAAAGCTGAAGCTCCAAAACTTTGGCCACCTTGATGCAAAGAGCCAGCTCACTGGGGAAGACTCTGATGCTGGGATAGACTGAAGGCAGGAAGAGAAGGGGATGACAGAGGATGAGACGGTTGGATGGTATCATCTACTCAATGGAGAAGAGTTTGAGCAAACCCTGGGAGATAGTGAAGGACAAGGAAGCCTGTTGTGCTATGGTCCGTGGGGTTGCAGAGTCAGACATGACTGAGTGACTGACACATTCGCTTTTCACTTCCCAGTGTCTGGGCTGATACTCAGAGGGGCCGAGGCTCAGTTCTCAGGAGGATTTCCAGCTTTGGCTTGTCCACCCCTCATTCCAGGGTGCGGTCCACAAACCTCGGGCTCAGCCTCAATTCCTTCTTCGTCCCTCCTTGTGGGCATGCTTAGTTGCTCAGTTGTGTCTGACTCTCTGTGACCCCATGGACTGTAGCCCACCAGACTCCTTCTCTCCACGGGACTCTCCAGGTAAGAATACTAGAGTGGGTTGCCATTTCCTTCCCCAGAGGATCTTCTCAACTCAGGGATTGAACCTACATTTCCTGTGTCTCCTGCATTGCAGGTGGATTCTTTATCCACTGAGCCATCAGGGAAATCCTTCTTACCTACCAGCAAAACATATCAGTTCTACCTTCAGCATATGTCCAGGATGTAACCACTTCTCCCACCCCTGCATCGCTACCACCCTCATGCAGGTCTCACCGTCTCTTACCTGAATTCCTGCAGGGGCCTCCTAGTGGGTTTCAGCTTTAACACAGGGGCCAAGGTCATCCTGCTTAATTTGAGAGCCATCATGTCCTCCTTTGCTAACAGCCCCCAGGAGTGTCCTAGCTCACTCAGAGTGAAGATCAAAGTCCCTCACTGGCCCCGTAATCACTCCATCTCAACCCCTATTACTCTTCCCCTTAGTCACTAAACATCAGCCTCAGTTGTCCCCCAACACTTCACACTGACCTCAGGGCCTTTGCACTTACCACTCCTTTTACTTGCAAAGTTCTTCTGCTGGTTAACCATAAGACCTACCCCCTCACTGACTTTGGGACTTTACTCAATTGTCATGTTCTTAGAGGTGATGTTTTCAGGCTGTCCTTTGTAGAACTACCACTCCTGGTTCACTTTATTTTTTTTTCCTTAGCATTTACCATGATCTAACCTGCTAGCCTTTAGTAAGCTATCCGGCTCAATGGCTGTCTTTCCCATTAGAAAGTGAACTTAGAGAGGCAATATTTTCATGTATGCTTCGTGACTGCATGGCAAGTACCTGTAACAGTGACTGCACACAGTAGGTGCTCAATAAAGACTTGGGAAAAGGAACAACTGCAGGCATAGCTGGGATGTCTGGGACCAAGATGGACCAATCAGGAAGCCCCCTTTTCTGTCACCTTAATCACACTCCTGCACCATGCTTTTTAAATACCACATCAAAGGCATCCTGCCGTCTGACCCTAAGCTAGAGTTCTTCACAACACACAGTGAATCTGTCTCCCAGACCACAGAGAAAGGCAAGGCTCAGTCCCTCACCACAAAGACTCAGGCAGACAAAAGCTACTGCAGTGGGAGGTTGGTGGTGGGGGGTTCCCCTTCCATCCAGGCAGACTTCCTGGGCGCAAACCCTCCTCTGCACATCCCTTCTCCCGGCTCTCCACTCTACAGACCACTTCTATTCAGCTCCAGGGATTCTCTGTTTTCATCTCCCTGGAACCTGCAGCGGGGCTAGACCAGTGAGCCTCAGAATCCCTGGTGAGGAGGGGGACTTGCTGAAACCTGGAGGGCGAGGCCCCGGCCCCAGAGTTTCTGCTTCAGCCGGTCTGGGCGGGGCTGAGAAGCCACATCACTAACAAGCTCCCAGGTGGTGCTGCGGCTCTCAGGGCACCTGCTTTGAGAACCAGGACAGCCGGGGACGCTCCCCCTGTCCGCACTCGCCCAACAGACTCAAACAATAAGTTAATGGCTCCAGGTGGCCTGGGCTCTGGGCTGGGAGCCAGACTCACGGCGCGGCACACAGAGCCCTTCCGCTCCAGCTGCAGTGAGCCTCCAGGTGGGCAGCATGGAGGAGGCATCCTTGCCTGTGGAAGGATGAAGGACGCTCAGTGCAACCTGGACATGCAACCAGCAGAGTGTCCAAAACAGGGATGCTGAGCCAGAGTCAAGCAGCCTGCTTTGCACACAATTCTGCCCACCTGTAAGGGAAGGCGATCCCCCTGTGCACCGCATGTGCTGGCGCGTGTCTTTCTTGACCTGTCCTGCAGGTCTACAGTGGCGTGTGCCTTAGGAACCACACACAGAGTTAAGGCCATCAGCTGGGAGCTCGCCGGAGGCTGGGCGGCCCTGAAGCCCCAGCAGGGCCTCTGTGTGCACCAGCTGTGCTAGGTGGGCTGTGCTCACATGTCTCCACTGTGCAGACATCTGAGGGTTTCTCGTATGTGAGGCTGGAGTGAAGAAGGAGGAAGGCACGGTGGCCAGGGACCACTGAGAAGCGATGTCCTGTGTCTACAGGGTGTGCGGGGAGGCTCGTGTCTGCAAGAATTGTGTGATCTGGTGCTGCCGCTGCCAAGCTAAACCCACAATTACATCCCTGTTGGCTCAAGGTGCCTTTCTCTCCTGTTTTCCTTTTATTATTTTTTATAGGACTCCTTTAGAATGGAAGCAGATCTCACTTCACCGCTTGTATTTCACTTCAGGAGCCTATGGGCGCGTTGGGGCTGAGGTTTTGTAGAATTTCATCACTTGCCTGGGAAACTCAGTCCCTCCCTTCTCCAGCCTTAGCCTTTCCCTCTGAGGGTGACGGATGGATAGGAACCAAGAAGACCATTCCCAGGGCCCATGTGTGCATGCTGCGTGCATGCTCAGTCGCGTTCGACTCTTTGGCGATGCCAGGGACTGGAGCCCACCTGGCTCCTCTGTCCATGGGATTTTGCAGGCGATAATGGAGTGGGTTGTCATTTCCTCCTCCAGGGGATCTTCCTGATGCAGGGATCGAACCTGCGTCTCCTGAGTCTTCCGTATTGCAGATGGATATCTTGCCACTGAGCCACTGGGGAAGCACACTCCATTCTCAGGGACTGGACCCTAAAGCAGTAGGAGTGGGGTGGTATTCTGGCATCACCCAGCCTACAGAGGGGTCTCCTCCCCCCGGGGGATGTTTGCAAAAGAGCAAGGAGGGGCCACAGAGGTAACAACCCACACATTCTGGCCCAAGTCCAATCTGTGACTTTCGTCGATTCCCCCTGAACTTGACTTCCAGAGGCAAGTGTGCTGCAGGGAAGTCCACTGCGCCAGAGCTCAGAGCAAGGACAGCGGGAAGGAGCTGGAGATGCACTTCATTTCCGGCTGCAGCCCCTGACTCCTGGGCACCCCTGGCCTGGGGCTTCCAGGCGGTGGGTGATGCATCCACCCTCTCCAGAAAGATGCAGCGAGGAGGCATGTTCAGGGGCTGCATCCTGGGCCCTGGTGCTCAGACGAAACAGAACCACACCTCCACTGTGTCCCTGCCACGAGCCCCTCCCGGGAGGATCCCCGTCTCCACGACCTCAGCCTCTGTCCCGCGACACTCCGGGGCAGAGATGGAACAGCCAGGTGTTCACTGGAGGTTTCCATAATGAAGGTGGAGTCAACGCACATCCATGCTCCCGTCTATGGAGCCGGAACTGACACGTGTAAAGATCATGCAGCGAGTCAGCAGCATCTGTGGATTTGATCCCGAGAGGTCCCTATGTCTGCGTGCTGCCTCTTCAAATCCTCTAGAGGAAATGGGCCTTAGGTCCACTGATTGAGTTTTGAGTTTTCCCTTCCTCCATGGCTTCCCCTGGTGGCTCAGATGGCAAAAAATCTGCCTTCGATGTTAGAGACCTGGGTTCGATCCCTGGGTCGGGAAGATCCCCTGGAGGAGGGCATGGCAACCCACTCCAGAATTCTTGTCTGGGAGATCCCATGGACAGAGGAGCCTGGAGGGCTGCAGCCCTTGAGGTTGCAAAGAGTCAGACACGACCGAGTGATTAACACTTTTATTTTCACTCCCCTTCAGGGGAAGCCCCTTACATTCTGAAGCGCAGATTATGCCTCACGTCCACCTTGCAATATTGCACTGGTCACAGCTGAAGGCTGGTCCTGGTGTGGCCTGGTGACATCAATTTGCTGTATGAACCTCCTTCCAACACTTCCCACTCAGCCAGGCTGAGTCCTTCCGGGACAGGGAAGTGGCTGCACCAGCAAACGCTGGTCTGGAAGTCTGAAAGGAACAGCTCCACTGACCACTGACCAGCCAAGCAGCCAGGAGCCCCGCGTGTGGTCAGTTTTCTGAGTCTTCCTGGCCAGGCCACCACACTCAGTGACTTAAATCCAATGCCAATCGAGGCATTGGTCTGAAGGTATTTCAAAGGTGGGGTTAACATCAACCACCCTTTGATTTTAAAGAGAGGTGATTATCCTTGATAATGCCGGTGGGCCTCGTCTCATCAGCTGAAGGTCGGAAGCAAAACCTGAGCTTTGCCTGAAAAGGAAGGAATTCTGCCTCAAGACCATTGCATCCACCCCTGCTTGAGTGTCTAGCCTGCCACTGCACGCCCAACAGATGTCAGATTTGACAGCCTCTGCAACTGCATGAGCCAACTTCTTACACCAAACCTCTTCAGCAGGTACCTTACTGGTCCTGTCTCTGGAGAACCCGACTGACACGGCAAGGCCAGGCCCCACCACACTGGACTCCCGTGGACGCTGAGCTCAGGAAGAACGGGCAAAAGCGTCTTCTCCAGAGAGGACCAACACATGCCACCCTCCTGTGTTTCTAGAACATTCTGGATGAGAGGGAAGGGCACTGGGGGACCTGTTGACATCTGTGTCACAGCTCAGATCCGCCGAGCTGAGCTTCCTCCCCCGCACCAGTCCACAGCAGCTTCACCATTCCCCATCCAGGACATCCTCAGCTCTGGCTCACAGGCCATGTGGGTCAGCCATGTGCTCGTCCCGGGCAGTGCCCACTGGGCAGGCACTACCATGCATCCAGGAAGAAGACGGAGATGCTGACAAGGTGGCCTCCCTCGGAAGCCGCCACCAAAGCACTTCCCGGTTTTCTCCCAAAACTGGAACTGCCTTTAAAGAGCCTCTGATGGGACACCTCTGAGCATTGCAGAGCTCCATGAGAGCCTGGGAGAAGAAATGACTGATGTTTCCCTACTGTTGCTTCCCTACAAGAAAACGGTCCAGTTCCTCCACACATGGTTTCATTTCCCAGGAAAGAGACCCTTGCCTGAGCCCACCGCTTTGCAACTGCCAAGACAAGTTCCCCAGTTAGCCAGGAACACAGGAGTAGCTTCCCAGGGGTCGTGTCTTTCTTAGGGACTTGACGCCTCAAGGCCAAGTTCAAGGTTGCCTTGAGCAACACCCCCCCCAAGCCCACTCCATCCCAAATTCCTGGGGTGACCAACCTTGGGCTGGGAAGGTGGCCCCCATGGTCCAGCCAGGAGGGCAGGTAGACGTGGTCTCCTGAGGAAAAGCACAGACCTACATCGGAGGAAACGGTATTCAAGCGCCTCCCTTATTTATCTATTCCTCTGTTTGCTTATTTGTTCATTCATTTAAATCTGGCCAGAAGGAAAGTCTCACTTCTGCAACATCGTTCTCACCTCCTGGCTCAGGCTCCTTTCTGAGCCTTTCTAAATCCAGACTGGCACTCCGAGAGCTGGCCTGAGGCCAGACTTGGCAAAAAGGGCCAGGGCACAGATCCCCCTGCTAACTGCCAGCTGGAAGCCACGTTGGTGCCCTTTGCCCGAAGTGCTTTCTCTGATTCTTTCTCCTTCTCCCCCTCCATCTCCATCTGTCTCTGTCTCTCTCACACACGCTCGTGCACAGACACACACACACGTGTGCGACACCCATGCTGATGTATTTCCCACAGGCAGAGACGAGCCTTGGAAGAAGACCTCTTTAGAAACGCACCCCACCCCATCGTGACTATCCTGGCGTGTATGGGATCACGTGACTCCATTAGAAACAGAATCCACCACTCTGCTCAGTGCTACGTGGCAGCCTGGATGGGAGAGGATTTTGGGGAGAGAGTGGATCCATCTAGATGGATGGCTCAGTCCCTTTGCTGTTGACCCCAAACTATCACAACATTGTTTGTTAATTGGCTGTACCCTGATACAAAGTAAAGTTAAAAAAAATTAAACAACAACAAAAAAAGAGAATCCATTGCTGTTTAGAGGGCTGGCAGCACAGCGACCCTACTAAATAAACACGGCTACATTCTTCAGAACAGAGCAAGTCTCAGGAGCAAATGCAGTGAACGGTCAGTGGAAACATTCTATTAGATGGACAGGATTCACCTATGACATATTTATGCGTATTATATGTAAAGAGCAGAGAAGGCAATGGCACAGTACTCTTGCCTGGAAAATCCCATGGATGGAGGAGCCTGGTGGGCTGCGGTCCATGGGGTCGTGAAGAGTCGGACACAACTGAGCGACTTCACTTTCACTTTTCACTTTTATGCACTGGAGAAGGAAATGGCAACCCACTCCAGTGTTCTTGCCTGGAGAATCCCAGGGACAGGGGAGCCTGGCGGGCTGCCGTCTATGGGGTCGCACAGAGTCGGACACGACTGAAGCGACTTAGCGGCAGCAGCATATGTAAAGAGAAACCTGCTGGACTCTATGACTGCAATCCCACCCAGGTCCTTTCCGAAGTCTAGGAGTTTTCCCTCGATGAGGCCCAGGATGAGCCCACCTTGGCTAGAATCCACTTGAGGGACCAGCATCACAGCAGAGAGGCAACATCCCGCTTCCGAGAAGAAACGAGATGCACGGAAGTGAACGACTCCCTGGAGCCCCGGTAAACCTTAGCACCTCCCACCTCTGTGTCTGGCACCTCCAGCCTCATGGGTGACATTCCCTCTGGGGACTCTGATTTGGCACCTTCACCGACACCACGCTAGAAGTTGACTCGATGGTCTCCAGCATGTATAAAACACAACACTTATTTAAAAACATATTGAGCATTAAAATATGTAAGTAGCAAAAAGGGTCCCCTGTAGCTGCAACAGAGTGGAAAAGTGCACTGGGTGTGGAATCAAACACCCTTGGTTTGGAGCCATCTCCTAGTTGCTTGAAGTGATGCTTTGGGTTAGCCAGAAAATGCCTGGGTCTCAGTTTCCTCATCCACCAAATGGGGACGAGCATTCCTCTCAGGGCTGCTTAGAAGACTGACAGGCCATTGCTGCTGCTGCTGCTAAGTTGCTTCAGTCGTGTCCGACTCTTAGCGACCCCATGGACTGCAGCCCACCAGGCTTCCCCGTCCCTGGGATTCTCCAGGCAAGAACACTGGAGTGGGTTGCCATTTCCTTCTCCAATGCATGAAAGTGAAAAGTGAAAGTGAAGTTGCTCAGTCGTGTCCGACTCTTAGCGACCCCATGGACTGCAGCCCACCAGGCTCCTCTGTCCATGGGATTTTCTAGGCAAGAGTACTGGAGTGGCCACTGGATGCATACAAAAGGGCTTTCTATGAAGTAAAGCACCAGAAAAGGTGAGCTGTTCTCGTGACTCTAGGCAGATTATGCAAATTTAAATGAAATTCTCTTTGTCCTGGGAATTTAAATGATTCTTCCTGAATGTATATGGGATATTCCATCACAGGGCTTCCCAGGTGGCACTAGTGGTAAAGAACCTCCCTGCCAACGCAGGAGACAGAAGAGACTCAAGGTTCGATCCCTGGGTTGGGAAGATCCCCTGGAGAAGGGCATGGCAACCCACTCCAGCATTCGTGCCTGGAGAATGCCACGGTCAGAGGAGCCTGGCAGGCTAGAGTCCATAGGGTTGCAGAGTTGGACACGGCTGAAGCGACTTAGCATGCATGCACCCATTATATCATAACTGAAATCAGTTTTACTTTTCAAAACGGCGTCTGATGAAATGCTTTTAAGTGCCCGGGATAACACGTTCGCTAATTCGCTGCATTTAGGTGACAGCGGCATGACACACTCAGAAGAGTTAACACTTAGGGGTGACGCTGGTGCTTGGTTTTCAGTGTAAGTAAAGAGGAGAGGGAAAAGCACGCATTCAGAGACGGTGACGGGGGAGGGGCAGGCGGACACAGGCCGCGGTTCCATCCGCAGCATCACGTGGGGCAGACGTGCTCGGTGCCGCCGGCCCACGGGCTGACACTCTCCCACCGTTTAAACTGAAGACAGTTTTACTTTCCAGGCAAGAAAACCCTCCGAGATGAGTTCTGCCATATGTGGGCAAGGCCCCCCTTCCCACGCCGCCCTCATGCCTGGGAAATTAGAACTGCACATCTCCTCTTCAAAGCGAGTTCTCGGTAAATAGACTACCGGTTTTTCACAACCTCTATCCTCCGCGCAAACCACTGGCGAACACATTTTCGCAGCCTCGCCCAGGGTTCCTGTGCAATGTCTTGGGGGCAATGCCATCCATTTTCACTCGGCCTTTTCAGGGGACGGGGACCCAGGCAACCGGGAGGATCCGAGCCCGCGGTCTCCTTACCTTGAGCCGTTCACCTGGTTAGGGTTACATTCCATCTTGATGGTGACCCTGGCTGGGGGTTGAGACAGCCAGTCCTGCTGAGGGACGCGCGGGCTCATCTTGGATGTCTGTCCATAGTCGCCGGAGGAGGACGCGGTCATGTCCGTCTTGGGCAGGTGCGGCGTGCCGTAGGCGCACTCAAACAGTGACTGGTCCTCGCTCACGACTGATAACGCTTCCTAAACGCCCAGAGAGACACACCTTCAGGACATGCCAAGGAACAGCCGTGCTGCAGAAAGTCGCTAACATCAGAGTCATCTCTAACTGGAACCCCACTGTTTAGGTACCTTTTCTGGTGTCTGTTTCTACCTTTCAGAAGAAAAAAGGAGCTGGCTTTCTTTCCCAAAGAAGGTAAAAGTTGGAACTGGCAGACCCAGAAAAACTTTCCTGCAGGTCCCCAAACATCCCAGGCCTGACTGCAGCCGTGCAGATAATATCCACTTTAATCTCGACTCAAGGAAGTTGAATTTCAAAGGTCTTAGAAGACATCCAATTGCATGTGTCATTATTTGACAAATGCAATCTATAATTCAACCAGACAGGGTACAGCATGGTCACGAAGATTAAAAAGCAGACATGTGCCCACTAACACCTAAGCATCTGGCAAAACTGCCACATTCCCAGGAGATTTTAAAGAAGAGCTACTTAGAAGAAGAGTGTGGGGGAAATGGGGCACCAAAGGACAGACAGACAAAGATACGAATTTTTCCATTTCTAAGTTATTAGCTGAGATAGAGTTTCAAGTGGTGCTTCCATGATGGCGAACATCTGGATGATAAATGAACCAAAAAAAAAAAAAAAAAATGCTGTGAATTAACCAGAGGCCTCTAGGATGTTTAAAATACCTATACCAGTGAATAGCTCTTTTTCACCCTTGATTTCTATTCCTATCTCTGCTCATTTTGCATGATTTGTTGAAAAGAAACAGCAATGTGCCATTGTTGAACCATTCTTCTGAGGCTTTAAGTCAAACAAGTGGTTAGCCTATGGCCAGGCTGACATTCTACAGCCAAATCCACAAAGCCAAATATGACTGGGAACTCTCAGCTGCTCGAATGATACCTCATGCAGCAGCTACACAGAATACAACACAATCCAATTCTGCTTTCTATAGTTAAAAAAAAAAAAAAGTCCGTATGGGAATTCACGTTTATTTCATTTCTTAAATACCCTTGGTACTGCTATTAGCTTTGGAGAAGCAAATGCTGTTTGCATCACACATTTTTTTAAAAATGGAAAACTATGGCAACCTTCTGGTCTGGACTTCTCATCCCCCAGAGGGGAGAATCTGAGATCCGGAAAGGTCTAGATCTCACCTGGAAGTGAGCAACCCAAGATCAAACAGGGAATTCATGAGGACTCCAATGAGTGTTTTATCATCAGCTCCCTCCTGCCCCCAGAGCCTAGGGCGTTCTTCTTAAACATTTCTCAGTTTGGGATGTGGGTCTGCGTTAGCACTCCGTTCTTGTTTGAATTGATACTTAAGTCAGGATGCTCTTCTTCACCCCAGTTGTTAATATTAATAATAAAGCTCTTCAAAGCAGCTTTTCTAAAAGAGAAACCTCCCTCCCTACAGATACAAAGAAGTATCTGAATCTTTAGGGAGCACACGCATTTTCACAAAGCACCCCACAATCCAGTGTGTACCCCCTCCCATTATACCTCCCCCCACCTACCCAGGGAGCAACTGCATCACTCTCCAAGTGCATGAACTTCACAGCCAGCGGGGCACAGTGTGCTATGAATCAGTGAGTGGGGAGAATCACAAGAACAAACTCAATGCTCTGGATCTGAGTGGTAGCCACTCGGGGTACTGTGCGGAGGTAACAGCCCCCGCTCCCCACTGACATGGCTAAAATCCCTTAGAACCAGAGCCCTGTGATGTTTGGGGAAACAGTGAGCTGAGGATTTAAACAGTAACACGAACTCTACAAAACCGTGTGCTGGGCCAACCGGAGAGCCCGAAGCAGGCACAGGAAAGACAAAAAGAACACAAAGCAGGCACCTTGACCACCCAGCAAAAGCAAACACATCAGCAAACAGCACCAATCTGAGAAACGGGCATGGCAGATGGGGAGTGGGGCGGGAGGTTGAGGAGGGAACCTGAATCTAGGGGCTCCCTGGACAGATCACAAACGGAGCGAGCGGATGTAAGGAGTCTCAACTCATAGATGCTGGGTTAAAAATCAAATCGGCACCACAGACTTAGTGCAGTCCTACTAATCCACAAAGGCAAAATTAGAGCTTCTTCAATAAAGTTTGCAAAACAGGGTCTGCCTTCCCATAGCAGCACTGGAGAGAATGCTTTTTACACACTCAGGACAAAGAAAACAAGGCTCTCCTGCCTGGTCCTGCAGACCCCACCAAGCCTCGGAGGGGAATAACATACTATGTAATGTTAGCATTGGCTCACTGGCTTAAGAGAAACACGAATAAACTGGCAGAAATGGGCTAAATGCGAGGGACAGACTTCACATCATAAATGAGTAAGAAGAAGGCTTTCACAGCACAAAGAGTAACGGTGTGAAAATAGGAGTGTATCCCCTAGATAAAGCAGGATATTCTGGCAAACACACCCAATGACCAAAGATGTAAACGCAGTATAGGATTTAGACACTGGACCAGCTTACGAGAACTGAAACAACGCTTCAGTGTGTGTTTGGGGCGGGAGGAACCTATCCTCACATCTGGCATAGCATTATTTCACCACATGGTCTTCTAAAGAAAGAAATCAAAGTTAACGGAGGTCGATTTAGGGGAAGAAATTGATAAAAGCTAGAGATACGGGGGGCACACAGCTTTCCTGCATATCTGAAAAACTCTCCTCTGCATGAATCCTTCATGAGGACGGCCATAGCCTTCAGAAGAGGAAAAGTTGCTTTTCTTCGCTAGAGGAGAAGTCGTCTAAAAATGAGACAGCTTTAGGATAAAACGTTTCATTTCAAAAGGGGTGACATGTGGTCCGTATTCTGGAAAGACAAGAGAGCGTGCCCAGGAGGGATGCTAAGTAAGCCAAAGCAGCCAAACATCTAGGACTTAGTACAAGTGAGGAAAAAATAAATAATAAATGGAATCAGATACACACACTCACACACACACACACCAACTCAGCACATCAGAACAATGAAGGGGTAGAAAGAAACTAAGGGTGGCTTTCAGAGACCTGCTTCAAACGAGGAGGCTCCCTAAAGCTGACGGCTGTTCTTTAGAAGAAAAGGAAGGCCATACACCAACAGCATGCCTTTGTTCACCCACGTGACTTTGCCTACTGCCTGCAGGTTTCATCATCCCTTTGGTCCCAGGATGAATGACAAAGGCTGAGGCATAGGATTCTCCCACCCCAGCGGCCCTGGGACTTCAAAGCTGGGAAATGAGCGAGCCCAGTGGGATTAAAACCAGAATGGACCGCTGCACAGGGCCTGGTAACCAGGACCACATGAGGCCCTTGTCTCCAGCTCTGCAATTGACTGTTCTTGGCCTTGACGGGTGCTCTCCATGCTCCCCTGACACCTGGCTTCCCTCCTCATCCACAGCCATCTCACCTACCTACCTGCCTACCTGCCAAAGGTGTGGGCAGATGCCTTAGTTAACATGTATGGCTTATTCCCTCAGAACTTTTGGCCAGCCTCGGGGACTCGGGAACTGTTTTGGTTGCTTTATAACAGAGAATTAAAAGAAAAAAAAAAAAAGAAGTCCAAACCTGGCAGAAACGTGGCATAATAATTTAATATGCCTGCCTCTATGTTACTATAAAAAGACGTGAACTTTAGATTGGTGTGTGCTGGTGTGTAGGGGTGTTTTTCTGTAGCTTCAGAAAGCTGGAATATTCTGATGTGGCCGGTGGCAGGCGACCAATGCCGTTTTTATGAACTTAGGAGAAACGCATAAATTCTAAGCAAATGGCCCCCCAAAGAAATGGGACCGCTGTGTTAGTACATAATGTTTATTATTATTTAAATGCTGAATACACCAACAACATATGAGGACCATTCCTTTGGACTTTGGTCATAGCAGTTGACCAATAGTTCCAGAAAGTGAAGAGAACTCAACTAGATTATATTTCAAACGTAAGACTAAAATATTATTCTGTTTTTAGGTAACTAGATTTGGGTACAACAAAGGACCCACAATGCTTATATTAAAAAAAAGAGTTGAATGCACATTTAAGCATACTGACATTTCCAGCAAAAGATTTCAGAGGTCCTGTAGCAAATGAATTTTTTTCTGTAACAGAGGAATATTTTGAGAGGCTCCTATGGTTCCAGCAGAAGAATTATAAAATAAGGGTCTGGACTCAATTTGGCTTCTAACTTTTGATCCCCATGGTTCATAAAAACACTGAAATGTCAATACACAGAACACAACATACTTAAATTTTCATGAAAATCTGGGTGTGGTAAAGTGTTGAAACTAACAAAGTCTTAAAGAATGATCGGCTCTCTTTCACAGCTGGAGCCAGGAGACCATTCAGAGGGAAATGGTCCTTACGTGGTTTTCAAAAACCCAGAAAATGGCCAGAACTAGATGTCCAAAAGACAGGATTCCCAAGGCAACCCTCAGATTCCTCAAGTCTTATGTGCCTCAAATTTATGAAAAACAAATGGAAAACCAAGTGGAATAAGCATGTTAAGATTATGGTCACACTTCAGGAAAAAAAAAATTCTTATAGAAGCCCTTGCTATCACAATACAACTTCCACTTTAGGAAGCCAAGGCCATCCAAACTCCACAGTGCGCCTTTTCTCCCACGCATAACCAACCAGAATCTGGTACATCACGTAACTGCTTTCATTGCTATGAAAACGACATCTTTTAGCCAACACCTTTACGACATCAATACCTTCTCTTGACTCAGAAACAGCTGATCCATCACTTAATAAACCAGTTTACACTGGTAAGCAGCTCATTTGAGCATCCCTTTAAATTCTATTTCACTGGTTTTTTTTTTTTCTTTAGGATATGCCATATTCCACATTTTACCAGCTCTGAAATCTGGATGCATCTCACCATTGATGGCATGTCATGGGTTATTGACAGCATTTCTTCTCCTTTTATGGCTGGAAAAATTATGATTCATTTTATCATCAATGACATCTTACATTTTATGAACTATGGTCATCCCTAGTGGCTCAGATGGTAAAGAATCTATCTGCAATAAGGGAGACATGGGTTCAATCCCTGGGTTGGGAAGAGACCCTGGAGGAGGGAATGGCCACCCACTCCAGTATTCTGGCCTGGAGAATTCCATGAACAGAGGAGCCTGGCAGGCTGCAGTCCATGGGTTTGCAAAGAGTCAGTTAGGTGCTCAACTTTGTATCCCATGCCAAGACTTCCCATGTAGCTCAAGTGGTAAAAGAATCTGCCTGCCAATGCATTTGCCACAAGAGACATGGGTTTGATCCCTGGGTGGGGAAGAACCCCTGGAGGAGGAAATAGCAACCCACTCCAGTATTTTTGTCTGGAGAATCCCATGGACCAAGAGGCTACTTGGGCTACAGTCCGTGGGGCTGCAAAGTCAGACAGGACTGAACACGCAAGCGTGAAGAAGGAGATGACGCTGGTCATTCAGTCCTGATGATAGCACGGTGAGGTCAGGAAGCCTTCCTGCCCACAGATGAGAACTGGGAGGGGCTTGGAAGAAGAGTGACGTCAGGATGAGGATGAGGCAGCAGCGGGGTCCATGGATGGACACTCACCGCTCTGGATGTGGCAAGCAGAAAGAAGAGACTGGCCAGAAGCACAGTGTTTCCCCAGGGCCTCATCACAGCTGAGCAAAGAGCAGCCCTGACAGCGCAGACAAGAGATGGAACCACCCAGAAAGAGACATGCTGGTGGGGAGGAGGGCCGGGAGAAGGGTGAGGGGATACACGCCCAGAGTCCCAGCACTGAGGATGGAAGTAAGGGGTCAGGAGAGCAAGTAGATAAGTTGGCTGGAGACTAGGAAGGAATCTTCTAAGTATTCAGTACAACAAGCTCTCCTATGGTCTTAAAAGTTATGCAGCAGTGGGTCCCAGGTACACTTAATCAGCTTTTCTTACTAGTTTTCCTAAAGGAAATCAACCCTGAATATTCATTGGAAATCCTTCCAATGCTGAAGCTGAAACTCCAATACTTTGGCCACCTGATGCAAAGAGCTGACTCACTGGAAAAGACCCTGATGTTGGGAAAGATTGAGGGCAGGAGGAGAAGGGGACGACAGAGGATGAGATGGTTGGATGGCATCCCTGACTCAATGGACCTGAGGTTGAGTAAGCTCTAAGAGATGATGATGGACAAGGAAGCCTGGTGTGCTGCAGTCCATGGGGTTGCAAAGAGTCGGACGTGACTGAGTGACTGAACAACAATAGTTTGATCAACAAACCTGTTCTTTTCACTGGTTAATCAGATAATTCAGGCCCACACTGATGGCCATCAGTGATGTGTTCACTGCAGGTGGATGCAATCCATATGGCACAGGAAGAAGTGGGCAGGTAGGAACACTTATCGATGTGCTCCAGCGAGAGCCACACGGAGGCAGACCTAGCAATACTGGAGGATGATTTATTGGGTTGTCTCAAGCCCAGCTGTTCATAACTTCTCTTCAAGGCCGAGTGCATGCAGTAGATGCTACTCTTATCTCATTTAGAGGAGAAAAAAGCAACACAAATAAAATAGACAAGGCACCTAGGAAAGACTGCCACTCCATTTGCCCAACAACAGGCCAGGCCTTCAGTCATTTTATTCTCAGCACGAGCAGCTTTGCATTCATATATTGCCAACATCTCATGAGACGAGAAACCTCATCTGACCAGTGCCTTTTAACTACAACACTTTTAACTACGACAAAAAAGCCAAACACTGTGAGTTGAAGTTGTCTCGTCAGTATGCGTGGGAATCATTTTACCCCTTCTTGATATTATTTTCTTTCCTTAATTCTTCAGCAGAGGAAACATTAAAATCATATATTGAAGGCAGTGTCTAGCTTTGATCTCACGTTTTTCTCATTTAACACACTGCTATTTTAATCCCCCCCCCCAAATATAAAAAAATCTTGGATAAACCTCAAAGGAAAGATGTATGTAAGCAAATGAGGTCCATTTAAGAGCTTATTTCTCCAATGTGGTATCGCTTCGTATCAAACACATTTACAACTGCAATACCAGCCTGGCGCTAGAAGAATGAGACCCAGGACTGTGAGGAGATACGTGCAGGCAAATATATTTATATACACACATTCACATACATGAATTCACACTGTGCATATTCATACACACATACATCCATGCACGTACATATCCATACCTCCATATTATGTGTGGAGATACATGCAGACAAATATATTTATATACACAATACACATACATGCATTCACACTGTGCATATTCATACACGCATATATCCACACACATACACATCCATACCTCCATATTCATATGCATACACAGAGACATTCATACATACACATGTTCATACACACACACATGCACTTCCATATCCATACACATACACATAAATATTGGGCGGGCCAAAAAGTTTGTTTGGTTTTAAGTCAAAATAAGATATTTTTCATTTTCTTTGAAGAACTTTATCGAACACTTTATCCACTAACTGAACAAACTTTTTTGCCCAATGCAATATATTCATACTTACACACATGCATATTCATATACATACATGTACACACAAAAATACATAAATATACAACATAGACTCACGTAACGTAGGTGCACATATGCATGCACATTCACACAAATATGCACACATGTTCATTCACACATGTATGTTAATGCACACACACACACATACGTATTTCCATCACATGCATCTAACACACATACACACACCCATCTGTCTCTCATCCTTACTATCTTTGCTCATCGAGCACTGTAGAGAACCTGGCCACCGTCCTTATTGGGGTATCCCTTTGGGGCAACTGTTGCCTAAAGGATAAAGAACCAGATTTCTCCCCTTTAACCTTGATTTGTTTCTTTCTCAAACTCAAAGGTATTTTCTCTCCCCTAAGCAAAGCCCTTTAGAAAAGAGCTGGAAACTAGTCTCCCCATGACCTTCTGATGAATTTCCCTGCTCTAAACTTACCAGCTTTCTCCTCAGCTGTGAGCTGCCTCGCCAGCCCTGGGGATTCTCTTTGCTCACATATTCTCCAACTGCTGCCTTTATTAAGATACAGGCATTTTCAGGGCAGGATCGTGTGTGTGTGTGTGTTTGTGTCTGTTTGTGTGTTTCTAGCGATCAAATAGCTTCATAACATAACAAGTCTTTTGATACTTCTATTAATCATAGAACTAAGTCATGAAATTCTACGAAAACCCCACGATAGATCTGTAGTCTGAAACCTTTTTTCACATCAACAGAAGGGAATATACACTTGTGAGACTGACTGTGCAGTCAGGGACTAGGAGTTTGGAAAGGAACTGCCTTTGGCACTACATCCTCAGTCATGTGATCCTGGAGCACATGACTTGCAGGGTTGATGACTGAAATCTACGTAGGCTTAAACGAGAGAGTCTATGGCGCTAGACCACATAGGAAATCAGGAAGACTTACTAGAAAATGAAGACTAGCATTAGCAAAGCAAGAAGACAAGCAGTCAATGGGGCAGCTGAAACCCTAGAAGACTGGCACAGTGGAGAAAAATGTCAACAGAGAAGAGTTTGGGTCCACCTAATGAGAACTAGATTTAAATGAACCTCCAAACATTCGAAACCCCACAAACATAACTTTAAAACAACTCTCCTGTTTACTTTCTCACTTCTGTGCAGATGCTGTGTGAGACAATGGAGAAAGGAGGATGAGGTGGACATCCTTGGCCTGGCCATCCGAGGGCAAGAGGGCACAGGTGTGCAGGGGCAGTAACGGTCCAGGGTTCTACCGCACAGCAGCACGCCACGGTTAACAAACCATGTGTCCTCCAGGCACAAACTTGGCTCAGAGGGGAGATCTTATGCTAAGTGTTCTTATCACAAAACATAAAAATAAATAAGAGGGAAGGAGGAAACTTTCTTTGGGAAGTGATGGATATGTTTATGGCTGCTTATCTCCAAACTCAGTAAGTTGTAACCATTGAATACCTTGCAGCTTTTAGTATATCTATCAGGCCCCGGTAAATTGGGTTTTAAAAAACAAAGGCAACAGTGTGTTTAAGTGATGTTAACGGCTCCTTTGTTCTCCTACAAAGAAACACATTTTTTTACCCCATAGGCTTCTTTCCTTCTTTAGAGATGAACAAAAAGTGTAAAAACATGTGTGGAAACATCCTGTTTGTGGGGTCTGCATCAGAATGAGAGCAAAGAATGTGCTCCGGACCCTTTCGGGGCCTTCCGCGCCCTCTTGGTTCTGTGTGGAGTGGATTCCACTCCTGACTTTGCATACGTGTGCTTGTTTCTCTAAGCATTGTCATCACATGACACTCAGAGAACATTCATCAAAAGCCTGCATCTTACTTTCCTCTGATTTGAAATAATTCACTTGGGATGAAAAGATGGTCTGCATTTCACTTTCGACCACCACATTTAGGCTGCATGACGGAGGTGCTCCAGAATGGAGGCAGCATGGCGGCAGGGAGCTGGCGATGCTAAGAGCCGCAGGCTCCCTTGATCCCTGGGTCACCCCGGAAACTTCCTCAACCCTGTCCTGCTCCAAGTTTAGTCCCACAGTGAGCTGCTGTGGGATCACTGCAGATCCGGAGGCTGCGTTGTCCCCAGCCCTCCTGAAGCAGAATCCATTTTATAACATCGTCCCCAGGTAAACCTGGATACTGCATATTCACCTGTAAGTCCTACTGCCTCATCCTTTGCGCTTCTTGGGTGGCACTAATGGTAAAGACCCCAGCTGCCAATGCAGGCGTCATAAGAGAACCAGGTTTGATCCCTGGGTGGGGAAGATCTCCTGGAGGAGGAAATAGCAACCCACTCTGGTATTCCTGCCTGGAGAATCCCAAGGACGGAGGAGTCTGGCGGGCTACACAGTGCACAGTGTCACAAAGAACTGGGCCCGACTGAAGCAACGCCTTATCCTTGTGTGAGTCTCAATTTCTCCAACTATAAAGCTGATGTTGATAACAGCGATCCTGCTCCCAACCAGGGCTCCCAGTGGGCCAGGTGAGTTAGCGTACGGGACAAGTTTTATAAACCTTAGTACTGCATCCCAACTATGATCCAAAAAAAGTTGATGTGACTGACCCAAATTCTTCATGTCATTCAAGACAAGAGTTTGGAATATCCGTCTCAAGTCATATTCATCAGGAACCAGGAAAAGTGCATCATCTCTTGCATGCCATTAAGTCACTCTTTCTCTGTCATGGACCAACTTTAAAAGTCAGGTATCGTTATCTAAGATGGGGAGAAGGATGAGCTGACATGTCTTATGGTCAAGAGCACTCAGTCTCATGTGATTTAGCCTTTATAGTCCTTGGTCCAGTTCTTATGTGGGTTTTCGGTTGCAATTCTACATTAGTTTGTTGAATGTCGATTAACTCTAAGTTTTGCGTGGAATCCAGATTTCCTGTTGGCAACTGTAGCCTCAACAACTGGCTGGGGCTTCCCAGGTGGCGCCAGTGGTTAAAAACAAAAACAAAACCTGCCTGCCACTGCAGGAGACATGGGAGACATGGGTTCGACCCCTGGGTCAGGAAGATCCCCTGGAGGAGGAAATGGCAATCCACTCCAGGATTCTTGCCTGAAAATCCCAAAGACGGAGGAGCCCGAAGGGGCTACAGTTCATGGGGTTGCAAAAAGCTGACTTGGCAAGCATGCATGCAACAACTGGGACATTCTCTGGCACACTGCTGTAGTTCTCTGTACAAGGAGTAGATGTAGGGATGAACACATGAGTGAATCAGTAATACACCACGTTCTCATAATTCCCATTAATTTCCCTAGAACTGTGTGTGCTTGCTTGCTAAATCACTTCAGTCATGTCTGACTCTTTTGCGATCCCATGGACTGTAGCCTGCCAGGCTTCTCTGTCTGTGGGGTTTTCCAGGCAAGAATACTGGAGTGGGTTGCCATGCCCTCCTCCAGGGGATCTTCCCCACCCAGGGACTGAAGTTGGGTCTCCTGCATTGGAGGCAGACTCTTTACTGTCTAAGCCACCAGGGAAGCCCAGCTGATGTTCCTCAAAGTGAAAGTGAAGTGGCTCAGTCGTGTCAGACTCTTTGCGACCCCATGGACCATAGCCTACCAGGATCCTCCGTCCATGGGATTTTCCAAGCAAGAGTACTAGACTGGGTTGCCATTTCCTTCTCCAGGGTTATCTTTCCGACCCAGGGATTGAACCCAGGTCTCCTGCATCGTAGGCAGATGCTTTACCGTCTGAGCCACCAGGGAAGTCCTCAAATTTCTCTGCAAAACTCTTCTCTTCCAGGATGTGGGATTCATGATGTTCCTCATCTTAACTTTCCCTGAAACCTCATGGGGTTCCTAACACAATGGGACAAGGAAGTGATTCTGCGGCAGTCTTGCCAAGAGGCTCACGGGACTCTTCTACCCTTCTGGTTTCTGAAGCCGCTCTCACACACGTGAGGCTGCAAGCAATTAGGGTTCTAAGAGGCACAGTGGCCCCTGAGAAGGGCACCCCATGCCCACAGGGGTGACAGAGCTGTGTGCAGCTCTCCTCCGTTGGAGCAGCCCTTCTCTGAGTCCCAAAGGAGGCATCTCATCCTCTCCTCCCCAGAAGCTCCATGAAAACAGGCAGCTCTAAGCTTGGCTTTTTCCAAACACACACCCAGACGCTAAAAGCACAGCACGCCGCACATCTGGAATGTGTCTCATCCATGAATCTCTGACACATGGATTCATTGTTTTCGAGAAAATTCCAAGAATTTTATTCATGAGAAAATTCTGGCACAACGGGAAATGCTGGCAAGCGTGAGAGGCCGCAGATGTCCTGGCCTACACACACGCACACACACACGCACACACACACACACACACACACACCTGTCACCGCTTCAGCACCTTTCCATCAGGTACCTACCCCACCCCTGCAAAATTCCAACCCCAAATTTCCCATTAAAGGGGGGCACGTAACACCCTTAATCTTTATAAGGGATGCCATTCCCCCAACGGTTGCATCACTCCAGATGCACTCTGCAAGTGTCCGGATGGACACATGGGAATTTAAAAGGAGCGGCAGGAACACGGAGTGACTAGTGTGAGAAGCAGCCGCGTGCCCTGGGGCCACGGCCTCCTCATCTGTTCAACTAGGATCTGGTGTCCTGATGTTTCCTGAGGTCCCTCCACACTCTAAAATGAAATCTATTGTATTTAACTACTGACGTTCTCTTCCTGCCAGGGCCCAACTACAGGCCCCAATTTCTCCATCTTTGAGCAGATACATGCCTGGGGGTGGGGGTGGGGGGAAATCCATCCTCTGGGGAGCTGCCAGACGCTCCTGCAAGTTCAAGTTCAAAGAGAACTGTGGGCGCTTCCCAGGCTGCCCTGGGTTTTAATTTGCCAAGTCCTCTGACTGTTCATTGGAAGAACTGATGCTGAAGCTCCAACACACAGGCCACCTGATGTGCAGAGCCGACTCACTGGAGAAGACCCTGATGTTGGGAAAGACTGAAGGCAGGAGCAGAAGGGGACAACAAAGGATGAGACAGTTAGATAGCATCACTGACTCAGGGGACATGAATCTGAGCAAATTCTGGGAGCTAGTGAAGGACAGGGAAGCCTGGCGTGCTGCAGTCCATGGGGTTGCAAAGAGTCAGACACGACTGAATGACCAAACAACAATGGGATAACTTCTTCTGTGCTCGTGGGAAAGTAGTCCAGACTCTGAGAGCTCATTTCAAGTCTTCAAGCGCAGTTAGGACCTAAGCTCCTGGACGGGAACTCTGGCGTTCTCCATAAAACACATCACACACCGGTAATAGTAAAATACGGTTCTGCTAACAGAAAGTCTTACAGAGACTGAGGCTCTCACGAGGCGGGGTAGGGCAGGGGGGTTGCAGACAGGGGGCCTAGGTAGGAAGCCCCACTTTTCCCGAGGTGTTCCAAGGAATTCCTCCCTTTCCTTTCCATGCTCTTTCCCAATTAACTATTGTCAAGGGCCGCACAGCACAACGGATAGAGCAGACATAAACACAAACTCATTTTCTTTTTCATAGGCGCCAGCTCCCATTGTGGAAACAGCCAAGGGCCCCCCACGGTGAAGGCCCGTCACGGCCAAGCTCTCGCTTAGGCCCTGGGAGTGATGACGCCTCCGGCCGTCCCCAGGGCTGGGAGGCCAAGCCTGTGCTTTGCACCAGATTTTCCAGCGCATAAATCTGCACAGGAAGGAGACCAAGGAGCCAGGGTATCATGACCTTTGTTCCTGCTCCACGCTGAGCTCATTCGCCACCCGTGATCTAGCTCACGGCACCAGGGAGGACCCGTCAATGGAACACTGTTCATGCACCAACAAGCCAGTTGCCAGCAAAACTTGATTTTTACGACTCTGAGAGTGTTGATCTCAATACCTAATGCGTTTGAATTATTTATTGTGAACTTGTCCAATGATTTCAAACCATGCATACTCGATCATACCCAACGAGGCTCTCCTGAGCCCTTCTTTAAACCGGTCTCTTTAAAAATCTGTAGAGCCATTCTTACCAAAATCACTCTATCCCGCAGAACAGTTTAGTGGCCTAAAAATCTTCAGAATGTCTATCCAAGGATCTCAGTGTTGCTTTTTAGATTGCCTCCTTACTTGGGACTCTTATTACGCTGAATCCCCATGGAAGAAGCAGAGTCAGGGATGTCTATGTCTTCCCACATTTTCCAGGAAAGAAAGGAAGTTTCCAGGGCTAAGAACTGTGTGCCCTGTTGTGCATACCATACGGGCACAAAGAGAGGTCTGTGTAGAGATAACTCCTTTCCAAGAGGGTGGAGTTCCCTAAGCCACCCACCCATTTAATTTGCATAAGGAGCCTTGCGGGGGTGGGGTCGCATTGAGCCAAGTCTATCTAAAAAGGCAACTTGTTGTTGCTATTTAGTCGCTAAGTTGTGTCCTGACTTTTTGTGACTCTGTGGACTGTAGCCCGCCAGGCTCCTCTGTCCATGGGATTCTCCAGACAAGAAACTGAAATGGGATGCCATTTCCTCCTCCAGGGGATCTTCACAACCCAGGGATCAAACCCGTATCTCCTGCATTGGCAGGCAGATTCTTTACCACTAAGCCATCTGGGAAGCCCATAAGGGGAACTGACATAGTACAAAAGATGACTTGCCTTCCTGTCTCCCAGTCTGGTAGACTTGCACTGACCACTATGTGTAAGCAGAGGGACACTCTATAAAGTAATTTCAAAACTAAGACTGAAGTCTGTAAAGACCTGTGAATTAGAACCTTGCTTTTCAAAGTCTGAGCCTTGGACCCGCAGCAGCCGCAGCATCCCCTGGGACTTTGTCAGATGCACAGAACCTCGGGCCCCAGCCCAGAGCGACTGACTCAGAGCCTGACTTAACAAGATTCACACGGGGGAAGGCAGGCACGTTGTGCTGAGAACTGGGCGAGAAAGTGGTAAGTTCTCCCAAAGAAAGAAGAGGTGGGGCTGGGTTAGGAGGAGAGGGCAGACTGCTGTGTTTAATTAAGAGTGGTCAGGAAGGTCTGCATGGAGGAAGCTAGGCCTCAGCAAAGTTCAAGGTTGTTGCTTAGTTTCTAAGTCACGTGCGACTCTTTGCCACCCTATGGACCACAGCCCACCAGACCCCTCTGTCAGTGGGATTTTCCAAGCAAGAATACTGGAGTGGATTACCATTCCTGTTTTTCTCCAGGGGATCTTCCCAAACCCAGAGATTTAAGCCCCGTCTCCTGCACTGGCAGGAAGATTCCTTACCACTAAGCCACCTGGGCAGCCCAAGAACTTAAAGGAGGCTGAGGCAATAGCAGAACAAAGCCAGAGGTGGGCACCGGGGTTTGAGGGTGGGGCACAGCGATCAGCAGCAGCCAGGGAGGAAGTGTTATCTCAGGAGAGGAGGGACGGGAAGTACCAGCCCCGGGTGAGGAGGTGGGCCACGTGAGGCTGGGGGCCGTGGCCAGACCTGGGTGGTACTGGGAGTGAGATGAGGACCTCTCTAGACGTCTTGGCTCAAAGCCCAGGGAGTGTCTTCTTTCCCAAGACACACCAACATTTTCCACCTCCGAAGGGCTCTGCAAGGAAAATACTTTCTATCTGCTTAGTTTGATCACTTTCAAAGCTCAGCATGACCTACATGAATGTATTACACACACCAAGCTGACACCAAAAGCCACGCCTCACAAGATGTTACAGCCATCCTTTGTCCCCAGGACAATGGGAACTCCTATTCGTCATCGTGCACAGAAAACTGTAGGGATTCAGAAGACGTGCTTCTCATTCAGAGAGCCTGTCGATGGGCATGACCACTGTTGAAAGGCTTTTGCACACACAGGGAACACGCCACTGAGGCTCTGCTCTAAGGGGCAGCCTTGGGGAGACCTACCTCTGAAATCAAGAGGAAACACAGCACCCAAGTGATCCCCACCCCCAAATCAGCCAGCGTGGGGCTCGCAGGTTCTGGAAGCTCTGGCAGATGACAGGCCAGAACATCATGCTGCCTGCCTCAGGCAGGACTGAAAGTTTCAGGGCTGGAGCAAGGATGCAGATGACCAGCCATTTCCTCTTTAAACACAACGATAAGCTTGGCCTCAAGGAGGAGGCATTCAGAAGCAGTGGGTATTGTGCTTGGGGGTGGAGGACCCTAATTCTCCGAGCTCTAGCTGGGAGAATGCACTTCCTTGTTCATAAAGCGTGGGTCCTCTTCTGCTGCTGAACTGTCTATACATTGTCAACATGGGCCTTGTGGCTACCTCTGAATTCAGTGTCAACATTCAGTGTAGAGTCTGCGTATTGGTTTCCTCATAGCTCAGTCGGTAAAGAATCTGCCTGCAACGTGGGAGACCTGGGTTCGATTCCTGGGTCAGGAAGATCCCCTGGAGAAGGAAATGGCAATCCACTCCAGTATGCTTGCCTAGAGACTCCCATGGATGGAGGAGCCTGGAGGGCTACAGTCCATGGAGTTGCAAGAGTCGGACACAACTGAGGTGACTAAACCACCACCACTGGTTTCCTAGGGCTGAGAAAGCAAGTACCGCAGATCAGGGGGCTTAACCAGTAGAGGCTCCTTCTTTCTTAGTTCCAGAGGCCAGAAATCCAAAATCAAAGCACGGGCATAGCTGGTTCCTCCTGAGGACCGTAAGCTGCCCCAGGCCCCCTCTCCGTGGCTTGTAGACAGCTGTCATCTTCCAGAGCCCTAGGAAGGTCTTCCCTCTATGCATGTCTATGTCTACATCCGAGTTCCCTTGTTTAAAGAACACAGCCATTTGGGATTCAGGCTCCACCTTATGTTGTTGCTCAGTTGCTATTAAGTCGTGTCCAACTCTGCAACCCCATGGACTGCAGCACACCAGGCTTCCCTGTCCCTCACCATCTCCCAGAGTTTGCTCAAACTCCTATCTATTGAGTCGGTGATACTATCTAACCATAGCATCCTCTGCTGCCCTCTTCTCCTCCCGCCTTCAATCTTTCTCAGCATCAGGGTCTTTTCCAGTGAGTCGACTCTTCCCATCAGGTGGCCAAAGTATTGGAGCTTCAACTTCAGCTTCAGTCCTTCCAATGAATGTTCAAGACTGATTTTCTTTAGAACTGACTGGTTTGATCTCCTTGCAGTCCAATGGACTCTCAAGAGTCTTCTCCAGCACAATTTGAAAATACCAATTCTTTGGCACTAAGCCTTCTTTATGGTCCAACTCTCACGGGCTTACATCACTACCAGAAAAACCATAGCTTTGACTCTATGGACCTTTGTCAGCAAACTGATGTCCTCATCTTAACTTGATGACCTTTGTAAAGACCTGATCCCAGTAGGATCAGAGGCTGATGTTCTGGGGGTTGGGACTCCAATAGATGAATTTACAGGGACACAATTCAACTCATAAGAGGACAGAGAATGTGTTCACTTGTAGGTGGGGAAGGGGATTGCAAGATCTTTGTTGTCCACCCAGTGATTGAATCCCAGGGCTCCAGCCAGTAAAAATATGGAATCCTAACCACTGGACTTCTAGGGAATCCCAAGAAAGTGTGTCTGTTTAATTCACTGCCTAGTGCCATGTCAGGTACCAGAATAAGAACTGTAGGCCAGTGGTTCTCAAAGTGTGTTCCAAGAACCCCCTGGGGTTCCAAGACCCTTCAGTTTCCATGACACACAAGGACGTTATTTGCATCTTATCCACTCATCTTCTGACACGTGTACGGTAAGGTTTTCCAGAGGCCACAGGACGTGTGAGAGCAGAATGGGCTGACTGCAGAGGCAGATGCGAAAACCCAGCTGCCGGCTGTGACTCCACTCCAGCCACCAACAGCAACACCCAGAGTATTTTTAAGTACCAGTGCTGTGCTCAGTGGTGTCTGACTCTTTTGTGACCCCATGGACTGTAACCCACCAGGCTACTCTGTCCAAGGCAAGAATACTGGAGTGGGTTACCATTCCCTCCTCTAACTGATATTCCCAACCCAGAGATCGAACCCACATCTCTTGTGTCTCCTGCATTGGCAGGTGGATTCTTTATTACTAGGGCCACCTGGGAAGGTCCTATAATGGGTTTATTATTATTTTTAAATGAATTCATAAATCAATGTTCCAAGAATGTCTCAACTTTTATTTCTCATTCAGGAAACATCAACAGATATAACCCATATTCGGCACTACTTTTAGTGACCTCAGGCATTTTTAGGGATGTTGGGGTCCTGAGACCCCAAGATTGAGAACTACTGCTTAGGGATGTAAACGCGTAGGACATGGCCTGTCTTCTCTTAAGTAACCCACAGTCTAAGGGTGATAAGACGTTCCATGAAGAACATATTTTTAGTGGCTAAGTGCCACAAAAAAAGCAAGTTTGTTGGCCATCCCCTTAGGCTGACAACAGAGGGTTCTCATTAAGAAAAAGTAAATAAAAGGCAATCTGAAGTCTCCCAAGACAGCACTAAGTGATGTGTTCACTTTGAAACATAAGAACTTAAAACACGAAGAGTCAGGTGGACAGGCACCATTTGTACGCCAACTGCTCAGCTGATTGCTGGCCCCCAAACTCCCTAAGACTGGACAGAATTTACTAAAGAAGCAGGTTGCCTGCCCACTCCTCCAACCCCTGCTAGCCACAAACTACCTACGCCCCTCTTACTCCAGCTGAGCCTTCTTGAAAGCCGTCTGTCTTTTGGCAAAATAAGAGGGGGTCCATGGGGGACCCCAGACCAGCAGGAAACGTTCAGAGGCTACAGACCACCTGCGCACTGCTTAGCTGGCTGTGCCCTGGGTCTGAGCCCTCTTGAGAAACTGGTCCGGGGCCGAGAGGCTGCAAGGCCCAGGCACAGACTCCCTGCTCATACCCCACACGTCCATTCTGGTTCACTCCATGCATCTCTGGATGGGCACGTGCCACTCTCCAGTTAAGGCTATTTGCTGTGTGCTCAGATTCTCAGTCGTGTCTGACTCTTTGCAACCCCATGCACTGTAGCCCACCAGGCTCCTCTGCCCATGGGATTCTCCAGGCAAGAATACTAGAGTGGGTTGCCATGCCCTCCTCCAGGGGATTTTCTTCACCTAGGGATTATACCTTCATCTCTTGCATCTCCTAAATTGGCAGGCAGATCCTTTACCACTAGCTCCAATTAATGCTAAAAACATCTTTCTCTTTTTTTAAATGACCAGAGGGTTTTCATTTTTAAATCTGTCTCTTTTACTTGGAATATCCTCTCTCTTTAATATCCCTGCTAGGGATGATATGTAGGTGTCTCATTTTAAAACCGATTCGCAAAGGTATCTGATTCGAATGACAAGCACTTGACCCCGACCATGTGCAAAGTAACCAGAGTGCGCACACTGGTGGCGATGATATAAAGATGCTGCTGCTGCTGCTGCTAAGCCGCTTCAGTCGTGTCCGACTCTGTGCGACCCCATAGATGGCAGCCTACCAGGCTCTCCCGTCCCTGGGATTCTCCGGGCAAGAACACTGGAGTGGGTTGCCATTTCCTTCTCCAATGCATGAAAGTGAAAAGTGAAAGGGAAGTTGCTCAGTCTTGTCCAACTCTTAGCGACCCCATGGACTGCAGCCTACCGGGCTCCTCCATCCATGGGATTTTCCAGGCAAGAGTACTGGAGTGGGGTGCCATTTCCTTCTCTGGATATAAAGGTGAATTCTCCCCAAAGTCTATTATTCTAGACAGACTGTTATCACTTTAACAGAAGGACAAAACATTGGGGAAAAAAGAGGGGAAGATTCCTCAGCACTGGGGTGGGGGGCACGGGTGAGATAGAGGCTCCTTGAGGGCAGAGTGTTTTCTTCAGTGATGTTTTTAGAGTCTGGAGAAGTGTCCTCACGTGATGCACACACAGGGAATGTCTACTGCACGAACTCTTAGTGTGCAGGTGCTTTGTGTAGTGCCTGCCGAGTTTGTCTACTGCTTGGAGGATGGAGGGAGGGAGGGAAGAAAAGAAGGAGGGAGGAAGGAAGGAAGGAAAGAAAGAAGGAAGGAAGGAAAGAAGGAGGAAGAAAGAGAGAGAGGGATACTCTTCTTTTCTCCATGGAAATGCAAATCCTATCATGTCACTCTCTTACCCTAAAATAGAATCCAATTTCCCAACATGTTCCAGCCCCTAGAAACCCATAAATCCTACAAAGTGGGTTCTAGAGCTTGTTATTCTTGTTAACTATTCCTGCAGCCACTTGTTAGTGACCTGAACAGTGAAGATAACTTTCAATACACCAGAAGAGACAGGTTAACCTGGTGAGTTATGACCTCCATCATTTTGACTTTGCGGGAACATCCTCCTACTCTACTAATTCAAGGACTATTTGGATGGGCTGCTGGGACTCAGGATCTAATACTGGGATTCAAGTCACCGAGTTAAGGACCTTGTTCTTATGTGGATGAGGTCCCACTTTGTATTAACAGTTCAAAGACTCAATAAATGAAAGCAGAATCAAGTTCGTGTTCAAGTTCATGAGCAATAACACGTCACTGTAAAATTCCTGTGCTGCAAGTGTGTCCAAGGAAATAAGGACACTCCTGGCATGTACACTGGAGGGACTGAATGCAGTTCTTGCTCTGTGTTCCCAAACAACCCTCTCTCCTCCCATCTGGCCCCAGATCTTCAGCAGATGATGCTGTTGTTGCTTAGCTGCTCAGTTGTGTCCAACTCTTTGTGATCCTGTGCACTATAGCCAGCCAGGCTCCTCTGTCCATGGGATTTCCCAGGCAAGGATACTGGAGTGGGTTGCCATTCCTTCTCCAGGGGATCTTCCTCACCCAGGGATTGAACCCGAGTCACGATATAATTTCCCCAAAAGCAGCTGGACACGAAAGTGTGATATCAGAAACACACATTTTCAAAGGACAAGTGTATTGTATCAGTACTAGCAAGTTAGGTACAGAGGGGGCAGGTGTGTCTGTGTGGTTGGAGGGGCAGGAGAGAAAGGAGTTCAGGAGGAAGTGTGTTGAGATCCGAGGCATGAAAATAAGGAGGAACAGCAACAGACACGCAGAGAACGGGTTTTGTAACTGTCAATGTGCTCTCATCAAATCGCCAGCTTCAAAGGGTTTGGATCTGAGGTCAGATAGAAATACACTAATTTGCACCTTGACATTGGGGCTTCCAAGAATTATTCAGTAGTTACACCTCAGGGTTCAAAAGACAGGAAAAGCAATAAATATGCGACTCATACGATCAACTGGTCAATGTCAAGTGAAATCTGCATACCAAAAAAAGTTTGCTTTCCTGGCACATCGTGTCGATTCAGCCTGGTTAACAAAGCGTCAAGTACACTTGCCGTGTGTGTGTGTTTCAATGTGTCATCCGTGACCCTGGGCCACATGCACACTCAACAGGGGTCAGTCAGGCCGTGGCCTGTCACCCACTCTGGGAGGTACTGGAACCTTTGTCTTCCTCCCTCCAGCTTCCTGCCATCTTCAAAGATCTCACTGGCCATCAGCCAATGATCTGCAGCTGAGTGCAGAAAGGGAGAAAAGGTGAAATTCCTCTCTGTCCACATCAGGGTTTATTAGTGCTCTGGGGCAAAGGTTTGTGGCGGAGAGTCAGGGAAAGCCTGTGTGTGGATGAGATTTGTGCTTTACAGAGATCTGTACCTCCCTCGTCCCGCAGAGGTCAGTTCATCAACAGTGCTTCTGTCCTAGCTGGGATGGTCCACCTGCTTCCATGGATATGGAGGGAGGCAGATATTGGGGTTAATATGGCAAGGATACATACGGTGAACTTGTTCCTAAAAGCAAACAATGTGCTGCTGAAGAAGACTCTTGAGAGTCCTTTGGACTGCAAGGAGATCCAACCAATCAATCCTAAAGGAAATCAACACTGAACACTCATTGAAAGGATGGATGCTGAAGCTGAAGCTCCAACTTGGCCACCTGACATGAAGAGCTGACTCACTGGAAAAGACCCTGATGCTGGGAAAGACTGAAGGCGGGAGGAGAAGGGGACAACAGAGGATGAGATGGTTGGATGGCATCACCAACTCAAGGGACATGAATTTCAGAAAACTTCAGGAGATGGTGAAGGACAGGGAAGCCTGGCGTGCTGCAGTGCATGGGGTCACAAAGAGTCAGACGTGCCTTAGCGACTGAACAGCAACAACAAAAAAGCAAAAATTAAACTTGAGACAAGCAAACATTTGCAAAGTTCCTATAGCATTGGCCTCAGTTCCTAAAGATTTTTTTTTTACAAGAATCATGGAATAACTGAAATTCTGGCTGCCTACTCAGCAGTTAATGATGCTAAAATGTATGACATTCTAAATTCCCCTTTGACAACTGCAACTCAAAGGAAGCCTTGCAGAGTTCACTCTACACTGCATGCACCCACCCCAAATAAACCAGCGATCTGGACAAATGTGTCCTCACAAAGAAAATGTGACCTGAAAACCATGCCCCCAGCCTCTTGTCCAATTAGATGGTAGCTCCTGAGACCCCGGTAGGAACTAAAAGTGAAAGTGAGAGTCACTCAGCTCTTTGCGGCCCCATGGATTATACAGTCCATGGAATTCTCCAGGCCAGAATACTGGAGGGGGTAGCCCTTCCCTTCTCTAGGGGATCTTCCCAACCCAGGGATCGAACCCAGGTCTCCTGCATTGCAGGCAAATTCTTTACCAGCTGAGCCACAAGGGAAGCCCAAGAACACTGGAGTGGGATCTTCCCGACTCAGGAATGGAACCGGGGTCTCCTGCATTGCAGGTGGATTCTTTACCAACTGAGCTATCAGGGAAGCCCATAGGGACTAAAGTTTCCATTATAGAAGCATTTCTACCAAGAACAGTTTCATTCAGAGAACCTGAGAAATCTGTGCTGAAGTTTAACTTGTTCAGACTTTGGACATACTTGTTTTTATATTATACTCATCAATCATGAACTCATTGAGTCACTTGTCAAACATATACTGACTCATTACAATGTGCCATTCACTGTGATACGATTTCAACATCTCTTACGAGAAGACCTGATGGTTCTCTCATTATCTTATTAAAAAATCAGCCATAAATGCTCATACACATCATCTCCCTGAGCCAGGCTCTATTGCTTTGGAAGATATTGCTTCTTAGAAAAATGAATGAATCATATGGATACAATTAATTGCATCCTCTCCTTAGAATAATTTTGTTTTATTGCCTTGATGGAAATGTTTCCTTTTGTTTTCTTTTAGGTAATGTTAATTTGTAACAGACACATCCTATGACAAATTGTTTTTCATTTTTACTTTCAAATAAACTAAGTGAAAAACTGAATTTATAGGCAGCCTGTATGTTTTGCTTTTACAAAGGAAAAGAAATCAGTGTATAGGCTTATGTTTTATTTGGTTTTGTATTTTTTTTAGTTGTTTAGTCGTGTCTGACTGTTTGCAACCCCATGGACTGTACTCGACCAGGCTCCCCTGTCCATGGGATTTCCCAGGCAAGAATACTGGAGTGGGTTGCCATTTCCTTCTCCAAAGGATCTTCCTGACCCAGGGATTGAACCTGGGTCTCCTGCATTGCAGGCAGATTCTTTACCACTGAGCCACCTCGGAAACCCCTATGTTTGTGTTAATAAGGCTTATAACTCCTTATATGCCCTCCTGCTGTGCAGAGTAGGCATGCATACACAATCTCATTTGGATCCAATATAACCTTTATACATTGTGAGTGTTAACACTTGAAATATTTGTCGCAAAAATTTCCCCAGTAATTTGTAATTTTCCCAGACAAAGCTGTAGGATTTTTTTTTTTTTCAAAATTATCTCTACTTGTACAGTAAAAAACACAAAAATTTACTTGTAAGGATTATCTGTATTTTTTTTTCCTGTCTTAATTCCGATGACTTTACTCAATACACAGGGCTTCCCTAGTAGCTCAGTTGGTAAAGAATCCGCCCACAATGCAGGAGACCCTGGTTCGATTCGTGGGCCAGGAAGATCCACTGGAGAAGGGATATAGGCTAACCACTCCAGTATTCTTGGGCTTCTCTTGTGGCTCAGCTGGTAAAGAATCTGCCTGCAACATGGGAGACCTGGGTTCTATCCCAAGGTTGGGAAGATCAACTGGAGAAGGGAAAGGCTATCTACTCCAGTATTCTGGCCTGGAGAATTCCATGGACTGTATAGTCCATGGGGTCACAAAGAGTCGGACACGACTGAGCAACTTTCACTTTCACACTTCCTCAATACACACTGGGCATACTGGGTGGCTGAGGGGATGCAGGGATAGTAAAACCTGGCCTCACTCTGCAGCGGTGTTTATATATCATAAGTACATGTGTCCAACAGCTTCCTAAGCAAAACCTTGTACCAGGAACCAAGTGAAATAAACTCAGACTTCAGAACATGAAAAAGGAAAAATGAAACTTATAATCAACTTCAGCACCACCAAATTCTATTTATTTCTTTTTCTAAGAGTCTACTAAAGATCCCCACAGTGATAGCAGACAATTGAGTAATCGTTGTGCTTGTTGAGTGTACACCAAATATTAACACGAAAAGCCAACATGGAAAACACTTTGCAACTTTTTTCATAAGACTGGACGATAAGCGAAGGAAGGAAGGGTCAAGGTGATGCTCTTGACAAACTGCAGAAACCGACGCTGCTTCTGTGTCCTCCAGGTAGTCTACATGGCATCAGCTCTCTGCTTTATGTATGCAGGGTATATATTATAAACTTATAATCAGTTTGTATATTCTGCTTTATATATTGTAGCTTAGTTCACCACGGTGGATGCCAGTGAATGATACACAAAAATTAGAGACTTTCAAAAACGTTAATCTGTACAAAGACTAAAATTAGATTTTGAAATTCAGTGATGAAAGTGGGTAAAAGTTCTGTCATGTAATTTAAATATTAGAATAAGGAAAAGCAAAGAAAGCTCTTATAGAAATGTTTGCATCTTGGTTTTTCAACTAAAGGCAAATGGTTCTTGACACCCAAGCAGGAGGGTGTTTGGGATTATGTGGGGCCTTTGGGGCTGGAGGACAGGGAGGGAGCATCTGGCTGTCAGTGGGCAGAGTCGAGGACATCTTCACAATACAGTTTAATTCTACATAATCAGAGAAAACTACTGGCCCCAAATTCCAAAGGTGCCTCTTGCCCCTGTCAAGAAGGGCAAGACCTGCAGAGCTCATCAAAGGATGACAAATTTCTGGAACCATTAGAGACCAAAGTCTCATTCTTTCTGGATATAACCAATCACTTAAGCATTTATGGTTATCGCATGTGTAATCCTTTAAGTAAACTGGCCACACATTCATCATGAGCATTAAACCTAATTAAAGATCCTAAGCTGTTAATAAAATTACTTGATGACTAAACTATAATTATTCTACAAGTTAAAAAAAGAGTTCAGCTCATTGTATATTTAATTCCTCCCTTTCCTGAATTTGAAATGTTAAGAGTAAAAAAAAATCTGAGAATTCATTTGCCTAAAAGAGTGAACATAATTCAGAGTCCCATCTATCTGTTAATGAAGAAAAGCAAATCCTTTTCTGATTACCCTTGAAAACCGCAGTATTCAGTAAACCTATTATGGAAAAGAAGGATTGGACTACTTCTTTTGAATGTCTAAAAAGCACCTCATAAAAGCAGTATCATATGATATTTGTCTCTGTCTGGCTTACTTCACTTAAGCATGGTAATCTCTAGGTCCATTTATGTTGCTGCAAATGGCATTATTTCATTCTTTTTTTATGGCTTAGTAATATCCACTGTGTGTGTGTGTGTGTGTGTGTGTGTGTGTGTGTGTGTGACATCTTCTTTATGCAGTCATCTGTTGATGGACTTTAGGTTGCTTCCATGACTCGGCTATTGTAAACACAGCTGCTATGAACACTGAGGTGCATGCATCTTTTTTAATGAGTTTCATTTATATGCTCTATGGTAAAGCACAGGGAACTATATTCAACATTTTATGAAAACTTAAAAGGGAAAAGAATTTGAAAAAGAACCACTGTGAGGACAACTGCAACCAACACAACCTTGTCAATCAACTACACTTCAGTTTAAAAAAGACAAAACAGAAAAAGAGAAAAGAAAAAAAGTACCTAGTAGGTTCAGAACAGATCACTGGATTCTTCTTCCAAAACCACGCTTCTCCCCATCTGCCTCTTTTGCCCACCTTTGACTGCACAGCGTGCATGATCAGTGCATAACGTACACGTGTGCATTTGATTGCATCTGAAACACCAGACACACAAGAAGGTAAAACCCAAGAGAGCAGAGACTGGTTTTCCCAGAATCTGAGTTACTCTCAGTAAAAGGCAGGCACTGAATACTTGTAGAATGAAGGAATGAACGGCACGAGGTGCTATCACAGGCCACCCTCAGGAGCTCATGTAACACGTGACGCTCTAACGATCTATGAAATGAATTAGGCATTATGCACAATCACTTGCTGGATTATATGCTGAGAGCTTGACAATTTCATAACCAGATTTTGATCATCATCTCATTTGAGTCTCGTGTGTGTGTGTGTGTGTGTGTGAGAGCGCGCGCGTGTGCTAAGTCGCTTCAGTCGTATCTGACACTTTGGGACCCCATGGGCTGTAGCGTGCCAGGTTCCACTGTCCATGCAGTTCTCCAGCCAAGAATACTGGAGTGGGTTGTCATGCCCTTCTCCAGGGAATCTTCCTGATGGAGGGATCGAAACGAATCCCCTTGTGGCTCCTGCATTACAAGTGGATTCTTTACTGCTGAGCCACCATGGAAGCCCCTTCAATCCTCTTAACCACTCCCTATTTGGCAGGAGATTTTATGATATCCAGTTGCGGAGATAAATACATGGGTTGTTGTTGTTGAAAAGTCTGTTTGTGAGTCTGTAATATGCAGGGCTTCTCAGGTGGCTCAGTGGTAAAGAATCCACCTGCAGTGCAGGAGACACCAGAGACGAGGGTTCAATCCCTGGGTTCGCAAGAGCCCCAGGAGTAAGAAATGGCAACCCACTCCAGTATTCTTGCCTGGAGAATCCTATGGACAGAGGAACCTGGCGGGCTACAGTCCATGGAGTCACAAAGAGTCCGACATGACAGAGCACGCAACATACAGTGTTATCTGTGAACTTTAATGCTCTGACCTGCCCACAGAGATGTGAGTTTGGTGAGGGACCCACATAAGATGCTGCCATCTGGTACCTGCACTGAGCTAAGCAGACTGCGCAGGGTTCCTCAGAGAACAGGAGTCCTAAGTTGCAGGAGATGGAGCTCTGAGACTCAGGAGGGAAAAGAAAGAAAACATATGTCTGCAAAAAGGCATTCCTAAATCACAGTGGGAGGGGGAGGAAATAAGTCACAGATCCTAAGTTCAATTCTCTTTTTCACGGAAAAGGAAATGACTGACTGTGGGCCAGTTTTAAAGTCTGACCCATAATACGGTGTAAGTTTCTCTGCCAGGTCTTGGTGTTAACCGGGCTTCCATTTTGAAGAGCTCCCTTAAGCTCGATCTGCTGGAGAAGGGACAGGCTACCCACTCCAGTATTCTAGGGCTTCCCTTGTGGCTCAGCTGGTAAAGAAGCCACCTGCAATGCGGGAGGCCTGGGTTAGATCCCTGGGTTGGGAAGATCCCCTGGAGAAGGGAAAGGCTACCCACTCAGGTATTCTGGCCTGGAGAATCCACAATGAATCGGGCATGACTGAGTGACTTTGACTTTCGTGTTCACTGGGGCTCACAGGAAATGCTCTATAGCTGCATCTTCACCTTTGCACTTGGCTCCTTGTGCTGACCCTCAGCTCCCTGCCTGCAGACCCAGCATGAGGCAGACAGTGGCCACAGAAGAGGGGCTTGCCCAGGACCTGCACACCTGTCTCCTCCTTTCCGAGGTGGGACCCTGAAGTGGTGTGTGTTTCCAGAACACAGGACAGTCTACAAAGTGGACTGCAAAGAGAAGTAAAGGAAGTTCTCAGCCAAGTAAAAAGAAAGAGACCAAGATACGTCAAAACAACAGAGGAACTAATGAGCGCACAATTAAGAGAGAGAGAGACAGAGAGAAGGAGATAAGGTTTCCAAAAGCCAAAGCTTGGACAAGTTCAGCAACAAAATATATAATGAGAGTGGTGGTTTATACCCCAAAGAATCTGACAAATATCAAATGACTATATTGATATAAAAAAGGGATGGAAATAAGTGAATACATGGGCAAAAAGAGACAGCTTCTCTTCACAGAAGAATCCCAAATACTAAATATAGAAGGAGTGAGTGAAACAGAAACTCACCCTCAGAATCCCACAGTCTTAATTGCTGTGGGCAAGACATACTGATGGAGCTCTAATTACTGGGCCATACTTTAAGAAGAAGGGGATGACAGAGGATGAGATGGTTGGATGGCATCACTGACTTAAGGGACATGTTCAGTTCAGTTCAATCACTCAGTCATGTCCCATTCTTTGTGACCCCATGAACCACAACAGGCCACACCTGTTGTGTGGCCTCCCCGTCCATCACCAACTCCCAGAGTCCACCTAAACCCATGTCCATTGAGTCGGTGATGCCATCCAAGCATCTCATCCTCTGTCGTCCCCTTCTCCTCCTGACCTCGATCTTTCCCAGCATCAGGGTCTTTTCCAATGAGTCAGCTCTTCGCATCAGGTGGCCAAAGTATTGGAGTATCAGCTTCAACATCAGTCCTACCAATGAAC
Organism: Bos mutus; assembly: GCF_027580195.1. Classification (NCBI taxonomy): domain Eukaryota; kingdom Metazoa; phylum Chordata; class Mammalia; order Artiodactyla; family Bovidae; genus Bos; species Bos mutus. Next base: position 149,897,563 of record NC_091617.1, on the reverse strand, counting down.
ACCCAGGACTGATCTCCTTTAGGATGGACTGGTTGGATCTCCTTGCAGTCCAAGGGACTCTCAAGAGTCTTCTCCAACACCACAAATCAAAAGCATCAATTCTTCGGCACTCAGCTTTCTTTATAGTTCAACTCTTACATCCATACATGACCACTGGAAAAATTACAGCCTTGACTAGATGGATCTTTGTTGGCAAAATAATGTCTCTGCTTTTTAATATGCTGTCTAGGTTGGTCATAACTTTCCTTCTAAGGAGCAAGCGTCTTTTAATTTCATGGCTGCAATCACCATCTGCAGTGATTTTGGAGCCCAGAAAAATAAAGTCAGCCACTGTTTCCACTATTTCCCCATCTATTTGCCATGAAGTGTTGGGACAGGATGCCATGATCTTAGTTTTCTGAATGTTGAGCTTTAAGCCAACTTTCTCACTCTCCTCTTTCACTTTCATCAAGAGGCTCTTTAGTTCTTCTTCACTTTCTGCCATAAGGGTGGTGTCATCTGCATATCTGAGGTTATTGATGTTTCTCTCGGAAATCTTTATTCCAGCTTGTGCTTCCTCTGGCCCAGCGTTTCTCATGATGTACTCTGCATGTAATGGACATGAGTTTGGGCAAATTCCAGGAGATAGTAGAAGACAGGAGAGCCTGTCATGCTGCAGTCCATGAGGTTGCAAAGAGTCAGACACGATTTAATGACTGAACAAGAACAACCACTTTAAGGTGAAACAGGATATTCAAATGCCCTCAAAGTATCTCCTTCAAAATAACTTATTAGTAATTGTTCTTATGGTCACAAAACTTTGGTACTACACCTTCCAGGAGATGGAGCTTACTTAATTCTCTTCCCCTTGAGTGTGTCCTGAACTTAGTTCAGTTCAGTTCAGTCGCTCAGTCGTGTCTGACTCTTTGTGATCCCACAGACTGCAGCATGCCAGGCTTCCCTGTCTTTCACTAACTCCCGGAGCTTGCTCAAACTCATGTCCATTGAGTCAGTGATGCCATCCAACCATCTCATCCTCTGTCGTCCCCTTGTCCTCCTGCTTTCAATCTTTTGAAGCATCAGGGTCTTTTCCAATGAGTCAGTTCTTCCAATCATGTGGCCAAAGTATTGGAGCTTCAGCTTCAGCATCAGTTCTTCCAATGAATATTCAGAACTGATTTTCTTTAGGATGGACTGATTGGATCTCCTTTCAGTCCAAGGGACTCTCAAGAGTCTTCTCCAATACCACAGTTCAAAAGCATCAATTCTTCAGTGCTCAGCTTTCTTTATGGTCCAACTCTCACATCCATACATGACTATTGGAAAAACCATAGCCTTGACTAGATGGACCTTTGTTGGCAAAGTAATGCCTCTGTCTAGGTTGGTCACAGCTTTTCTTCCAAGGAGCAAGTGTCTTTTACTTTCATGACTGCAGTCACCATCTGCAGTGATTTTGGAGCCCCCCAAAATAAAGTCTCTCACTGTTTCCATTGTTTCCCATCTATTTGGCATGAAGTGATGGGACCAGATGCCATGATATTAGTTTTCTGAATGCTGAGTTTTAACACAACATTTTCACTCTCCTCTTTCACTTTCATCAAGAGGTTCTTCAGTTCCTTTTTACTTTCTGCCATAAGGTGGTGTCATCTGCATATCTTAGGTTATTGATATTTCTCTCAGCAATCTTGATTCAAGCTTGTGCTTCATCTAGCCCAGCATTTCACATGATATACTCTGCATATAAGTGAAATAAGCAGGGTGACAATATACAACCTTGATGTACTCCTTTCCTGATTTGGAATCAATCTGTTGTTCCATGTCCAGTTCTAACTGTTGCTTCTTGACCTGCATACAGATTTCTCAGGAGGCAGGTAAGGTGGTCTGGTGTTTGCATCTCTTGAAGAATTTTCCACACTCTGTTGTGATCAACACAGTCAAAGGCTTTGATGTAGTCAATAAAACAGAAGTAGATGTTTTTCTGGAACTCTCTTGCTTTTTTGATAATCCAACAGATGTTGGCAATTTGATTTCTGGCTCCTCTGCCTTTTCTAAATCCAGTTTGAACATCTGTAAGTTCTCGGTTCACATATTGCTGAAGCCTGGCTTGGAGAATTTTGAGCATTACTTTGCTAGCGTGTGAGCTGAGTGCAATTGTGCAGTAGTTTGAACATTCTTTGGCATTGCCTTTCTTTAAGATTGGAATGAAAACTGACCTTTTCCAGTCCTGTGACCACTGCTGACCTTTCCAAATTGCTGGCATATTGAGTACAGCACTTTAACAGCATCATCTTTTAGGACTTGAAGTAGCTCAGCTGGAATTCCATCACTTCCACTAGCTCTGTTCATAGTGATGCTTCCTAAGGCCCACTGACTTCTCAATCCAGGATGTCTGGCTCTAGGTGAGTGATCACACCATTGTGATTATCTGGGTCATGAAGATCTTTTTTGTACAGTTCTTCTGTGTATTCTTGCCACCTCTTCTTAATATCTTCTGCTTCTGTTAGGTCCATACCGTTTCTGTCCTTTACTGTGCCCATCTTTGCATGAAATGTTCCCTTGGTATCTATAATTTTCTTGAAGAGATCTCTAGTTTTCCCTAGTCTATTGTTTTCCTCTATTTCTTTGCACTGATCACTGAGGAAGGCTTTCTTATCTCTCTGTGCTATTCTTTGGAACTCTGCATTCAAACGGGTATATCTTTCCTTTTCTTCTTTACCTTTCGCTTCTCTTGAACCTCAGCTATTTGTAAGGCCTCCTCAGGCAACCATTTTGCCTTTTTGCACTCCTTTTTCTGGTGGATGATCTTGATCCCTGCATCCTGTACAATGTCATCAACCTCTGTCCATAGTTCTTCAGGCACTCTGTCTATCAGATCTAATCCCTGGAATCTATTTCTTATTTCCACTGTATAATTATAAGGGATTTGATTTGTACTTAGTTACTCGGTTCTAAGAAATAAAGCATAGAAGAGGGGAAAGCAGTGTCCTTGGAGTGATGAAAACTGGCAGACATCAACTTCACCAAGGGATCCAGGTCAATACCAACAGCAAGAAGACACAGCAATGCCATGCCACGATGCCATGAGATGGGTGCATCATCTCCGCAGTATTTTCTTTCTAAGAATCTAAACCCCTGCCTTGGCATGACGAACCTTCAATGAGAGACACTGTGCAAAACACCTCTATGGTTTTCCAGTAGCCATGTACAGATGTGAGAGTTAGACCGTAAAGAAGGCTGAACACTGAAGAATTGTTGCTTTCAAATTGCAGTGTTGGAGAAGACTCTTGAGAGTCCCTTGGACTGCAAAGAGATAAAGCCAGTCAATCCTAAAAGATATCTACTCTGAACCTTCATTGCAAGGACTGATGCTGAAGCTGAAGCCCCAGTACTTTGGCCATCTGATATGGAGACCTGACTCATAGGAAGACTCTGATGCTGGGAAAGACTGAAGGCAGGAGAAGGGGAAGACAGAGGATGAGCTGGTTGCATGGCATCACCGAAGCAATGGACATGAGTTTGAGCAGGTGCCGGGAGTTGGTGAAGGACAGGGTATGCCTGATGTGCTGCAGTCCATGGAAAATTGGTAGAACATGAATAAAGTGTGTTGTTTATTTAAAAGCAGGAGGTAGTAATTTTTTCTATAAAGAAGCAAATAGTAAAAGTTTTCTCTTTGTAGGCCATTTGTTCAACTTCAAAACTACTTTCCCCCACCTCTGAAGTGCAAAACTGGTCTAAGACAACACAGCAGCAAATGGTCATGGTTATATTTGAATAATATCACTCCTTTTAACCTGTGCTTAGGGCTTTCCTGGTGCCTCAGCGGTAAAGAACCTGCTTGCCAATGCAGGAGACACCGGTTTGATCCCTGTGTCAGGAAGATTCCCTGGAGAACTAGACTCACTCTAGTATTCTTGCCTCGAAAATCTCATGGACTGAGGAGCCTGACGGACTACAGTCCGTGAAGAGTCGGACACAGCTTAGGGACTAAACAACAAATATTCCAGTAAAACTCTCATACAAAACTCGGCCCTGGGGGATGAAGTAATGACATGTGCAGCAACATGGATGGATCTAGAGATATTCACATTAAATAAAGTAAGTCAGAGGGACAAAGACAAATACTATGTGATACCACTTGTATGTGGAGTATACAATATGGCATGAATCTGTCTACAAAACAGAAACGGACTCACAGACATAGAAAGCAGACTTGTGGTCGCCAGGGTGGGTTGGAGGGAGCTGGGAAGAGGGAAGGATGGGGAGTTTGGGGTTAGAAGATGCAAACTGTTACATCTAGGACGGATACGCAGCAAGGTCCTTCTATACAGCACAGGGATCTATACTCAATATCTTGTGATAAACATAATGGAAAAGAATATGAAAAAGAAGGTGTATATATAACTGAATTACTTTGCTGTACTGCAGAAATTTAACACACTGTAAATCAACAAAAACAATTTTTTTTTTAAATTTAATGGCTGGACAGATCCCATTGAAACCTGGGCCATAGTTCTACTTTCAAGAACCCAGAATAACAAATTGAACAAGTTCCCCATCTTCCACTCCAAATCCCTCCTAATAAAGATGAGAAGTGCTTTGTCAGAGTATATGAACAGAATAACAGGACTGGGGTTCATACCACTGGGCGCTGCTCCTTCTGTGATGGTGGCATTAAAACCATCCTATAGTCACAGGACCCTTTCTTTAAGCACAGTCTTAGGCAGATCTGTTACGAATAAAGCAAGCAACCTCACAGTGAAATGATCTTGAAGCTGGGAGGATGGCCTTGGAGGATGTGGAGGTCTTCGTGATCACACATGAATAAAGCCCAGAAGAAGTCCCCACCACATTGGAGCATTCTAACCACGGCCCCAGGGTAGTGAGTGGCGGGACACAGAGGGTCCTTGGGCTGAGACTGGAATGGACCCGCCTGCCACGGTCAGCGTGGCCTTTGTCATATGCAATGGGGAGCTGGGGAAGGATCTCCTGCAGGTGAGTACCCAAGTCTGTGTTTCAGGACGATGACACCAAAAGGGCAGGTGGATCCACTGCAGGGCACCTGCCATGCCTGGGAACCAGGAGGACCAGCTATGGGCCCCATCGTGAGGGTCTGGGAGGACCGGCTGTGGGCCCCATCGTGAGGGTATGGCCCCATCGTGAGGGTCTGGGAGGACCGGCTGTGGGCTTAATCATGAATTTCCAGGAGCAGGGGTGGAAGATGCAGGTCTCGGACTCTCTCAGTGGTAAGGACAGAGGCCCTGATCCTGGAACTTAACTGCAGCCATTTCAGGGGGAGCTCTGAACCCATGATCTGACACCTCCAGGAAGCTGAGTTTCCTCCCTCTGTGTGCACCCTTTCTTCTCAGGGTGAGTAAGGAGGTTCTGGTCACCTCTAAAATGTTAAGTTCATGACTCAGTCTTCATTGCCATGAGCGCAGCACAAGCGCCATGAGCACACGCCCACCCTGAGCAACTTCCCAAATTTGCCTTCCAATCAGTTCAGCCCCATCTTGGTATCACTCGACTGTCCAGGGAGGTCGAGGGCTGAGTGAGGTCATTTTTCTTTAGTATAGCCCTTGGTTCATCTTGCTCACTGTCCTTTGGGACACTGAGCCCATTTTTTTTTTTTTATTTTAACATGATCCTACTACACTTAATTCTACATATATAAATTGTTCTCTCTTTTTTCAGAGAGTATTTTAAATAAGAAAACAGTTATTTTAGATACCAGAGAGGAGTGAAATTGTAATGATTGAAACTTAATCCTATCTTGACATATGGGAAACTGACGCAAGTCTGGGAGTGCCAAAAATTCAGGAGCATTTATAAATGCCAAGGAGGAAATATCTCTCACTTTGTGAGTGGGAGAAAATAGGGTAGGTGAGGGAGATGTGGTTTGGGAATATTATTACTTTCTGAAATGACATATTTAAACATATGGTACAGATACTATTTTAAAGTTCACTTACATTCCACATATGTAAAGTGAATGAGTTTGGATCTAAACAGGTATAAATATTTTACTTATGTTTATTTATACTCATATATAGAAAAGACCCTGATGCTTGGAAAGACTGAAGGCAGGAGGAGAAGGGGACGACAGAGGATGAGATGATCAGAGGGCATCAGCGACTCGATGGACATGAGTTTGAGCAAGCTCCAGGATTTTGTAAAGGACAGGGAAGCCTGGTGTGCTGAAGTCCATGGGGTTGCAAAGAGTCAGACATGCCCGAGGGACTGAACGACAACAGCCTCATATATATACAGGCTTCCCTAGTGGTTCAGACTATAGGGAATCCACCCATCAATGCAGGAGACGTGTGATTGATCCCTGGGTCGGGAAGACCCCCTCGAGGAGGAAATGGCAGCCCACTCCAGTACTCTTGCCTGGGAAATCCCATGGACAGAGGAGCCTGGGGGGCTACAGTCCATGGGGTCGCAAAGAGTTGGACACGACTTAGCAACTAGGCAACGACGACGAATACTCATATATACATACAACATCAGAGGAGGAAATAAGCTGGAAAAAATAAGCCCAGGGATTGTTTTTTTCTCAGACTGACACGAGTGTGGAGCTAAAGAAAAATGGCTAAAAGTTTACTCATGAACAAATCTATCTTTTAAGGAGTATTTCCTTCCGATAAACAGCAGAGAATCCTGGGAGGGGCAATTCTTGCCCACATGTGAGTCATCCACGGATTAACTGTAAGAGCTAAGCCCCATTTTTGGTCCTGGAATTCACTCACAAAAATGGTCATGCCTGAGAATTTCCTGTTGGTCTGCTCAACCCCACCTCCCTCAAGGCACTCACGGCTTGCGTATTGGACACAGGAATTGAACGGTGTGTCCGACCCAGGAATCGAACCGGGGTCTCCTGCATTGCAGGTGGATTCTTTATCAACTGAGCTACCAGGGAAGCCCCGTGTATTCCTGAGAAGAAGTCTCGAAGGGAAAATGAGGAAGTTCTCAGGAGGAAAGGCCAAGAAATAGGACAGGACACACAAAGTTGAATTCCACTCCAGTGCGACCTTCGTGGGTGTTCAGAGAGGGCAGGCTGTTGGCCAAGCATCTCTGGATCCTGTATCTTCTTTTTACATCAGGTGACCTTCAGCATCAGAGCCTGCTGCGTCCCTGCAGGGGCCCCAAAGAGACACCGCACCAACAACTCAAACGTCCATCTCTTCTCTGCCTCAGCTTTTCGCCCTGAAACCATGTGCTTCTTGTGGGTTGAAAAAATCTCTTTAAGCCACGTGGCGGTTTGTGGGGCAGATAAAGCAGTTACCCTTAAAGGACCACTGAAAAACAATGGGATTCCTGCCTGTGGGGAAGGTGGTAAGTATGCAGCCCTTATTTTCAGAATAAAAATTAAAACTTGGTGAAATCAAAAACTTAGCTCAACAGTTTTTTTTTTTTTTTCTTTCCTGGAGAAAACTTTGTGACACAAAGTCTCCAACCAACAAAAATATCTGTAGACAATGATAATTTATGCTCTCTTTTCTCAGTGAAATGAATGGCTTTAAGTCAGGTAAATACTACAGGCAATGTACTGGTAAATACTATTTATTGAGCAAGCCCCAGGGGATGGTGAAGGACAGGGAAGCCTGGGGTGCTGCAGTCCATGGGGGTCGCAAAGAGTCGGACGTGACTGAGCGACTGAACAACAAATAGGTGATGTAGGATCTCAACAACCTGAATGGCAAGATCAGAAGGTGGCTGTCATTTACAACAGGTGCCTGTGTGAATCCATGCATCTAACCTGCATGCCACCCTCTTAGGCAGGAGCTATCACAATCCCATTCCAAAGATGTAGACACTGAGGCTCAGCTAATGAAAGAAGCTGCCTAGAGCCCACTGCCAGTAAACACCAGAATTCTAACCCAGCCGCCAGATCCCAAGGGCACGGGTTATGACCACTGAACATAATCAAACAGCCTAGAACTGAAGTAGCTCCAAAGGCATTGTGAAATGCAGGCAATGAAAAAGTATTAAAAACCAACCCAGCCCGTGAAAACGGCCAGTGTATCAGAGATGTGATGTAAGAAGGGAAGGCAACCTACATCATTTAACTTTCTCTCCATACCTGTAACTCTGGACTCCTGAAAAGGGTGTCATCCCCATTTCACTGGAAGCCAAGGCGGGCTTCCCCTGTGGCTCAGTGGGTTAAGAATCTGCCTGCAATGCAGGAGACCTGGGTTCGATCCCTGGGTTGGGAAAATCCCCTGGAGAAGGAAAAGGCTACCCATTGCAGGATTCTGGCCTGGAGAATGGCACAGACTGTATATATTCCATGGGGGTCTCCAAGAGTCGGACACAACTGAGCGACTTTCACACCATGGCCAAGGCATTCCCATCTCTTCACACCTAACACAGAGGGACCTGGGACAAGACTGAACCTGACCTCAGCTGAAGCAGGTGGACCTCTCCTTTAGGCAGAATGCTTCTCTTTCTCGGAGAAATCACAAGAGTCAGCCTTTCCACAGCTCACCCCAGGGAGAACCAGCCACTGTGGGTACGAGGCTCTCTGCCCCCAAGCTGCACAAGTAGGGTCGCGAGCTTCAGAGCGCCAAGCCTGGCTCTGCCCCAGGGTCTTCGCCCACGCTCAGCCCACGACACTTCCCTGGGACAGCCAGCCTTGTCCTCACACTGCCTTCGGATCTCTGCCCGACAGCCTCCCCCAACGTCTCGTCCAGACCGGAGCCCCCCAGCCCTGCCACCACACACTCTCCCCTGTGTGTCGCCCCCTCCCCTCTCCAGCCGCACCATCACTGTCCCGCACTGCCCTACCTGCCAGGCCACCCCCCAGCCCCACTGGACAGAGAACTCCACGAGAGCCTGCCCGTCCTGCATCCTGCACCCCGAGCATCCACACTCCACGGCTCAGCGGCTCATCAGGATACACGGAAAAGTTGATTCCTACCAGCCAAACCCAAAGGGATAAGAAGACTACGTCCTCTTGCCATGCTCTTCGTGGAATCTCTCCGGACAAACCAAATGGCCCTGAAGTTACTTGTCACAATAAAACAAAAGCCTGCCTACTGCTTTTAGGCACACACATGAGGACGGTACCTGCGGGCTCTCAGAAATTAAACAGAAGCTTGAGATGTGCACAGGAATTAAAGTGTCCAGTGCCAGAGAATTCAGCGTGGACACCGCAAACAGAACCCCTCATCGCCTAGGTGGGGCTGAAGAATGCAGATGTGATCGCCGTACCATTGTTTTTTACATCTCTGGCAGTGAACAAAGCCCTAAGTGTCACTGGGCATCTTAGGAGCAAGGGCCTGCTGGGAGGGAACAGCTGCAAGGGCTTTGCGCCTTTGCATCAGCGTAAGGGGTCCGACGGTCCCCAGTGTTTCCGAGCGCTTGGCCTTCGTAACACCCCTGAAATGCGTTCTCCTAAAGATGTTCCCTGAGATAGGACACCACTCTGCATTGTTTCAGCGCATACCAGCACGAATATCCCAGGGCAATCCACCCTTCTTTTAACGGCCGATGACAGCTCCAATGGCTGGGCAAAAATCAGTTGAAGGAAAGGGAAGTCTTGTCGGAAATGAGATTAATCTTGTAACGAGTGTTCAGCCCTGATAACCCATCTGGGCACACAACTGCTTCAACTGGAGAGCTATTAACCTTCACCCGGCAAGCTCTGGCCAACCGTTATAAACATTAAAGAGACAGAGTCCTTCCCCCCTCCTCGTAGACTAAACAACCAGATTTGAAATCCACCTAAACGGCCTCTTTTCTGCAGATGTGTGGTGATGACGAAGTCTGGGGCAGGGGGTGCGGGGGGCAGGTGGGTCACGGCTGTGCCGATAACTCAGGTAATTAACTTTGGCCTTGGTTTGCTCAAATGGAGGTTATTAGCGTGAAACATCATTTGGGACAATTTTCAATAAAATTACTAGCTAGAGGGAAGTTGGAGAGAGTTGATTTCAGGCAGGAACACACACGCTGCTAGTAGAAACACAACTTGAGTATTTTCTTGTCTCCCGCTTTTCTATTTCTTTTATTCAACAGGAGGGATAGGTGCACAGAGCTGGCTGCTGTCTTGCAGTCAGTTCCTCCCTTCCAACCACGGCGGGCATTTGCCTGAGAGAGGCAGCTTGTGGTCACTGAAAAGAGATTTTTCTTTTTATCTGAGAAGTTATTAGCTTTCATGTGGAGCAAACCTGTGATCTTGCCTTTATCAGCAAATGCTGTAACCGATTGAGTTAACCAAGCTGCCCCACGTAAATCCGTGAGTGGTTGAGGTGGCTCAGATGGCTAAAAAATCCACCTACCAATGCAGGAGACCTGGTTTCAATCCCTGTCTTGGGAAGATCCCCTGGAGAAGGGAATGGCTACCCACTCCAGTATTCTTGCCTGGAGAATCCCAAGGACAGAGGAGCCTGGTGGGCTATAGTCCATGGGCTCACAAAGAGTCGGACACAACTGAGCAACTAACACTTTCACTTCAATTCTGGACATTAACCACCTACAACTGAAAATAACTTTCACGACACTTTCAAGACACACTCCGAGGTCATTTAACTTATTGCTCAGCCCATAGCCCTCTTTAGCATCAGTTTATACAGAGCCATTGGGTTATCTATATCCAAGACAATAACAATGAACAGACAAAGGAGAAGCCCTCTGAATCTTAGAACCGATGACAAACCCACCTGGATGCATCATATACCCCACATATGGCATTTAAAGAAGGAAAATATTTAAGTGCATGTATTAAGTAGTAGGAAGGACAGATGTTCTATGTAACTAACCCCTCCACTGAGCCAAGTTATTTCAGTCATGTCTCTTTTCAACCTTACGGACTGAAGCCCACCGGGCTCCTCTGCCCATGAAATGCTCCAGGCAAGGATACTGGAGTGGGTTGCCCTGTCCTTCTCCAGGGGATCTTCCCAACCCAGGGATCGACCCCAAGTCTCTTACATCTCTTGCACTGGCAGGGGGTGCTTTACCACTAGTGCCACCTGGGAAGCCCAACCTCTCCACTAGTGTGACTGTAACTCAGACTTTTTTTTAAGTGAAAAAGAAAAGGAAAAAAGGAAAAGATTCACTTAGCATGTTCTAAGTAAACGTATCTCCCCCAAGATTTTCATCCAGTCTTCATGTGACCAAAGACAGCTCTCAGAATAGTTCACCCTAACAGGGCATCCTATCTCTCCTTTGAACCAAGTTTCTCTTTTTTCCAGAAGGTAGGTCACAAGTGCCAGGCCTCAGGGTTGGGTCTGCATGTACCCAGCAAGGCTGTACCTCCAGGGTGTATCTCGCTCCAGCTGGTCTCTAGTAACAGCATGAGAGAGGGACACGGTAGAGGGTACACGTCATACAAGGAAGTCACTGCAAGGAGGACAAAACGTCCTGGCCTCAGGGTCTTGCCTTCAGGCTTTGCACTTACTTGCTTCACACATTGCCTTCACCTGCCATGAGTGGGTAAGATCACAGGGCAGGAGGAGTGAGGCAAGCAAGCACACCAACTCCTGCATTGCAGGGATGCAGACCATCCCTGTATTTGCAGCCAAGTTGATGCCAGCAGGGGATCCCATTGTCCAATTCTCCCAGCCACCCTGGGAGCTTCTGGCAAGGTGGAGATGGGCTACAGTCACTTGAGCTGGTCAGCTTTTCAGCCTGGAGTAACCACTCTGTGTACTTGAAGTAGACCAGGTCACACACTAACAGCATGACCTAAGTCTCCCAATTGGTCTTGATTTAAATTCTCATTTCTTTCCCAAGAAAATCTTGCAAGAGCCTTCAATGTCCATGATAAGATGAAGCTCAGTTTCACTTAGGGTCAGATCCATTTCATATGATGTAACAGCAGGATATTCAGAGGGTAGATCTTGCTTCTGGTTCCAAATCCTTTACGTATATAACCTCAGCAGATAGACAGAGACAGAAAAGAAACCATAGCACCTGAGAGTCAGCTTATGATGCCATTTTATGTCTTAGAGGAGGGCAGGTTCAACTCAAGGACATATGACAAAAGCCACATGAATCATTTTTTTCTAACATGCAAACAGCACACTCATCCATCAGTCTAGACTGGGTAGGCAGGATGAGGGTGACTGGCTAACTCAGTGCCCACGTGACGCTGATGGCTGGCGTGGGCTGCCCTAACCTTGGCACATTTCTTGACATTTACCAAGTAAAACGATGAGATCAGGGAAACCACAACTTCAAACCCGGTATCTTGTGAAACTGAAACAGAGTAAACACTTGCCTGACAGTGATTTTTGTTTTGATCATCAGACTTGATTGAACCACGGGGCGATTGACATCCATGCTGTGGAGTCATATATTTTTTTCAGTGAAACAAATTGCATTTACCCATTCCAAACTGGTATGGACACTTGACTGATTTCTACCTAAGCATGAATGTAAGAATCCCAGCGCTTCAGTTGTAGGCTTTACCACTGAGTAAACCTCTCCTGGTAGGCAGGCAACATGCAGAAGAGAAGATCCACCTTGAAACCTGATTTGTCGCCTTCCTACCTAAAGAGTGGCCCCCAAACCCACCTGAACTTCATAATGTGATCTTATTGGGAAATAGGATCTTTCCAGATATAAGTAAGGATACAGATGAGATTGGACTCGATTAGCAAAGACCCTAAATCCAAGGAGACCAAGAAGTACAGACAGAGACTCAAATAAGGTGATGTCAAGACAGAGGCAGAGATGAACACGACATAGCTATATTTCCAGGAAGGTAAGGATTGTGGACGACCGCCCAGAGCTGGATCAGAGGCATGGAATGGATTCTTTCACAGAGCTCTCAGAACCAGCCCTGGGACATCTTGATTTTGGACTTCAGGTCTCCTGAACTCCAAGACAATACATTTCTGTATTTTAAACCCTTGCTGCTGCTGCTGCTAAGTCGCTTCAGTCGTGTCCGACTCTGTGCGACCCCATAGACGGCAGCCCACCAGGCTCCTCCGTCCCTGGGATACTCCAGGCAAGAACACTGGAGTGGGTTGCCGTTTCCTCCTCCAATGCATGAAAGTGAAAAGTGAAAGTGAAGGTGCTCAGTCGTGTCCGACTCTTAGCGACCCCATGGACCGTGGCCCACCAGGCTCCTCCGTCCATGGGATTTTCCAGGCAAGAGTCCCTAGTTTGTGGTTATTTCCATGGAAACCCTAGAACACTAACACACTACATGTAGATACTGTTTTTAACAAACTTTTTGCCATTTCAAGGTGTTACACCGCCCATTAATTGCCTTATAGGGTTAGGACAGCTTCCAAAAGGGCTTCAAGGTTAACTCCCAGCTTGCAGCAACCAGACAGCTTAAATTTTTCAGAACAAAATTACTTTTGCAAAATTTTCCATATAAACTCCTTTGTCTGACCATGCCCTGATTTTCATGCTTGGGAAAATGTGTCTCTTGTACCACTTGCGGGGAAAATGTCTGATTTACATTTTAATTCAAGTCTTGATGATACGGGGGGCAGGGCGTGTTTTAACAAACATCTTTAAATCTCTCAATATTTGTTTGAAAAGAAAGTTACAAGTTGAAGAAAAAAAAAAAAAAGAAAAAATTTAATTTAATTAGGTAAATTAAAACCTAATTTCTTTAGTATGTTTTTCCAGCCAACATTTATGGGCAAATTTGTCAAGTTATGATAGAAGTAGAGTGATTTACAATGCTGTGTTAGTGTCAGATGCACAGCAAAGTGATTCAGTTGTACATGTATACATACACCTACTATTCTTTTTCAGATTCTTTTCCATTACAAGATATTGAATATAGTTCCCCAAGCAACAGATTAGATCTTTGTTGTTTATCTTTGCTGTTTTATCTGTTTTATATACCTGTGCTGTGCTTAGCTGCTCAGTCACGTGCGACCCTTTGTGACCCATAAACTGTAGCCCGCCAGGCTTCTCTGTCTGTGGGATTCTCCAGGCAAGAACACTGGAGTGGGTTGTCATTTCCTACTCCAGGGCATCTTCCCAACCCAGGGATCAAACCTGCGCCTCCTGTGTCTCCTGCTTTGGCAGGTGGATTCTTTACCGCTGAGCCGCCTGGGAAGCCACTTGATATATACTCTTTTACAAACAAAATCCTAGTTCTCTTTGGCATTCCTTTCAATTATCCTAAAGACAATGAGGAATTTCCTGACCCAATGGATAAATGGGTTGAGAAACACTGGACTCCTCACTGGTCAATCAAGTTTCTTCCAACATTCTGAACTTCAAAATAAAAGCTGTTTCCTTCTCTTCAACTCCTTCAAAACTAGACTGTAGTGTTTGCTAGGACAGAGACCAAGCCAGACTTCTTCTAATCATGTAAACTGCCAAAGACATGCTGCCCTCAGGGAAGGATTTTAGCACCCCCTTGGTCATTTATTCTTGTGTTCATTCATTCAGCAAATATTTATGAGTCAGTACTTTATGTGCTAGACAGTCGAGAAACAGCAGTGAGCCAAATTCTTAAGATGGAAAAATTACTAGGTTGGAAGTTCATTTTAAAAATCTTACCAAGATAACCAAATTCTGTACGTTCTAGGAAAGATCAAATGTTCTTTGGCTTACATATAATACTTGGACCTGTAAAGCTCATCGCATTAAGAATACATTAGCTAAACTTGAAATTTCAGTATGGAATCCAACTTTATTACCTGGCTTAGATAAACTGGTTGTTAATTGGTATTAAAGTTAATCTTTCTCGTAAAGCAGATTATCTTGCAATTGAATACAAAGAACTTATTAGCTATTTATGAAATTTCCCCACATCACATCCATGGCACAGGTCAAGTATGTAATGATTACGGTGCTGGAAGAACCACCTGACTCACCAGTGAAGACGGAAACCCTGAGTATGAACCGTCGTAGCTCAGTTGGGTAAGAGTCTACCTGCAGTGCAGGAGACCCGGGTTCGATCCCTGGGTCAGGCAAGGTCCCCTGGAGAAAGAAATGGCAACCCACTCCAGTATTCTTGCTTGGAAAATCTCATGGACACAGGAGCCTGGTGGGCGGCAGTCCACGGGGTCGCAAGGAGTCAGGCACGATTGAGCAACTAACGCTTAAAACACTTAGTATGAACCGTACATAGGAAATCAGCACACCTGTTTAAGGAATCAAGTTACAGCTTCAACGAAATCTCTAAAGAGTAACTGTAGTTAACAGAAGAAGAAAAACAAATGGTGCCCATCCTAATCCATTAAACACAACTTTCTACGACTGTGTGCCCAGGAGGGGTATTTGCCCAGTAGATTGTAAGAACTGAACATGTAGATGAGCTGGTGCAAACCTTGGAGAGACACCAGTAGGTGCTGCCACTCAGCAAAAGTGAAAGTGCTGCTTGGTTTTGCCTTAATCAGACCAGTGTCATGTAACAAAATGCAGGATCTGGGAACTGTATTTCTGCTTCCAGTTTTCACTTGGAAGCACCTCCAACCATGCCCCGGAACAGACACATGCATTTAAAGGACATGTGCTCACAAATATTCAAAATCCCACTATGTCCTGGGCAACCCACATAATCTTCCCACCTTCCCAAGCCCAAGAAGGTTCCTTAAGATAATACACGCTTATTGTCTAACATCAGGCATTCAAACTGGACACAGGAGTATGCAAGGCATTGGTCCCAAGACATAGTAATAATGTTGTCTTCTGATCAAGAGGTACAACTTGCTTCCTAACCTCTAGGAGGCAATTAACACAATGCTTTGTATTCGGGTCAGACTCTTTGGGACGCTATGGACTGTAGCCTGCTAGGTTCCTCTGCCCATGGGGTTTCCTAGGCAAGAATACTGCAGTGCGTTGCCATTTCCTTCTTCAGGGGCTCTTCCCGACCCAGGAATCAAACCCTCATCTCCTACATCTCCTGCATTGGCCAGCTGACTCTTTACAACTGAGCCACCAGGGACGCCAATAACTGCTCACTGAATTAAATGAATTAATCCTCTATGGCGTTATCACCTCACTAATTAATGCACGCATTCATGCATTTATCATCCAGGCAGATATTCATTTACTTATTCAACAGACAGTATTACCAGGCACAGTCCGCACAGATAAAAGATTACACGGCACCAGCCATGTAACTTAGGGTACAGAGGGCCAAACTTTAACAAGCAGAGTTTGAGGGTTTCTGTTCTTCAATGAGGTTCCATAGATTCCTAATCATGAACACCAACTGGCAATTCAGTAGATGTCTGCTGCTGCTGCTGCTGCTGCTAAGTCGCTTCAGTCATGTCCAACTCTGTGCGACCCCATAGACGGCAGCCCACCAGGCTTCCCCGTCCCTGGGATTCTCCAAGCAAGAACACTGGAGTGGGTTGCCATTTCCTTCTCCAATCAGTAGAGGTCTATTTTCCTCTAAAGAATGTGTCAGCCAAAGCAGTCGGTTTTGAAAGAGCATTGGACTCCTTTCATACTAGGACCACTCCAGAGACCAGCTGTGGCCCCTCACTACAGAAACACTCATTCATTCAACCATTCGTTCACTGGCACAGGCCAGAGGAAAGGAGAGGGAGGAGACAGTAGCATCTTATAGCCCTCCAGCGTGGTTTTCTCTTTGGATCCTCAAAACTACTGAACTTCTGAGTTCAGCTGCTGAAAGATTGGTTAATATTTTGCTTGTACTCCTAAATGGACTGACAACAGTGACTCTATTATATTTATTCTACTGTCCTCAAAGGAATGGTATGAGAAAGAAACCGATAACAGGGAGGGAAGTACTTTCACCTCTTCAGAAGAAGCTACAAATATTCAAAGATGAACAGCACAAACATAATCAAGAACTGATTACTTCAAACAAAGCAAGATACAACAGTACACTAAATAATAAGAATGAGACTAGGATTAATAACCAAAAAGAGCTCACACCGATTTGCACACAAAACACACCGTTCAAACACAAGCTAAGCTACTGTAGTCGTGTCTGACTCTTTGTGACCCCATGGACTGTAGCCCGCCAGGCCCCTCTGTCCATGGGGATTCTCCAGGCAAGAATACTGGAGTGAGTTGCCATGCCCTCCTCCAGGGGAATCTTCCTGACCCAGGGATTGAACCCACATCTCTTAGTCTCCAGGACTGGCGAGCGGGTTCTTGACCACTAGCGCCACCTGAGAAGCATGACCGTATTAAGCTGTTGGATCCTCGAACCAGCACCAAGAAGGGTGTTTCCAGCACTGCTGAATCCACTCTACAGATACGGAAACTGAGGCACAGGAACGTGGTGTGCCCTTGCTACGGCATACTGGAACAAGGGTGTGCCCCGGCCGTCTGGCTCTGCTTTGTAATAAGACACTGGGTCCTCAGGAAGGGATATGGGGCTTTAACCTCTAGGAGGGGATTCAGCCGCTAATCCTCTTTTCTTCACTAACCTGGATAAAAGAGGGAGGGTAAAAAGGACTATTTAAATGAGTTTAATTTCTCCAATTCGTTATTAGTTTTAAAGAATATGTCTGTGTGCATGGAAAAAAGACAAAAGAAGACAAAAAAGAAAAAAAATCTTCAAAAGACCCCTGATGCGTAACAGCAGGTCTTCCCTGGTGGCTCAGACAGTAAAGAATCTGCCTGCAATGGGGGAAACCCAGGTTCGATCCCTGGGTCAGGAAGATTCCTCTGGAGAAACAAATGGGAACCCACTCCGGTATTCTTGCTTGGAGAAGCCCATGGACAGAGGAGCCTGGCGGGCTACAGTCCGTGGGGTCACACAGAGTTGGACATGACTGATGCGATGAATTTAACTTCCTTTTCTAAACTCCTCCAGTGATTGCTTTGGAAATGGGGAAAAAGAACGAAGGCTTTTATCATTATTGTGTTGTTTAAAAGATATGTTATGCAGTGGGTCTATTACACCTGTATTCAGGCTGAAGAAAGCAAAAGAGAACCAACCGCCACTGTCAGGCAGGCAGTGGTGACTGTCAGAGAGGAGGTCAAGGATGAGTCTACCAGCTCTGCACCAGCACCACACAACCACAATTCCCATGGTGCCGGAACCGACACAGACTCAGGAGCTCGGAGAAGTCATTTTGTAAAAAATAAGCAGAAGTGGCAGGGAGGCAGCAACTGGAAGGAAACACGTTGGGAGATGCGTCTGGGAGTTTCACTAAAAGGCAACAAAACTTCACAGTGAGGGTGGAGGGGGAACAAATGCAGAGGAAGAAAGATCTTCATTCAGACAGGAGGTTCCTGAGACAGTAACCACGTCGTCCAACAAGATGAGCAAAAGCACACAAACAAGGGGGTCTCGAAAAGAAAAATATCACTGGGGGCAATTTCACGTCAATCCCAGCAAAATATGAGTATTGAGGGACTGTGTGAATAAAATCACTGGAGTACGCTGAGCACCAAAGAACTGATGCTTTTGAACTGTGGTGTTGCAGAAGACTCTTGAGAGTCCCCTGGACTGCAAGGAGATCCAACCAGTCCATCCTAAAGGAAATCAGTCCTGAATATTCATTGGAAGGACTGATGTTGAAGCTGAAACTCCAATACTTTGGCCACCTTATGCGAAGAACTGACTCATTGGAAAAGACCCTGATGCTTGGAAAGATTGAAGGTGGGAGGAGAAGGGGACGACAGAGGATGAGGTGGTTGGATGGCATCACTGACTCAATGGACAAGAGTTTGAGTAAACTCGGGGAGTTGGTGATGGACAGGGAGGCCTGGTGTGCTGCAGTCCATGGGGTCGCAAAGAGTCGGACACAACTGAGTGACTGAACTGAACTGAACTGAACGGAACTGATGTTCATATACTGGCATCTTCATGAAACTGGACTACATGTAACCACGTCTCGCAGCTTCTCAAAGTCATCAGACAAAGTCTCTGCCTCTCCCTGGACAGACACAAACATCTACGGAATACACACTGGACGCAGACTCTAGTGGACACTGTCCTCTTGTCCATTTCAACCCAGGGCTCACAGGCCCCTTCTGATCATCCAAGGAGGCACTGCAGCATGAATGGACCCAACAGTTACCAGCAGCTCAGTTTTCTGATGACTTCAGAGCCCTGCAGGAGATCAGGGTGGAGCTGCGGGTTTCCAAGCTTGGAGTGTGTAAACAGCACTCTCTGGGGTTTTGCCAAGGCTCGAGCTGAGTGGCTTTCAGGTGCTGTTTATTTTGTCTAGTTTATTGTTCAGTGTTTCTGTTTGTTGACTTGATATATTTTTTCCCCGCAAAGGGGCCAAGCTACAGGGACATATCCTGTAGGTGGAAAATGGATGATTCCCTATTGTTCAGTGTTTGTGTGTTGTGGTTTTATTTGCTTTGGTTCAAAGGACCTAAACAATGCATTCACTGGAATTTAGTAACTGGTGTCAATTCAGTACAGAGGACAATCTGTGCGCTGAGATTTCTGAACCCAAATCGGGTGATCTCTGCTTGACTGAAGAAAGAGGAAATCTAAAATGACGTTTACATCTAAATATCCACCCAAAAGAAAACTTCCAATTGAATCTCAAAGAGGCTTATTTGTCAACAAATACAAATACAGACTCATGGACTCATAGCCTGAGAGGACAAACTTACAGTTGCTGGGGGGTAGGGAGCGTTAGAGGGTTTGG
Organism: Bos mutus; assembly: GCF_027580195.1. NCBI lineage: Eukaryota > Metazoa > Chordata > Mammalia > Artiodactyla > Bovidae > Bos > Bos mutus. The sequence goes on along the minus strand of NC_091617.1, from coordinate 149,878,073 downwards.
GATGGACATGTACACACCGCTACTTTTAAAATGGATAACCAACCAGGACCTACTGCATAGCACAGGGAACTCTGCTCAGTGTTTTGTGGCAGCCTGGATGGGACGGGAGTCTGGGGGGAGAATGGATACATGTGGATGACTGAGTCCCTTGCTACTCACCTGAAGTTATCGTAACATTGTTAATTGGCTGTACTCCAATACAAAATAAAAGGTTAAAAAAAAAAAAACAGACTCATGCATCATAATCTATAATTTCAAGGGGACCCAAGACCCCACAGAGCAGGAGTCCTACTCATAGAAATGTCTAACCTAGCTACACACCTCTTTGTAAAATCCAGGCAACAGACAAGACCAAGGATGAGAAGAAGGACCTAAAGCCATCACCTTGGAAACATCACATTTTCGCCCACTTCACGACACTGGATTCTGACCACAAACCTGCAGCAAGAGGCTCACCCCTCCATGGAGGAGAGAGAATGCACAACACCCACGCCTTCACAGAGGAAGTTTCCATCCGGAGCTCTTTCTGCGTCGCTGAGTCTCTGGTCGGGCTGGCTATCTGTGTAGGAAGTGGACGCAGGAAGTATCTGTCTACAAACCCTTTATCCTCAAGGTAATTGCCACAGCAGCATTTTACTGTTTACCAAAGCAGTAAACATGCGATCTAAAAAAAGATGTTTTCCATCTCCAAAGAACAAGGCTTAAAAAAATATATATGTATGTGTGTGTTTATTTCATAACCAGCTTCCTATCAAAACCGTTGACAATAAGACTGTGTTCCCAAGAGCCAGGGAGTCGGTGGGAACAGCCTTGGGGGTAGAACAGAAGCTTCACTCTCAGGGAGGCCCCCAGAACACAGCCTGGTTTTCTTCCCTGAGATGCTACTCTAGCAAAGTCGATTTTATTTCTCTTCTTCCAGGCTTAACACAGGCTGAAGAGAGCCAGGGTCTTTGGCTGAACAGGTAAAATCAACAAGACTTTCCATGTTAACTCAAACTGGCAGGATGGATAACCCATAAAGTCATGTGTAAAACAGATAACTAGTGGGAATTCTGCTTTATAGCACAGGGAGCTGAGCTCGGGGCTCTCTGATGACCCAGAGGCGTGGAGCAGGGGGTGAAGCGGGAGGGAGGGTCAAGAGAAGAGAGGATATGTAAACATATAGCTGATTCCCGCCTGGAGAGTTCCATGGACAGAGGGCCCTGGCGGGCTACAGTCCATGGGGTCCCAAAGAGTCAGACACGACTGAGCGATTAACACTTTCACTAACACTTTCATAGCTGATCCACTTTGCTGTGCACAGCAAGTAACGCAACATCGTCAAGCAATTACGCACCGTTAAAAACAGAATGACAGACGCAACATCTTCAAGAATTAAAATCTCACTTGTATTTGACATTGGGCCACATTCTTCTTTTACATGCATGCTAAATTGCTTCAGTCGTGTCCGACTCTGCAGCCCATGGCCTGTAGCCCACCAGGCTCCTCTGTCCATGGGATTCTCCAGACAAGAAAACTGGAGAGGGTTACCATTTCCTCCTGCAGGGGATCTTCCCAACCCAGCGAGGTAGGCAGGATCTTTACCACTAGTGCCACCTGGGAAGCCCTCTTATTTTATATGTGGATATGAATATGCTTCTAGCGCTAGGAGGTCACATAAGAAGAAGTTAAAGGCAGAACTCAAATGTGGACACACGGCTGCGGCTTTTGATCACCTGGTCAACCTTGTCTCTATTTGTTTACCCCGGATGAAAAGCTTGAGAGCCTGCACTGTCCCAGGTTTCCTGGGATGACAGACAAACCTGGGTAAATGGAAGCAGGTCCAGGGAGAACCCCTGAGCACTGAAGATGTTTTGGGGGGAGGGCCTCTCCACGGTTACTGCTTAATGTTTTAAAAAGCACCTGTTGGGTTGTTAACAAGAGCAGAGAGGAAGAAAGAGGACAGAAGGAGCGTTGAGTGTGAGATGGACTGAGAGAAGCAGAGGGCAGCAAGACCCCCGAGCAGGGGTCTCCAGGGCCAGCCAGATGCACAGAGGCTCCGGCCGCCTCCACAGCAAGCACCTCCTGGCATCGTTTTAGGTCCCGCTCCGACGCAAAGTACTGGGAATAACTGAGCACCCACTGCCCTGGAAGAGTCTTTATTTCTTAATCAAATGAAAAGAACACATGCATCAGAGGAAAACTGGCCACATTAAGAAAAAAAAAAGAATTCACTACCTGTTATAAATTGGAAAACAAAAAAATCTTTATGGATTTCCTGAGTTTGGTCCTAGAAGGAAAACTGATGTGACTCTAGTGAAGAATGAAACTAGCTAACAAGCAGTAGGGGCCTCAAGGACCATTCCAGCTCGGTTCATCTCCGCAGGAGCCCTGTGAAGTGGAAAGCCTGGTGGCTCCCTCTGACGGAGGGAGGCACCCAGAGGAGGTGAGGGGAGGGACCTGTCCAGGGAGAAACGCCCAGAGCCCACTCCTGTGCTCCCGAGAAGGGGCGGACTCCGGGCCAGGCGCCTTCCCTGCGGAGGCCCCGCAGCGCCCCACCAGGCCGGCCTCTCTCCACTTCCCTCGCCAGCCTTCACAGCGATGCCTCCCTTTCCTCGTCCGTGCGATAAGACCAATCCTTTCCCCACAAAGTCTATTTTAAGAATGAAGAAATGAGAGTATCAGGGGCCTCCCTGGGCGTAAGATAAGCACGGGTCGGCTCCATTCACCTTCACGCTGCTGACACTCCTGTGAACAGAAGGTGACACCTCCTGACAACACAGATCCCAGGGGGACTTCGCAGTATAAAACCACATAGTAATTTATATATATATAAAATTTATATATTTTTTTAACTTGGAGCAACGTCTTAGGAAATCTACCTCACGTTGAGACATAAACTAATTATGTTGACAAATTCTCAAGTGTTGTTTCAACAGCTTCCTCTTCCTCAAAGGTGAGCATCGGACGCCTCCAGTTAACTTGAAAAACTAAAACTCAACAGGGTCCAATGGGATTCAGAGGGACTAGGATGGTGAAGCTGCTACTGGCCTAGGATTTGAATTAATGAACTTGGGGGCCTGTGGAGGGAGGTGGTTGGGAGGGAAAGCTCTTCGGTTTTGGACTCTATTTCTATCCTTGTTAAATGGAAAAAAAAAAAAATTGATGTGCTATCCTATAATTTTATAACAGGAGGAGAGATGTTAAATCTTCAAGGTTGAATGATTTAAAAGCCATTGTGTTAAGACTCAGGAGTGCAAATTCTTTGCAGGATGTACTAGAAACGCTCTTTGTTTTACACTCCAGAAACTGACATGCATTGTCTTGAACAAAGTCACTTGAAGTAACAGCCCTGATGTTCATGTTATGATTGGATTATGATGTGGCTTTAAAAATAAATAATTTCGCTTGGCCTTGGCATTTCTTTTCTAAATGTCTCAGCACTTATCTGTGCTGAACAGCAGATTACGTTTTTTTCTTCCCAGAGTCCAATTCCATGAACTCCCCTATGGAAAGACTTGGTAAGGCCTGATGGAAAACTCAGGAGACGCAGGCGAGGAAGTTGATACTTGGGGTGAGGAAACGATCTGGAATCTGGAACCACGGCCCCTTGGATGTCGCCAAATATGGAAAGAATTCTTGTCACCAAGCACAGAATTGGGTGTTAGAGTTTTAGCTCTTGGATTTGCTAGTCCTTTATCTTAATCAGCCAACAAGAGCATAATAACTGTCGCCTATGGGGTTTTCTCACTCAAGACTGGTAACATAAATGAGCCAACTATGGTAATTTTCATTATTTAACGTATATCCTTTTTTTCTCTTTCTTTTTTATTTTAAAATTTTATGAAAGTGTGATATATTTACAGGAGACATATCACTATATCCTTTCATATATTGTGTTTTTTTCCTGCAAAGTAATTTAACGTTAAGAGCTAAGGCAAATACTAGGGGAAAAAAAAAAAAAAGATCATATGGTGATAAATAGAGGGGAAACAGATTTGTGTGCCTGGAGCACGTTTCCCAGCCTCTCTCTAATCCTCCATCCTTATCTGGACAAAAAGCACCAGGATGCAGGCTGCAGTGAGCATCTCATGAGATAATGTGAGCGCCCAGCACAGCTGTCATAAGGATGATATTAATCTGGATTATGAATTCCAGATACAACACCTACCTTTGAAAAACTCTTTTTTAACTTTTTATTTTATATCAGAGTATAGCTGATGAATGTTGTGGTAGTTTCAGAAGGACAGTGGAGGGACTCAGCCATACATATAAATGTATCCATTCTCACCCAAACCCCACTCCCATCCAGGCTGCCACATAACACTGAACAGAGTTCCCTGTGCTACACAGTAGATCCTTGTTGGTTATCCGTAATATAGAAGTGGGTACATATCCACCCCACACTCCCTAACGATCCCTTCCCCCATTCTTCTCCCCTGACAAGCATAATTTAAGTGTCTTTTCTACGCTTTTTTCAACACAAATTCTATTTAATTTGTATTTAAACTAGGAAAAATATCTTTATAGCAATACATCTATTTAAAATCTGCAACAATGATTATCTTCCTGATACTTTAACTCTCTCTTTATGACCTTAAAGGATTTTAATCAATATTTATTTTTTCAACAAACATTGACTGAACCCCTACAAAAAAAAAGAGATGGGCAGACAGATCACAAAAAGAAGGTTCTGTGGTTTACATAGGTAGACACAGAGTCACACTCCCAAACACAAGCAGAGCTGGGAGGCATGCTGGCAAGAGAGAAAATGAGGCAGGAGAGAGGAGACAGAATGAGGAATGATCTTTGGCTTTATACGACACACCTCAGCTGCGTGCGACAGGGAAGGAAAGCGTGAACAAGAAGAAGACCCAGAGGTCACAGGGGCCATTGCTTGAAACAGGTTCACAGCAAAAGAAGTGTGATGAAACACCCTTATTACTGGAATTAAAATGAGATTCCATTTTTGCCTGTTACAATGGCAAAGCTTCAAAGAGTGAAATATTCAGAGTTGTTCTGAGTGCAGTGGAAATAGTCTCATATATGACCATAAGTGGGAACTGGCACAACCCTTTTAGAGAATGAAGTGGTCATTTTTTAACAACTGTGGCAGAGCCTTTAAATATATATATATACACACACACACACATACATATATATATACACATATACACACATATCACTTGGTCCAATAAGTCCTTTTCTAAGCACTAATAGTAATAAAATAAATTTTAAAAAATTATATAGAGGGTGCATTGCAATGTAAGTAGTGAAAAACTGAAAGCAATATTATTTCCTACAATAGGATGGGTCAGGAAATTCCCCTGGAGAAGGAATAGGCTACCTACTCCAGTATTCTCGGGCTTCCCTGGTGGCTCAGACAGTAAAGAATCCACCTGTCAAGCAGGAGATCTGGGTTCAATCCCTGGGTTGGGGAGATCCCCTGAAGGAGGTTATGACAGCCCACTCCAGTGCTCTTGCCTGGAGAACCCCCATGGACACAGAAGCCTGGCAGGCTGCAATGCACGGGGTCACATAGGAGCTGGACATGACTGAGTGACTAAGCACGCAGCACACGGCAGGATACTGGTTATACAAACCATAATACTTATTTTAGATGGAATATAACTAAGCATACAAATTACACTTTCCAAAAGATGTTTGTGACGTGGGGAAATGTGTGTCAAACGACGTTCACTGAGAGAAGCAGGACGGTCAGGGAGACGGAAGGACAGACAGAAACAGAGTAGGAAGACACACCGAATGCTGGGGATCTTCCCTGGCTGGCTGGGCCCAGGAGCGGTTTATACTGACTTTGCAACGATTCCTTTTTTCATTTTCTCTATAGTGAAGCTGTTTTATGACCGTAATTTGCACAAAACAAGACATGCGTTTTTCAAAATAAATGAAAATAATTTAAGGGAAACAACAATGGAAGGATGCAACGGTCAGAAGCGAGAGGCTCTGCAGGCCTCCGCCCTCCTCAGCCACGGAGCAAACAGCCTCCACCCTCAGAGCAGGACTAACTCAAGCCTCTGAACAGCCAGGCCGTGAGGCACCCCCGGACGTTCTCTCTGCCCTGGTGTTCGGAACCTGCCGGGTTGCACCCTTATATCCAAGGACTCCTAGAGCTGCCCTGGCCTGTCTCCTCCGGCTCCCATGTGCCCTTCCCTGCCTGGGAGGCTGGAACAGTGACCTGTGGAAGCGACCCGCCCTTTTCCTTGTCTTGGTGAGCCTCTGGAGCTCACAACGGGAGCCGGGCGATGGGGTACACAGACTTCAGAGCAGCGCCAGGAAGACAAGGCAAGTTCACCAGCAAAGCTGAGACGTAGATCACCTCATAGCATCTGCCTGAGCAGTTACTGGAGCTCTGCTGTCCTGGACTCACATCAGAACAGGCATTAGGATTCCACGTTACAATCCCACCTTACAGGGGAGGAAGCGGAGCTCAGGGCCCTGGCGCAGGGTCACGGGACTGGGAGGGACTCAAAGGCAGGGGTGTCTGTGCCACAAAGCATCAGAAACCTCAGGGGCAATCTGAAAGAGTCCCCGGTGAAGAGAAGAGCTGTTCCCCATGCATTTGGGGTCCCCGATGCATTTGAGGCCGTCCCTTAGCCCAAGAAAAGATCCCGCCGGAGCGGACGTGCCCTCACCACTGGGAAGGCCTGAAGACAGTCTTGGTCAGGCCCTCTTCTCGGAAGGTCTTACAGTCAGAGAAGCTCTCATCCTGGCTTTCCCACAGCCTCTTGTACCGTGATGCTCTTCCGTGCCAGCTGTTAGAGCAATCCATCTGCCAAGTTACTGGGGTGCCAAGGGGTCCAAGACGTACAGCTTTGGGTCTCTCCTTCCTACATAAGGAGCCTTACTCTGGAGGTCTAAACACAGAAGTCATCTTTTCCTGAAAGCACCGGGGATGCTGTTTCACTTATTTATTTTATTTGTATTTGTACGAACAGTTTTTCAACTTTCCTGGTGGCTCAGATGGTAAAGAACCTGCCTGCAACGTAGGAGACCCGGGTTCAATCCCAGGGTTGGGAAGATCCCCTGGAGAAGGGAATGGTTATTACCCACTCCAGTATTCTTGCCTGGAGAATCCCCATGGACAAAGAAGCCTGGTGGGGCTACAGTCCATGGGGTCACAAAGAGTCAGACATGACTGAGCAACTAACACACACACACATGGTTTTTTAAGAGATATAAACAAGTGTATGTATGTGTGTAGGGGGGGGAGAGATTTAAACAAAGATCTGTTTTGTAAAAAAAAAAAAAAAAAGAAAGAATCACTTTAAACAAAAGATGGATAATTAAGAAATGGTTCGGGAGACTGAACAACAACAAAGAAACGGTGCAGACTTCCAGAATGTTCTCTGAGAGCACTGTAGTCCCCCATAAAGGGGATCATGAGAAGAATAACCCCCAAATTCTATCCTTTCCAATTCCCTTTCCCATGGCCACTGAGGCAGCATGCCCAGGAGGGCAAACAGTGTCCAGAGCCACCCACGGACACGAGCACAAGTCATTTTAAGATTGTTCAGTCATTGTTAAGTCATGTCTGACTCTTTGCGACCCCGTGGACTGCAAGCACGCCAGGCTCCCCCGTCCTCTACCACCTCCTGGAGTTTGTTTAAACTCATGTCCATTCAGCTGGTGACGCCATCCAACCAGCTCTTTTTAAGATCACGGCCGGTAATTCTACTTTCAGGCCAGTGCTCTGGGAATACAACCTTGACTTAGTGGGGCAGCAGTATTTTACTTTCTAATACTTCCATTGTCACTGACTGCTAAAGTAGCAAGAGATAAAACAATTCAAATTTCACTTAAGCCAATGAACTGTTGAAAAGTCAGATGCCCCAGGGCTGTTCAACTCCTTCGTCATATCCCTCAAAATACTATATATGAAGGAGACCAGCTTCCTTCGTATGACCCCGAGGTTTTACACAAGTTTGCTTCACACCTGATAGCAAATACTCAGCAAATGCCTGCTCTGCGCAAGGCACAAAATACATAGAAGAAGTTTTATGCTTTTAAACTTTCTTTTTTTCTTTTTTTAACTGAAGTACAGTTGATGTACACTATTGTAAGTTACTAGAGTACAATATAGTGATTCCCAATGTTTAAAGGTTCTATTACATTTCCAGGGCTTCCCAGGTGGCTCAGTGGTAAAGAATTCTGCCTGCCAATGTAGAAGACTCAGTCCTTGGGAAGATCCCCTGAAGAAGGGAATGACAACCCACTCCAGGATCCTTGCCTGGAGAATCCCATGGGCAGAGGAGCCAGGTGGGCTACAGTCCATGGGGTCGCAAAAGAAACCAGACATGACTGAGCAACTACACACCAACTCCATCCGCAGTTATTAGAAAATACTGGCTATAACCCTAGGGGTATGCACATGGCCTTGTAGTTTGTTTTATGTGGAATAGCTTACCCTCTTCACCACGCTCCTCTGGCACCCCTCCCCTCCTTTCCCCATTGGGAACCATCAGTTTGCTCTCTCCGCCTGTGAGTTTGCTTTTTCGCTTGTTCCTGTCGTTACCTTCACTAGTCTGTTGCATTCTTTAGAGTCCACATACAAGTGATACCACAGTGATCATCCAAACCCCCAACTTCTGTCAAATCAAAGAGAGGAACTTCTGGAAACAACTCACAGGGACAGGAGTCGCCTTCTCCCTCCACAAGCCTTGCTAGGAACTTTCCATCTCCTGTCTGGTTCCAAGATGCTCTCCACTCACAGCTGAAACTGGGCCCCTAGTTGCCACACGGGTGATAAAGGAAAGCCCCCACAACTCCTCCTGAAAGACTAAAGACCTTTACACTCTAGGATCGGGGGCTGTAACCTGTGGCTCCCTGGACCACCCAAGGACAGAAGTAGATTACAACAGAATTGCTTCCCCTGTCACTCTGTGTATGGCCTTTCCTGCACTTAAAAGCATTATCCTGAGAAGCCACTGCAGGCTTCATCAGACTCCCCAGTGGCCCAAGACATAACAAAGGATCAGCAAAGTCTTTGGGAGACTGGATTAAAAAATCCTAACTGAAGCAAAATCAAGTTCCAAGGCTAACAACTAGCTCCTTGGAGTCAGTAAGCAAAGGCAGTGCTGTCTTGTAGAGAAGGCAGGAAGGGGGTGTTAAGGACCCCCAGTATTGTCAGGTGGCTCAGAAGCCCTGGAAGCACCAAAACTGACTGAGGAATTGCATGTAAGGGCTTCAGTTTTGATGCTTCTATACGTTTCTATTAGAGCTCTTAATCTGATCTTAAAATTCCCGGACCTTTAAGCAGAAATGGATACATTCACATAAACTCCCAAAATTCTTTTAAAATTCCCATGGAAACACTCTGTTCCCATTTCCAAAATATGAAGGGAAAGTGGGGCTGAGGATCATAAAGACAGGACACAAACACTGAGCTTTTCAAAGTGCCTCATAGGGTCTTATTCAAGAACAAAAAAATAAAAAAGAAATCCACTCAGACACAGAGGAACAACTTCAATTCTGTGCATCTGATACCTGATCAACTAATTGATTTTATTTACTGAAACAACAAAAAGCAGAGAGCATTTGGGACTGGCAATTGCCCATACGACAAACTGTTTCCTAATTCCGACAGACAGCCACGGCCTTAATGTTCCCTATGCTAATTTGAGCTTTGCGCTAACATAATTAAAACTGTAGTCAACAGACTCGGGCCGCCTTTTTTCCACTCTATAAACAAGTCTGTAAAATCATCGCATTACTTTACCCAGGAAGCCTAGCAGAACATGTCTTAAAGGAAGTTACCTATAAAGAGGGTCTATTTTATTTTAACAGAGAATTAAAAAGGGTCCACTCGAAGTCATTTTGAAAGTTTACTTAAGCTATAGACAATATAAAGAGAATGCAGTGTAATCAAACGTTAAAATAAGCAGAATGTCCTGGATAAGTGTAACTGTTGCCAAAATTCATTGTGAAAAATCACAAAGACATTGAAGCTTTGAAAATATCTTCATCTCTTAGAAATGTATACTTTAAACAATCACACATTTGTATTGTATGCAAAACACACCCCACACTCTAAAAGATGGACTGTTACTTCAATGTCCTTTGATACACTGATTTTCTGAAACACACACATAACTGTACCCAACCTATTCAAAATTTACAAAGAACATTAGACTCAGCTGCTATGAAATATGGACATGAAAAAGGGTGAAAATAAGAATTAAAAAGGTAGCATTTGAGGTTATAAAATCAAACAATTTCTGCTCACATTGCTGAAAGTAGAGCATGTCAAACCCTAGATCTTAAGATTTCTTTCTACATCATTATATTTCAGGAGACTTTCAATCCTTATAGCCAAAGAAAGAAAAATCTCTGTAAGATTAAAGTCTTTGAATCATACATTGATGATTAATTTTTCATATGTAATTGACCATACCTTGAAAAACGAAACATATCTTGAGAAATAAAGACTGAACAGAACTTCTGAAACACAGTGTATACAGTAAGCATTAATTAAATCCTCTCACACACGCATTTCAAATTCCAAATCAAGAAGGATTTTTAAACATTGTCATGGTCCAATTCTGAGCAACCTCCATATTCATGAGCTTTCCAATTAACTATAACCCTTGATGAAAACACAGCCAAATGCTTTTCACCTTCATGCAGCAAAACTAAAGACACACAACCAAGAAAACTTTCTTTTTCCTCTTTTCAATATCTGATTTTGCTGCTCATTTTTTTTCTCATTTCTACACATGTCACCAATCTGGCCTTGAAAATACCGTTAACAGGCCACTTCGTGGACTCTCATGCTGCCGACTAAGCGTCCAATTGGCTTCACCACCAGGAATGAGGCCACATTTGTATTTTCACCTCCACAGATTCACCTTCACCTTCATCTCTCTATGCTACTTACCAGAAACGTCTGCAAGAAAAACAACACATCAGACCACACGCCCCAGCGCACAAAGAACAGACAGGCAGTTCCCACAAGGCAACCATCACGGGGAAGACAGTCTACTCACAGTGCTCCGAGAAGTAGGTACTTTATTAAAGATAAATACATAACCGAACACACTGAATTACCACCATGTGAGTTATGAGAACGCCCCGTGCTCAGCCTGAAGGTTCCACAAAATCAAGGCAACACTGGCAGGTCCCATGACCGACAGACAGCCACTTGCTTCACTTCCACAGGGACCGGCTGGCATCCCTGACGCTATGGAGGCCTTCGAGAACATCCGAAAGTTCAACATTTCCAAGCCCATCTTTTCCTCCGACCCTGCCCTCCAACCTCGCCAAGTCCATTGCCTTCCAGCGGAGGCACCTCCGGGCACCGCTACAGACAGTTAAAAGAATAGGAAAATTCGGACGCGTGCTGAAAAGCTTTTGCAAAAGTCATCCACAGCCCTCAACCGTGAATTTAGAAACCCCAACTTTTTTCTGAGTTTGAAGTTTTTAAGCCTTGCGGATGGTTGGAGTAGGAAAAAGGAAATTTACTAGGCAGTGCAAAGGAAATCTTGTTGTCCTCTATTGTGGTAGTGGGGGTGTTGCCCAATGCTAACTTATCTGCCTTGATAAAGGAAACCAAAGAAAAAAGTAACAAGCACAAGATTTGGTCAAACGAAAAGGACCCCTCTCCTTACCTTAATAGTGCTGGCCATAATGCAATCAAGTTTATTGATCGTTAATAAATGTTAATAATAATTATTGCTTCTCTCTGACCAGAAAGTAGTTTTGATGAGGTTGTTTAGAGCGGATGAGATTGTGCTAAGTCTGGGAAATGAAGTCAGCCAATGGCAGGAAGAGGTTTCTATTGGTCCTGGCTGCCCAGCCCGAAGAAACAGGATATTTGGGAGTGGAGAGATAAGAGACCCTGAAAACAATGTTGTTTTTCTTGATGATATGCAGCCAGGAGATTTTTTTTTTTAATTAAAAAAAAAAAAAAAAGACATCAATTGCCTGGCCTGGGATGGCCACAGCAGGTGTGACCCAGTGTGCCGCCGTGTGACACGCCGCTCGGGGAGGGCAGGATACAGATGTGGCGGGACTCCGCATGCCTTCACGTGGGCGGCGAGCACCCAGGGCCCCTGGGCATGGAGGGCGCCCTGCAGCCGCGGGGCAGGCCTCCTGGGCCCACGTCTCCCCGGATCCACCGCGTGCCCAGGACACGGGACCTGCGGCTGCTGGCCCCACACTCCCTGGTCCATCCTCCCCAGAGGCAACTCTGCAGGTGGTGCTTATTTCTTGCTAATAGGAGAGGATGTTTAATCATAGGATGCTTAATAACAGTCATTCTTTCGCCTGCTGATTTTTAAGCTTCGTTGGTTCAGCATCTCAGAGTGAATGTTCCAGAGTAGTTTCGTTTTCTCCTTCCAAACATAGAGAATTGCTATTGCCTCCATAATAAACCAGGCTTCCCTGGTGGCTCAGCAGTAAAGAACCTGCCTGTCAATGCAGGAGATGTAGGAAATGCAGGTTCGATTCCTGGGTCGGGAAGATCCCCTTGGAGCAGGGCATGGCAACCCACTCCAGTATCCTTGCCTGGAGAATCCCATGGACAGAGGAGCCTGGCGGACTACAGGCCATGGGGTCACAAAGAGTCAGAAACGACTGAACACAAGAAATTGGTTGAAAAGTGCAAAGCCTCTAGGGTGAGAGTGACTAAGAAAATAAAGAAGAAAATAAACCTGTCAAATGGTCGTTTTCAAATGTTTACTTAAAACCCAAAGAACTTAAACAATAACACATGTTTTCTAGCTGAAAATATCAAACTGACCCCACCCTGACAAGTGTCCAGGCTGCAGACAGCAGACCCTGAGAGAACCCCTGGCTACAGAGGGATGCCATATCCTCATTAAGTGTTTTAAAATCCGAACTGCAAGTTCAGGGCCACACGTCTGTTTTCCACTCGGAGGAAGTGCAGCTAACGCAGGCCTGAACATTCCTTAGAGGGTTTCAGGCCTTTTAATTACTCACTTGCAGGAAATTACTTGTTCTCTGGAAGAAACAACATTTTGCTTTGAATGGAGCCACACGAAAGCTGGGCCAGAAAAGAGGTGTGGTCTCCAGAGGGGACCCACAGAACACAATAGACCCAACCCTGAGTCATCCCGCAGCGCGAGGTCTCAGAGGCCGACGGTCACTGAGCTGACTTCACACAGACTTTAGGCCTGCCTGTGTCAGAGCTCCAGAAATGAGCCCGCGTGCCTACAGATTTTACTGATCCCACGATTTCCCCCTTGGCTTAGAACAGCAGGAGAAGGGAACCCGAGGAGGAGGAGGGATGGGAGGAGGGAGAAGGAAAGAAAGGAAAAGGGAGGGATGGGGAGAAGGAGGGGAAGGAAGAAAGAAGCAAGGAAAAGAAAGAAAAAGAGAGAAGGGGAAGCAAGAAAGAATGAAGGAGAAGAAAGAAAGAAGCAGCAAAGAGAAGGTGTAAGAAGTTTCATTCAGTGTAAAAATCAGACCCTGACCAGTGCTCAGCATCTGCATTTCGAGGGGACGCTGATTTCCGCTCTTTTCATCTCCAAACAATAAATGAGATGGCAGGCTGATTAAAATTGTGTTTCCCCTAAAATTTCAAAGTACTGAGTTGTTTTATCTGGGCAGCTTCCACAAGGATTCAGGAGCACTGGAGGGAAAAAAACGCTCTTTCGGCTCCACTGAGATTCTTGTTTTTTACTCTGCTAAGAAGCATCCATCTTTTAAATGTGAATGGTGGCACCCTAATCAGCAGAATTCTATTATGGATTTTCCAAAGAGCAGCCTTAAGTAGGGTGCCCACTGTGCTTAAAAAAACCAAAAAAGCCAGGGAAGAAAGTTCTGCCTGGCCCCATGTCACCCCTGCCCCACTGCAGCCTGGGTTCTAGCCCAGCCCTGGTTCCCTGCAGCAGGAAAGCAGCAGCATTTTTATGGAGATCTAATTCTTCCTTGAGGGGTCTTGCCCTGAACTCCTTGGTTCTTGTCTAACTCAATCAAAGAGTGAACAGTGAAAATGTCTAAATCTTCATTCAGGAATAACGTCAAACTTCAAATGCCACAGGATATCATGTATGTGAGGAATATAAAATATGACACGCCCATAATGCTCACGTTAATTTTTAAAAAAGAAATAAAATATGACACAAATGAAGCTATGGAGGAAACAGAAACAGGCCTCCAGGCACACAGAGGAGATCTGTGGTTGCCAAGGGGGCGGTGGGGGCGGGAGAGGGATGACTGGGTGTCTGGAGTTCGCAAATGCAGCCTTGCAAACTATTATATATAAAAATGGATAAACAGCAAGGTCCTACTGTATAGCACCGGGAACTATACTCACTGCCCCATGATAAACCCTCATGGAAAAGAATACGAGAAAGAATCTATCTATGTATAACCGAGTCACTTTGCTGGACAGCAGAAATGAACACGACATCGTAAATCAACTTTACATCCATGACATTTTAAGAAAACGAAATAATGTCAAACTTAGAGAAAAGCTACAACGTAACTTAAAGAACTTCTAATATCCTTTTTACCAGCTCCTCCAGCTTTAGTGATTTATATCTGCTTTGCTCTCTCCCTCTCTTGCATATATATATACATACATATATATATACAGATTTTATTATTTAATAAAATTTTATTAGACTAATGTATTTGCTTGGAACTTACATACAGAAAACCCAGTGACACTCTTTGATCTAGTTCCTGAAGATTCCACCCATAAGTTTCCTTTTGTCTTATTTTAAAAATGCATATACTATAGAAAATGATGGAACAAAAATTCCATTTTGAGATAATGAGCTATAAATTCAGTTACAAAATTAAAACAGCAGATCTTCCTCATTTCTAAGGACAAAAGTTGACTGATTCCTGTTATCTTCCAAGAGAATTATTCTGGATGTCTAAAACAGCATAATAGCATCTCAGCCCAGGATTCTCTATTTAATGCAAAATTCCTAAGGGGAAAAAAAAGGGGAACTTCAATTGACTTTTGACAACATAAGGCATATCTATTAATTAGAATATAGTAATACAGAAACCATTTCCCAAACATTATTCTAGGCGGAAGTCATCTAAAGACAGATGTATCACTTGGTGCTCCCATTGCTGCTGCTGCTGCTAAGTTGCTTCAGTTGTGTCCGACTCTGTGCGACCCCAGAGAAGGCAACCCACCAGGTTCCCCCATCCCTGGGATTCTCCAGGCAAGAATACTGGAGTGGGTTGCCATTTCCTGCTCCAATGCATGGAAGTGAAAAGTGAAAGTGAAGTTGCTCAGTCGTCTCCGACTCTTAGCGACACCATGGACTGCAGCCCACCAGGCTCCTCCATCCATGGGATTTTCCAGGCAAAAGTACTGGAGTGGGGTGCCATCGCCTTCTCCGACGCTCCCATTACACACACCCAAGCCTCTGCCACCAAACGGACTCAGCATGAGATCACTCGGCAGCCTAAGGACTGAGCTGCCTTCCAGTGTGACACCACTGCTTCTTCAAGAAAGCCACCCTGCGGTCACCGTGCAGGCCTCTTTCAGGGACAATCTTAGGGAGCCTCCGTATGGGTCATCCTTCCGCGAATCTCTCAAGCCAGGGTCATCTTCTGCCCTGCTTGGTTCACAGTAAGCACCGTGGTGGCACGCTGAGGCTCCCCCAGCATCCATGTGAATAAACTGCACACTTCCACTCTGTATTTATCCATCATGGACCCACTGACCATAAAGTTACCAAAACCTTTCATCAGCCTGTTCATATCCTGCGTGTCCGGACTCTGCAACCACATGGACTGTAGCCCACCAGGTTCCTCTGTCCATGGGATACTCTAGGCAAGAACACTAGACTGTGTTGCTGCTTCCTACTCCAGGGGATCTTCCCAACTCAGGGATCAAACCCATGTTTCCTGCATCTCCTACATTGGCAGGCGGATTCTTTACCACCTTGCCACCTGGGAAGCCCATTCATATCCTACTCCAAATGAAAAAGGAAAGAGTGTAAAATAGAACCTACAATTACCATAACTATAAAAGGAGCACTGCCATTTATTACCCTAAAACCACATCTTCCTATTTTCTAAAGAGTCATCAAATTCCCATCCTTGTTCTCCTACAAACTTCTCTGCGTGGGATCTACACGGGAAGGTCAAGGGTTGAGAACACTTGGAGCGAGGGCAACACAGTTCTGAAAATGACGTATGAGCGTAGCAAGGAGATGACGAGCCAGAATCTTAGTTGGAGATGAAACAGAAGACTCACTCATGACTGACAGCTTGATCCCCGTATTCGACATCCATACCATGACAGACTTATCGTTACTGGAAATACTGCAGGAAAACGATGCAGAAGATGAATACTTAGTGATACAGAAAATTACAGTACGGTGTCTGGTAAGTTAAAAGTCAGGTTATAATGGAGAATTATATCACAGACTCACTTTGTTAAAAATAAAAAGGCCAAGTAGAAACATCAGTAGGCCACATACAATAGTAATAGAGGATCTTTCATTTTTTTTGTTTTTCCTCCTTTCCTTTTTGGTTTACCTATATTTTCAAAAGAGTTATAATAATTTCAAAAAAAAAAAACAGATAAACAAGTAAATAATAAAACAGAATGAAGGTTGCTCAACTATTCTATAAAAATGCACAATATATTGCTTTGTATGTTTACCAAGTCAATACCATGAAAAAAACAAGGTGAGGAACACGAGAGAAAAGTTCTAGATTAAATGGAATTTAAGACGCTCAAAGCCCAAATCTAAATTCTGGTCTACAATTAGATACTGGTATCAACAAATTTGACGTCGAAGACTTTTCTGGAGCTGCCAGATAAATTCGAATATATGATGATTGCTGCATCATATTACAGAATTTATTAACTATTTACATTAAAAGCTTTAATAATGCTTTGTAGAAAAACTGCCTTACTATTTACAGCTGCATTCTGAAGTACTGAAGATGAAAAGTCAGTAACTTATGCAACTTATGTAAAATCATGAAAAATAACAATGTGAATATGACAAAATTATACAATAGCCAAACCTCAATCATAACTTATATGAGTATTCATTGTACTATTTGCTCTATTCCTTGAGTTACAAAATTTTTATAATATAGTGCTAAATAAAAAGTTCTAATAGATTTCTTTCTTTAAAAATGTTACAATAAACATAAGTTACACTGTAATAAGAAACCTACGTAAGCAACATGCAACGTTCAATTTCTTTTGTAAATATCTGTATAACATGTAGCACAGGATATCCGTTTGTCAAACTCTATACATGTGTGGACCAAAATTATTTTATAGACTTCCACAAAAATAGGGTAGGGCTTCCCAGTTAGCTCATACAGTAAAGAATCCATCTGCAATGCAGGAGACCTGAGTTCACTCCCCGGGTCAGGAAGAGCCCTGGAGAAGGAAAGGGCAACCCACTCCAGTATCCATGTCTGGAAAATCCTCACGGTCAGAAGACCCTGGTGGGCTACAGTCCATCAGTCCATGGGGTCGCAAAGAGTCTGACACGACTGAGTGACCAACACTACACAGATCAGCTGGTAAAGAATCCGCCCGCAAACTGGGAGATCTGGGTTTGATCCTTGGGTTGGGAAGATTCCCTGGAGAAGGGAAAGGCTACGCACTCTAGTATTCTTGTCTGAGAAATCCCAGGGACAGAGGCTACAGTCCATGGGGTCACAAAAGAATCGGACAAGACTTAGCGACTAAAAAATAACAAGTATAAAGTAGCTTTCTGATTCATTTCAGTAAGGAAACCAAATCGGACACTTGTGTGCTTTGTGACGGTCATCTCTCTAGCTTTACTCCCTCCAGTCAGTGAGTGCCTTGTCCATGCCTGGCGCTCCGGTGGGCGCTAAGGAACAAAGATGACAGGACTTGATCCAGCGCCTGGGTTCTCAGCGTTCAGGAAGCCTCTGTTCAGCGACTCAAATTCCTCATACACAGAGCTTGGGATCAATCCATAAAACAGACTCTTTATGGACAAAACAATAGGACCAAAGTGCCGAATATTTATTGTTCCTAGGATGACACATGAACCTTAAAATGTATAATATTTGGATTATTCAAGAGAGCCCGGCAAGAAGGATGTCCCACGGATTTTTGGCAGGGACATGCCTGAGATTGTAGATAAGGATCAGTCCTCTGGAGCAGCCCCCACAATGGAAAACTACATCATTCAGTGGAACTTTTCCGTCTCTATCAATTGGAGGATTTGCCTGAGAACACAGGCAGCATAAGGCACTCTTAGCCCCAAGGTCACCCATCGTCTACTCGGCAAGGACCACTTTTCCATTCGAAGCAGACCTCACGAGTACAGTTTCATTAGGTAAGACGGTATGTGGCATGCCCTCCAGCCACACATGAAGAAATAATCCAATTTCCATTTAAATAACTAATGTTTCAACAGGTTTCTCTAAGTGGTTAATGCATTCTTTAGCGTCTTGGTGGATTTGAACTAATCTAAACCAAGGAAATTGTTATCACACAGTAAATCCTCAACTTCTCAACACCAGGCTGCAATTTCCTTCATTTTGAAGCATGTGTCAAGTTCAGTTCTTTAGGCCCAGATGGAGCAATGATTTCAGTGGACACGATTTCACAAGCATCACCTATATCCTCACGTTTTGCCAACTTTGCCTCTTACCCAATGGTTCTAAAAATGCCCGAGTATTAAAACCCGTACCAGGAACCCTAAATATGTCAATTTAATACTTAAGGCTGAAAAACATTTTTTTTAAATTTTATATTGGTGTATAGTTCAGGTGCACAGCAGAGCGACTCAGCCACACACAGACGTGCATCCATTCTCCCCCAGACCCGCCCCCATCCAGGCTGCCACGTGACATGGAGCAGAGTTTCCTGTGCTGCACAGCAGGTTCGTATGAGACCCCCTATATGCAGAATCTAACAAGAAATGACACAACATTTTTTTTAATTAAAAAGCAAAAACAAAAGAAACAAGAATAATTATTTTGACACACTCATTTAAAGGAGCATTCAAATTTCCTGTTTCAAAGATCACACTTCTATATACAATTTATGAACCATTGAGCGCATTTCAAGGTCTTCATTCACGTAACCGGGCATAAATAAGTATCAATGTTACAGTCATCGGATTGCCACTGGTCACCACCCATAACTAGAGGGCTCAAAAAGGTACGTGGCCATCCACCATAAGGCTGTCCTGCCCCGCCACCTGCTTCTCAGACCTAGGGTTCTGTGTCTGAGTCATGTCCTCAGTCCTTCCCCCCAGCCACCCCAAGAAGGTATCTGGGGCTGTTGAAATTAACTTAGATTTTGAACATTTGTTATACTTCTAATTTTTTTTTAAATGTGTCAGTCTCACTTATAAGATACTGAACATCAGCATTTATTTTTGTCTTAATCTATAATGATTTTGTAAATTATCCCTTAAAGAAATGATACACTATTGCTCAAAAGAAAGATCATTCACATTGCAGCATAATGTCACTCAGTTAATGGAAATTTACAGAGAAGCCTGCTATCCACAACTGCTCCCCTTGCTTATAAAGGCTGTTTTAGTCTCAGACTGAGACGACTTTTCTTTCCACGTCACTCAATTTGATGTGAGAGCTGGACCATAAAGAAGGCTGAGCGCCAAAGAATTGATGCTTTCAAACTGGTGCTAGAGGAGACTCTCGAGAGTTCCTCGGACTGCAAGGAGATCAAACCAGTCCATCCTAAAGGCAATCAACCCTGACTATTCACTGGAAGGACTGATGCTGAAGCTCCAACACTTCAGCCACTTAATGCGAAGAGCCGACTCATTAGAAAAGACTCTGATACTCGGAAAGACTGAAGGTAAAAGGAGAATGGGGGAGACAGAGCTCGAGATGGTTAGATGGTATCACCAATTCAAAGGGCAGGAATCTGAGCAACCTCTGGGAGATAATGAAGGACAGGGGAGCCTGGCGTGCTGTAGTCCACGGGGTCGCAAAAAGCCAGATACGACTTGGCAAATGAACAACAACAACAATGTGTTTATGCTTTTGCTGATTTATTTCTATCGCAAATGGAATCAGAAAGGAAGCCACAGAACCATGCGCTGTGCCATAAACAGTGCATTTAGATTTGCATGGGTGTCAACAGGCAACCTGCTGACTTAACTGAGTCCTAGGCCCGCACTTGAAGGCGGGGGAGGCAAACAGGGTCTGCCCCACTCTGGCAGCCCCACCAGGCTGTCTTCTCCCTGCGCTGCCCCTCTCTGCATCAGGCCCCTCCTCTGCAGGGCATCCCCTCCACCTGCACCCTCTCTGGACCACATCCTCTCCCTCTGCAAAGAGAAGCAAGGAAACTTTCTCTTTCGGAAGGTGCGGAGCACAGGCCAACTTTTTTTTTTTTTTTCCTACTTCACCCTCACGAAAAGAAAACTTGCTTAATTCTACTGAAATGCACTCAGCTGACTGGAAACTAGGAGGTAGATGAATTCACAGTTTGCTTCCGATCTGTGCTGTGCATACACCAGCATATCATCAGGGAAAGCTTCAGTATCCAGCCGGGACAAGTGGAAATGTTCCTTCTGAATGTATTGTCAGTGGGCGGCCAGAGAAGCCGCGGTTTGCCTAGTGGGTACTATTTTACCCTTTATAACAGCTACAAAAAGAATCCTGCCTCAAGAACTTGGGGAAGCAACCGCCTACTGTCCAACGAACTACATTGCTTTATTTGCTAGTTGGAAACCAGAAGCTTCGCCGGGAATTTCCTTTTGAACGCCTTGGGCTGTGGTCACTAGAGGGCGCTAAGTGTCCCTCTAAAAGGTCTTCAGAGGGGAGATCAGTTCAGTTCAGTTCAGTCGCTCAGTCGTGCCTGACATTTTTTTAGAGGGGAGATGAGTATGCCTAATTCTTGCCTCTTACATTTCTTGAATTGGTATTATAACAATATGAAATTATCTCATTTTAATCCATTAAATTCAAAGTCCAATATTCAAAATGTAGGAATTTTTTTGAAAATTAAACATTTTTCAATATCATGGGACATAAAGAAACATAAATAATAAAAAATAAATATAAACAGATATGCACATAAGACTAAGTCATTCTTCTGGGTGAGATCTGACCATGGAAATTGTATAATTGTTCTACATCACTGTGAATAATTTCAAACCCTGAAAAATATCCTATTTCATGATAATTCTAAAGGGTTCAGTAAGCCCCCAGTGCAAGTTCCATCAAATAAATGGTAAATTTTGAATGCATTTATTTTCTGTTTTCAGGGCTAACACTTTACCTAAAGTCAGATATCCTTTCCAGACTTGAGGACTGAGGGATACGGATTATACTGTAAAATGTGAAAGAGACTTTGTCCTCTCTTCCTGTAGCTCTCAACTGCTTATAATGCAACACATCAAAACGATACACAATATGGAGGTATATATAAATAGAGTTGAATAAAATGAGCCTTAAAACTAAATACAGGAGTCTTCTTGAGAATCATCCTATTATGCAATTACACTGACTTTGAAGGTCATCAACAGGCTATACACTTAAAGCAAAATTCAGTGCCTTGGAAATATTTGCAAAACAGAAAAAGTTAATTGATTTTGCAACTTTTCTCTTTTTTGTCTTCGCTTGTACTTGAACATATCTGTGTATTTCACTGTTTTCCTTTCACTTTGGTTCGTGTACCAAGAACAGTGAGGTCAGTGGGTGAGGGCTGTTCGCGCTTCTGGCTGTCGGAGGGGGGGCTCCCACCAACATCTGAAGGGCCCCCCGGTAACTGCGATTGATGACGGATTTTTCCCCTCGGTCTGCCAATGGAGCAGAGGTTCGTGTGCAGCGTATTCTACAGAAGGAAAATTAAGGCAGTATTTCTTCTGTCCATCTGTGATTTCTAAAGGGAAACAAGCTTGGGCACGTAAATGGTACAGAGGAGTGGCTTGAGGCATTGGAGACCATTAAGAGCAGGGGGCTCCTTGCCCAGCTTTGCCCTGATCCGGCTCTAGATAAAGGACATTGTCTGCAAAAGAACAACCCAGCCGGCACCCACAGCCCTGTGTGTGTGTGCCAGTCACTCAGTTGTGTCCAACTCTGCAGCCCCATGGACGACAGCCCGCCAGGCTCCCCTGTTCATGGGATTCTCCAGGCAAGGATGCTAGAGTGGGTAGCCTTTCCCTTCTCCAGGGGATCTTCCCGATCCCAGGATGGAACCCGGGCCTCCTGCATTGCAGGCAGATTCCTTACCAGCTGAGCCAGCAGGGAAGCCCACCCACAACCCTGACTACCTACTCTAAGCTGGTTCAGTGGGAAACTGAGGCTGTGAGCACAGGCCTACTGCATAGGTCCAGAGGTGAAATTGACACGCTCAGGCTGCAGGGGGAGCCCAGGGCACCCCGAGGGGGCCCGAGCCCACGGCAGCACCACAATCTCAGGGGCCGTGGCTCAGGGCAGTGGGGTCTCAGCCTGGCCTTGTCCTCATCTGCTTGGGGACTGAATGAGTCATCTAACTCACCTGGGCAGACTTCCCCCCACCCATCCATTAGTATGTCTGTAGGCCTGTTCAAAGGATGAATTAGCAGGTATTACGCATGCTACTCTGGGCCACCCTTCCCGCATCCTGAAGAGTGAGAAGAGCGGTCCCCAGGGGCCCCCAGGGCTCCATCACAGGGCTGGTGCTCAGCCAGCAAAGGCTGAAGGAATGAATGAATGAGTGAATGAATGAATGAAAGGGCCCAGGAGCCCTGGGAAGGGCAGCATGTGCTGTGCTAATGGGCAGCCCGGGGAGGGGCCTTTAGGGGACCACAGTTTAACGTGAACTCGAGACTCTATGGGGATGGGTGGTGAGATCGACGGTGACAGCCTTGTGACAGGTCCAGCCATGGGGGCGCCCCTGAAGGGCAGTGGCATGGTGGTTTAGTCCCGAAGTCATGTCCAACTCTTTGTGACCCCAATGGACTGTCGTCCGCCAGGCTGCCCTGTCCTTGGGATACTCCAGGCAGAATATTGGAGTGGGTCGCCTTTCCCTTCTCCAGGGGATCTTCCCGACCTAGGGATCGAACCCGGGTCTCCTGTACTGCAGGCAGATTCTTTACCATCTGAGCTATGAGGGAAGCCTCTAAGCTATGAGGGAAACCTGCAAGAGTGGTGACCAGACCATTATCTCTTCCCTCAAGTCTGAAGGGACCATGCCCAGCATCTGTGCTGTTCAGCTGGTTTTCAACGGCTTGATGGACGAGTCCCAAGATTTTCACTTGAAATGAAGATGAAAGCTGCTGCTTAAATTGTGAGCCATCCACGGCCTTCCCACTTCTGCTTCCACTTCCTTCCCCTTTCTCCTTGTCTCACACACACACACGATGATGGTAATGGTGAAGACAGACGACAGACAGATGACAGCACCCTGACACAGAGAAGAATAAAGAGACTGGCTCTCTGCCCCCACCCCACCGTGATGCCCGCTCCCCCAGCAGTCTGCCAACCCCTCTCCCAAGCATCCAGGCCACCTGCCCGGGGTAACTTCAGAGGTGACTTTCTTGAGCAAGTCAAGGTCAAGGTGCTGAGAAGTGAAGGAGGCACGTGGTCCCTAAGAGATCTTCTGCTCTGTGCGTTATGGGATTCCCATCTCAATAACTGACCCACAGTACCTGGCAGGGAATGGAGACTCAATCATAAATAAACATGGAATGACTGAGCAAGGGGAAAAAAGAAAACACTGAACAAGTGAATGAGCACATGCCCTTTATTATGCCTGCATCACGCTGTGTTTACAGCAGACCTACCTGAGTCACAAAATAAAACAAAGGCTGTCATTCCCACTTCATACACCCCACGATCCTGGTCATTTTCCAAAGGGAACTGTGATGAAGATTATTTCCAGCCAAACTATCTCAGCAACCGGGTCGGCTTCACGGGCACTGAAGGACAGATTCACTGTGTTTCCAGGCATTTTCGGTCTCACCCATGGCAATTATATTTCTGGAGATGCCCCAGTCAGACGTCCTGTCACACGAGCCCATTTTACAAGGTGACGCTGACATGGGTCCCACCCAAGCTGGTGGGCTGGTGTCTGCAGGGTAAGTTCAGCTACATGACTTCCAAGGTGACCTGTGAAGGTGATACAGCTTCCCCTTGGTTTTCTAGGGAGCAGGCCCCCTTAGGTCTCAACCACCACCCTGAGAAGAAGCCCGAGGCACATGGAGAGGCCATTTGTAGGCAATCAAACTGGCCTGCCAGGCAGCACCAACCCTCGGCGGTGCAAGTGAGAAAACGTTCAAGATGACCCCAGTCCCAGATGCCTACTGACTGCAACTCCCTGAGAGACCCCGAGTGAAAACTGCCTCTTCCAGCCCCGGAACCAATGAGGAGTAGTAATATCAGATCACAATGACCAAGTGATTGCTGTGATCAATGATCAGATGATCATTATGATTTGAAGCCACGAGGTCAGCCGCAGTGATGAAGCAGGATCCCATCAGAAGACCTTTTACTTTCTGCCTCATTGTTTTAGAAGAACAACCTTTTTTCTATGTGATTATTTATCCACTCATCAAACCTTTACTGGCACCCATTATACGCTCGGCTTTGTGTCAGCCACTGAAGACACAAACGAACCAAAAGACCCCCATGTTAGCCGGAGAGAGAAAGACGGCAAGATCACAACAGTATCTCAACAAGAGAGAGGACAAAAGATGTGAATGTGAGAGCTCTCGTCTCTGCGCCCTCCCGGCCTCTGCTCGTTAAACGCGTAAGTGCCTCGGGGTCCCTGGACCCCCCCAGGTGGAACCCCTGCCACTCCACTCCTGACCTTCACCCTCAGTCCACACCCAATGCCAGCGGCTCCCCAGGCTTCATACTGCCCGTGCCCCCGCTTCCGTTTTCTAGAAACTTCTCTGCCCATCAACCCCAGGTGACTCTCCCACGGAGACGTGGGAAAACTTTAATTTCCCCCTCTGCAACTTCACAGAAAAGAGGGGTGAGAGATGAGAAGCAGAAGGAGAGGATTCATTACCTCAGGTTACAAAAAAGAAAAGCCCTAGTGTTTAGAAGGCATTGTTATTATTTTTCCTGAAACATTAGCTCCTAGAAATCAGGAGCCCTGTGTCCTTATGGCTGTCTCGAAGGTTTCCAGCACGCCTTGGGGGCTGCCATCGGTCAAGTTTTGACTGTAATGAGAGCCATCTGGAAGAAGGCAATGGTGGATTCTGGCCACGCACCATATGAGAGCTTTAGGGTGAGCAAAGAGACACACAGTAGGTCTCTGTTTCCAAAAACCACAGTTGCGTGCGCTCATCCCCAAAAGTGGACAAGAAAAAAGTGCAGTCGTGAGTGGAATTCTCCCTGAAGGTCTGAGATTTCGTTGTTCAAAGGTCAGCTATTCTGCTTTTAAACCCCCAAATGCTTCTTGGAGATGAAGGATCACGGTTCCCCTCCTGGACAGCCGGAGCACCCAAACCTCACCTCCCAGACTGAGCTAGGGTTTGAGACATTTGATTCCATATTACTTAAAGCTGTTGCGAGCTTTTCATCGGGAATGGAAACCATTAATGTGTCTCACACGTCTCTCCATTTTATGGAATTCTTGTGCTGGGGGAGTACTTTTTCTTTTATTATTTTCTTTTAACAGCCAGAAAACTGGGAAGTTCACAAAGAAATTGTTCAACTGCCTTAAATGACCCTTAACCTAAGAGGTTTCGCCTAATCTGTAAATTGGAGTTAAAAGTATTTCAGGACCTTTGGAGCGGGAAGCCCGTTGTCTTTAAAAGAGCGCAGAGACCCCTAACAATGGGGCTACACATGCCTTGGGCTTCTTTGTTACTTGCTGCAAACCAAAACCAGATGTGGAATATCAGCGGCTACCTTGTACTGACCCAGAGAAGCTGAGGCTAATCCAAATCATTCTTAATAACTCAAAACTGCCACCCTTTAACTATCTTAGTTTTTTTTTTTTTTTCCTTCACTTATAAATGCAAAAAAGAATTGACAGGACACATTAAAACCCATTTCCCTCTGAGCACACACAGATTTCCTTCAGTAAGAGCCCAGAGCAAAAGCTCATTCCCCTAGACCACGCTGCTGTGATCTGGCTAGGTTCCACTTCAGTGATCAACACCTTTCACAAAACATGATCTGAAAGAATTTATCCTGAAAACGAGATATTTCTGTTGTTACCTTTTCCCAAGACTTGTTAGGTGTGGAGTTCCTTGAATAAGTCAAAGTGCTTGCAAATTTAAGAAAATAGGTTTAAGGTGAAATATCTAGCGATCTAAAATGTTCCTGCCTAACGTGGAAATCATTTGAATTCCCAATCATTTGCCTGAATTTTAAGAGTAATGAATATAAGTGGAGGAGAAAGATCAAGAGAAGCTGGAACGATTCGGAACCTCCCAAATGGAGAAATCCGTCATCTGAACCAACTTGGAGCATTCTATCAATGTTGTTTATTTTACTAAATCCAAGAGGAGCTATTTTAATACAAAATCAAATATAAAATTGTTTCAGATATTGAATATTGCTTTTTACCTTAAAGCAGGCACGGAGTGGAATGACTAGATACAAGGCTAGATTGATTTCGAATGTCTATAACTATGGCACTTACACTGTCATGCCACGTAGGACTTCTAGTCCTATGCTGAAATTAGAATGATGCATATGTATACATAAAAGAAAGGATAAGACAGAGTCATAATCATATTTCATCCATGTAAGACTGTGGATGGTAACATGGAAAGCACCCCATGACTTAATATATCACTAGGAAAGAAAAGAATCACTTGGCCCAACAAAATCAGCCACAATACTTCCTTATCCATCAATTGTAGACACATCCCGACTTCTGAAAACCAGTAAGTGCCTTAGCACAGATGTCATGTGGTATACTGAGAGAAGAAAAAATCATGAACGCACTAAAGTGTTATTCGGAACAGGCTGTAGGGTTTCTCAACCTTTGCACTAACAGTACTTTGCGGCTGGGTAACTTTTTGTCATTGGGAGGCTGCCCTGGGCATTGTAGGATGTTAGCGTGTATGGTCTCCACCCACTAGATGCTAGGAGCATCTTCCTTAGCCTCCATTATGACAACCCAAACGTCTTCAGACACTGCCAAATATCCCTGAGAGTGGAGCCAAAATCACCCCAGCTGGAAAACACTGGGACCGAGCAATTCAGTTTGATCAGCTTCATAGTATAATTTAGTCTATGTATAAATGGCAAACGGGAAAGTCAACTGTAGTATATTGTTAGATGAGATGCACTGACCTAAAAAGCATTACATAAGCAAACAGTTGCTGCATGGATAAAAGTGCCTGCTGGGCAGCCAAACCAATGGGATATAAATGGCTTTGAGAAGTGCTCTAGGAGTCGAACACAACTGAGTGACTTCACTTTCACTTTTCACTTTCATGCATTGGAGAAGGAAATGGCAACCCACTCCCGTGTTCTTGCCTGGAGAATCCCAGGGACGGAGGAGCCTGGTGGGCTGCCGTCTATAGGGTTGCACAGAATCAGACACAACTGAAGCGACTTGGCAGCAGCAGCAGCAGCAGGATCACCCACCAATCAGTTCAGTTCAGTTCAGTCCTCAGTCGTGTCCAACTCTGTGACCCCGTGAATTGCAGCACGCCAGGCCTTCCTGTCCATCACCAACTCCTGGAGTTCACTCAAACTCACGTCCATCAAGTCAGTGATGCCATCCAGCCATCTCATCCTCTGTTGTCCCCTTCTCCTCCTGCCCCCAATCCCTCCCAGCATCAGAGTCTTTTCCAATGAGTCAACTCTTTGCATGAGGTGGCCAAAGTACTGGACTTTCAGCTTTAGTATCATTCCTTCCAAAGGACACCCAGGACTGATCTCCTTTAGAATGGACTGGTTGGGAAACGCAAATTAAAACCATAATGCAATGTCACCGCATACCTGTTAGAACTGCTATTATCAAAAACAGAAAGGAGAATAGCAAGTATTGGCGAGGATGTGGAGAAAAAGGAACATTTCCACACTGTTGGTAGGAATGTAAATTGGTGCAGGCACTATGGAAAACAGTATGGAAGTTCCTCAAAAAATAAAAATATAACTACCATGCTGCTGCTGCTGCTAAGTCGCTTCAGTCGTGTCCAACTCGTATGAACCAGCAATTCTACTTATGGATATGAATCCCAAGGAAATGAAATCGCTATCTCAAAAAGATATCTGCATCCTTGTGTCCACTGAAGCATTATTATTAATAACAACAGTCAAGACAAGGAAGCAACCTAAGTGCCCATCAATGGATGAATGGATAAGAAGTGTGGTTCACAGATAAAATGGAATACTGGTTATAAAGAAGAATAAAATTATGCCATTTTCAACAGCATGGATGGACCCTGAGGGCATTATGCTAAGTAAAGTAAGTGACACAGAGACAAATACCGCATGATCTCATATGTGGAATAATAGTAATAAGAAGAGGGAATTCATGAACACCGAGAACAGGTTGTTGATTGCCAGAGGCAGGAGGAGAGGGGTGGGTGAGAAGGTAATGTACATGATGACTATAGTAACAGTACAATGTTGTATATTTGAGAGCTGCTAAGAGAGTGAATTTTAAAAGTTCTCATTACAAGAAAACGGTGTGGTGATGGATGTTAACTAGACTTACTGTGATAACCGTTTCATAATATTAGTATATGCTGTGCTAAGTCACTTCAGTCGTGTCCGACTCTGTGCGACCCCATAGACGGCAGCCCACCAGGCTCCCCCATCCTTGGGATTCTCCAGGCAAGAACACTGGAGTGGGTTGCCATTTCCTATATTAGTATATATATATCAAATCATTATGTTGTACATCTAAGACTAACACATTATTATATGTCAATTATATAGACTGTCAATTATATAATTGTTATAATACATTGTTATATGTCAATTACATAGATACAGGCAATAAAGATTTTTAAATTAATAAAGTTAAATAACATTGATGAGGTGAGTTGCTATCATAATATTTCACTATTTATATTAAATTAAAGAAAATCAAAATGAGGAAGAAATTAAAGAAAATCAAAAGCACAGTATTTTGGGCCTGTCCATATTTAATATTTTCAAAAGTGAAAAAAACCTTTAATTTTTGCAACATTGGCAAGAATGTGGAAGAAAGAGCACTCCCATTCTCATTTATTAGGAATATAAATTAATACCGTATCAGAAAGTAATTTTTCCTTTGACTCAGCAATTTCTATCTGACAAATCCACCTTTTAGAGATATTCACAACAAAGACAGGTGCAAGAATAATCACCTTTTATTAATCATAAAAAATGAGAATAAGTTGAATTCTATCAGAGACTAAATAGACTATATACTGTTAAGAAGAATGAGATTTAGATTCACTGTATAGAAATTGTTCAAGGTATCATACGTTTTAAAAATTACCAGATCTATTTTAGTAAACACAGAGAAAACATCCTGAGGAATAAAACTCAGTATAGTGGCTGGGATGCAGGATAACTCCCTCTTTTTAAGTCAAACATTTGGGCAAAGTTGAGCTAGAACACGTATTGTTTATGTAATCAGAAAAAAATTCAAAGCATATTCTGGCATAGAAATATTAAAATGTCACAATTTGAGTGTATTAATAAATCTACTAGTAAAAATGTAATAGGCTACAGATTACACTTCATAAAATACATAAATAACATAAATAATGCACGTTCATATAGATACAAAAAAGTACAAGTTTATTCACTTATCCCAGAAATATTTGAGCATCTAGTTTATTAAATTAATGTTGGTAAAAAAAATAATAAATTAATGTTGGTAGAATAATGTGAGACTCATTAATACAAGACTCTTGGGGAAAATGAAATTTTAGCTGAGTCCCACAGGATTAGAATGTGTTCAGATCATGGGGGGAAATGTCAAAATGTTTAAATAAAAAAAAGAAATTTCAAAACTCTGGTAAAGGAGTTGACTCAACATGAAAGAACAAAGAACATGCAGGTAAGGTAATTCTAAGAAATGTATCAAAATAAGGAAATATCTTGGCATCTACAGACAGTTGTTATCGACTCATTTGAGCAATGAGAATTGACAAGAATAATTTAAAGGACATGTGACATAAAATACTTCTAATTAAAACAAATTTTAAAACATGGTATGAAGTGACGGCTGTAGCGATTATTTACGCCCTAACTTGAGGTAGGTTAGGTTCTGTAAATAAACAAGAGTAAATGTGAAATGGATTCGACAACACCGTTATTGTTTCTGCAGTTAATTGCTCATGGGAAACGGGTAAAGTTACTAATCTTAAGAAGTTAGAAAAAAAAAACAAAGAAAAAAGGAGAAAAATAAAAATGATAAGGACAAAATTTATAAAACAGAAAATGACCAAACAGTTGAGAAAATTAAAACCCAGTCTAGTTCTTTGGTAAGATTATTTATAAATCCTTGATAAGGATAAATAAGGAGAAAAGAGGAAAGATTGAAATAAAGTCAAGAATGAAAAGGGGGATGTTACTATATATCCTACGGACATTAGGAAAATTATAACAGCACATTAAAAACAATTTCCTATCAATAAATGTGAAAATTTAGCTGAAATTGATAAAATTCTTAAAAATGTAATTTATCAAAATTTCCAAAGAAATACAAATGTGAACTCCTGTAGTGATTAAAGACATTGATTAAAAACTTCTTAAAAGAAATCTTCAGAAAAATGAAGAAAACTTCCAAACCCAGATTGCTTTATCAGCACATTCAGACTAAACAGGAATTAATGTCAGTCTTATACATTGTCCAGATAATAAAAAAAGAGGAAAACTTGATTTCAACGTGTCTAGGACATTATAAGAAAGGAAAATTAGACTCATCTCACACATAAGTGCATATGCAAAAAACTTGAAAAAAAAATTCCAGAAAACCAAATCAACAGTATATAAAACATAATAGTATGTACCATGATCAAGCTGAGTTTATCCTAAGAATGAAAGGTTATTTCAACCAATAACAGTGAACAAATTTACATTGTAAAGAATAAAATATGATAATCCCAAGTAAAAGAGGAAAAGGCATTTGATGAGATTCAGTATCTATTCATGATAAAAATTCTTAACAAATTAGAAATAAAAAGGAACATTACCAATCAAAAAGGGCATCTGTCAAACCTACAGTAAGCTTCATACTTTAATGGTGAAACACTGAAATCTCATTTCTTTAAGCTGGGAAAAAAGATGAAGAGGCTTATATCACAACCCATTATAAACTGTGTTTGGGGTCCTAGTCAGTACATAAGCAAGAAAATGAAATAAAATGCCAAGGAATTGGGAGAAAATAGACAAAACTTTAACTATTTGCAGATGATAATCGTTTTTTACATAGAAGATCCAAGAGAATTTAGAAATGAATCATTAGAATTAATAAGTTTGGGAACTTGGCTAGTTACATCAATATAGAAAACTCAGTTTTATTTCTATGTATCACTATCAACAGAAATTAAAATTTTTAAATGATACTTCTTCATTAGCATCAAAAACAACTTCATATAAGATGTGCAGGATCTTTACACAGAAAACTACAAAGTATTATTGAAAGAAGACCCAAATAAATGGATAGCTATGCCACATTCATAGATTGAAAGACTTAACAAGATGTCCATTCTCTTCAAACTGATTAACAGGTTCAATGTAGATCCAATCAAAATTGCAACAAGATTTCTGTAGCGCTTGACAAATGGATTCTAAAACGTGTATGAACATGCAAAGGTCAAAAACACAAGACACTCTTATAGAAAACGAGGTAAGGGGACTTCCTCGATGGTCCAGAAGTTAAGACTCCACATTTGCAATGCAGAGGGTGGGATTCCATCCCTGGTGGGGGAATCAAGACTCCACATAACAAGTAGCACAATCAAAAAAAAAAAAAAAAAAAAAGAAGAAGAAGAATGAGGTAAGACAACTTGCTTCAGAGTGATATTCATGCAGGTATAAACAAACAAAACAATGGGAAAGAAAACAAAGCCCAGAAACTGATTCACGCATATATGGACACACTTGATTTTTTTAAAGGGTGTGGTGCAGAGCAGTGAAGAAGAGAGAAGAAAATGGTGCTAATGAAATGTAATATGCATACAGGGAAAAGAAAACTGACTAACGCACACCATTACAAAAATCAACTCCAGGTGAACTGTAGATATAAATGTGAGAGGCAAAACAGTAAAAATCCTGAAACACACAATATCTTCATAATTTTGCAATGGGGAAGATTTTGTAAATAAGGCACAAAAACATTAAATGTAAAATGATAGACTGATAAGTAGACTATATTAAAATTAAGAAAATTTTAAGACTTTTTTCATCAAAAGATACTATTAAAAGAATTAAAAGGCCAAGTCATGGAGTAGATGAGAATATTTTTAACATATGTAACTTACTATTCATATCCAGAATATGTAAAGAACCCCTATAAATCAATAAGAAGACATGCAATCCAACGTTAAAAAAAAAAAAAAAGAAGTTGAACAGGCATTCATAAAAGAGGCTATCAAATCTCCACTGAATATAGGAAAAACTCTTCTATTTCATTAGTAACCCAGGAAATGCTAATGAAAACTACACTGAGATAACACAAGATACACATCAGGATGTCGAGAATGAAGAGAAATGACAACATTTTGGGCCAAGAATGTGGAGCAACAAGAACCCTCACACACGGCTGGAGTTTGGAAACTATATTTATGAGTCAGAGTTCCTATAGGAAACAGCATATTCAAAGAGTTATAACTAAAGAGAGTTTAATGAAGAAATTATGGACGGAGGTTTGTGACATTGTACAGGAGACAGGGATTGAGACCATCTCCAAGAAAAAGAAATGCAAAAAAGCAAAATGGCTGTCTGAGGAGGTCTTACAAATAGCTGTGAAAAGAAGAGAAGCGAAAAGCAAAGGAGAAAGGAAAGATATAAGCATCTGAATGCAGAGTTCCAAAGAATAGCAAGGAGAGATAAGAAAGGCTTCCTCGGTGATCAGTGCAAAGAAATAGAGGAAAACAATAGAATGGAAAAGGCTAGAGCTCTCTTCAAGAAAATCAGAGATACCAAGGGAACATTTCATGCAAAGATGGGCTTGATAAAGGACAGAAATGGTATGGACCTAACAGAAGCAGAAGATATTAAGAAGAGGTGGCAAGAATACACAGAAGAACTATACAAAAAAGATCTTCATGACCCAGATAATCATGATGGTGTGATCACTCACCTAGAGCCAGACATCCTGGAATGTGAAGTCAAGTGGGCCTTAGGAAGCATCACTATGAACAAAGCTAGTGGAGGTGATGGAATTCAAGTTGAGCTATTTCAAATTCTGAAAGATGATGCTGTGAAAGTGCTGCACTCAATATGCCAGCAAATTTGGAGAACTCAGCAGTGGCCACAGGACTGGAAAAGGTCAGTTTTTATTCCAATCCCTAAGAAAGGCAATGCCAAAGAATGCTCAAACTACCACACAATTGCGCTCATCTCACAAACTAGTAATGCTCAAAATTCTCCAAGCCAGGCTTCAGCAATATGTGAACCGTGAGCTTCCAGATGTTCAAGCTGGTTTTAGAAAAGGCAGAGGAACCAGAGATCAAACTGTCAACACCCCCTGGATCATGGAAAAAGCAAGAGAGTTCCAGAAAAACATCTATTTCTGCTTTATTGACTATGCCAAAGCACTTACACTGTGTGGATCACAATAAACTGTGGAAAATTCTGAAAGAGATGGGAATACCAGACCACCTGACCTGCCTCTTGAGAAACCTGTATGTAGGTCAGGAAGCAACAGTTAGAACTAGACATGGAACAACAGACTGGTTCAAATAGGAAAAGGAGTTCGTCAAGGCTGTATATTGTCACCCTGCTTATTTAACTTATACACAGAGTACATCATGAGAAACTCTGGGCTGGAGGGAGCACAAGCCGGAATTAAGATTTCTGGGAGAAATATAGATAACCTCAGATACGCAGATGACACCACCTTTATGGCAGAAAATGAAGAACTAAAAAGCCTTTTGATGAAAGTGAAAGAGGAGAGTGGAAAAGTTGGCTTAAAGCTCAATATTCAGGAAACTAAGATCTTGGCATCCGGTCCCATCACTTCATGGCAAATACATGGGGACAACAGTGGCTGACTTTATATTTTGGGGCTCCAAAATCACTGCAGATGGTGACTGCAGCCATGAAATTAAAAGACGCTTACTCCTTGGAAGGAAGGTTATGACCAACCTAGACAGTATATTAAAAAGCAGAGACATTACTTTGCCAACAAAGGTCCATCTAGTCAAGACTATGATTTTTCCAGTGGTCATGTATGGATGTGAGAGTTGGACTATAAAGAAAGCTGAGTGCCAAAAAATTGAAGCTTTTGAACTGTGATGTTGGAGAAGACTCTTGAGAGTCCCTTGGACTGCAAGGAGATCCAACCAGTCCATTCTGAAGGAGATCAGCCCTGGGATTTCTTTGGAAGGACTGATGGTAAAGCTGAAACTCCAGTTCTTTGGCCAACTCATGCGAAGAGTTGACTCATTGGAAAAGACTCTGATGCTGGGAGGGGCTGGGGGCAGGGGGAGAAGGGGACAATAGAGGATGAGATGGTTGGATGGCATCACCGACTTGATGGACATGAGTCTGGGTGGGGTCCAGGAGTTGGTGATGGACAGGGAGGCCTGGTGTTCTGCAGTTCATGGGGTTGCAAAGAGTCGGACACGACTGAGCGACTGAACTGAACTGAATGAAGAAAGTGTTCACAGACAAAGGCAGAACCGAGTGTGAAAACTAGAGGATGATCCTGCGGTCCAGGAGGAAGGGGAGGCAGTCCAACCCTCGTGCTCATGGTAGCATGCGTGAAGGGGCCGTTTCTGCTCTTACAGTTAATCATAGGGCACATTTTACCTTTCAGGGACTTTTCTGTATGTGTTATGCTTCAAATCCTTAAAAAAATTAATAAAAAGGTGTGTGTAATCATGAAATATTAGATGTTAGGAATGCATTCTCTGGCTCTTTCAAACCCTGTATTAGGCTATGTCATAAGGAAGAACACTTGTATTCTATTACAAGTTAATCACTAAAGGGATGTTGCCTATAAACTTAAAATTGTACAATAATGGCCCATCTCTGGGAATTCTGCCTCCCCGGTAATGAGCAGTAGGCTAAAATACCTTTGTTTTATACATATTGCTATATTTAAAATGGATAGTCAACAAGGTCCTACTGCACAGCACAAGGAACTCTGCTCTAGGTTACATGGCAGCCTGGATGGGAGCAATGTTTAGGGGAGAATGGATACATGTATATGTATGAAAGTGGCTCAGTCATGTCTGACTCTTTGCAACCCCATGGACTATAGCCCACCAGGCTCCTCTGTCCGTGGAATTTTCCAGGCAAGAATACTGGAGTGGGTAGCTATTCCCTTCTCCAGGGGATCTTCCCAACCCAGGGATCGAGCCCAGGTCTCCCGCATTGCAGGCGGATTCTTTACCAGCTGAGCCACCACGGATGCCCTGATATGTACGGCTGAGTCCATGTGCTGTCCACCTGTAACTATCATAACATTGTTAATCAGCTATATTTCAATATAAAATAAAAAGCTGAAATTGTATAAAACAAACCCAACAAAACATAAATGTGAAAAGAACTAAAATAAAATACCTTTGTTTAACTCTCAGGAAACAAGCTGATCAGGCCCACCTGTGAATGGCTGCAGGCAATAAGAAATGAATACCTCTGGAGTCTGGCTAGAACCGGGACTTCACCCACTCTCCTTTAGTGTAAAAGAAGCCTGAATTGTAACTCGGGAAGATGAAATCTTTGGGACACTGGTCCACCAATCTCTCAGTCTGCTGTCTTTCTGAATAAAGTTGCTGTTTCTTGCCCCAACAAATTGTACTCGGCCTGTCTGTGGTAGTACAAGCCTGGACTTATAACAGCTATCCATACAAGGCTAAGATGTAAACGAGGGCAGAGACCCTGAGCTGGGAGAAAGGGGCAACTGAGAAGCACCTTGCCACCAATTAGCTTCCAAAAAAGAGAAGGGCTTCCCGGATGGCTCATCAGGTAAAGAATCCACCTGCAATGCAGGAGACACAGGAGATGTGGGTTCGATCCCTGCGTCAGGAAGATCCCCTGGAGAAGGAAATGGCAGCCCACTCCAGTATTCTTGACTGGGAAATCCCATGGACAGAGGAGCCTGGCAGGTTACAGTCCATGGTGTCGCGGCAGTCAGACACGACTGAGTGCATGGAACTCACTCATAAGGGTAGCTCAGGCAGGTCACAGAAAACCATTTATTTCAAAGACTTTTTGCATAATCCCCCTTCAAGAAAAAAGAAAGAAAAAGAAAGGAGGAAGGGACAGAGGGAGACACCTCCAGGGCTACCTCTTCTTCTGAGGTCATCACATCAAAAGTTGTCACGTAGGTAATGCTTTTATGGCAGCCCGATTAAATACAGATATCAGCAGTGAAAAGGGGATGATCGCGACCTGCAGTAACGTGCCAACTCTTCTTGTCCAGGAAGTGGAGATCAGTAACGTGAAGCATCATGAACACTTCTCCTGACCCCTGAAACTCCTCCATGGCAGGGACACACTCTGGTGAGAGGGACTGGCCCCCAGGGAGAAGGGGCCCTCATATAACAGGTGGCATTAAGTTAAAGTCGACACAACAGATAGGAGCCATTTACAGAAGCAGCATTTGAAAAGCCCCTGATGCTGGGAAAGACTGAAGGTGGGAGGAGAAGGGGACAACAGAGGATGAGATGGTTGGATGGCATCACCGACACAATGAACGTGAGTTTGAGTAAACTCCGGGAGTTGGTGATGGACAGGGAGGCCTGGCGTGCTACGGTCCATGGGGTCGCAAGGAGTCGGACATGACTGAGCGACTGAACCAAACTGAACAGAAGCAGAGATGCAGCATCCAGGTGAGAGATCGCCACTTCCATGTTCCTGAGTCAGGCTGTTTGGCAAATTAGAGAAACAGAATATTGAAGCGCCATGAGCCAGGCCAAGTAATAGCATCTGGCATCTGAAAAGCGGGCAAAACCCAATTCATACTGAGGAGGGTGGCCGTATTCCCAACGTGGCAGGAAGCCCCTGGGGCTGGAGATGAAACAGACATGGGATGATCTGACGCACACGCTCTAAAGCAGCTCTTGATCCTAAATAAAGGACGGTCAACATGCAGGAAGGGAAGCTGGGAGAGCCCGGGTGAAGAACGATGGAGCGGGAGCCCCTGGAGGAAGCGTTGACAGGGCTGGCTGATACACGGGAGGCAGAGAGGAAAGAAAAGAATCAGAGATGATTTGCGGTTTCTGGATGTTGTTTTGTTTACCTTGCGTGGCCTTAGCAACCGGAAGGACAGGGTTTCCACTTTACAGAGCTGTGGGGACTGGGGGAATACAAGTTCTGGAGAAGACAGATCAGGATTTGTACTTAAAAAGTCAAAGTGCTGTATGGATATGCATGTTGAGATAGTAATTAAGAGACTTATAAACAGGGAGGTAAGATTGGGAATCACTGAAATTAGTGGTGGGGGAGGGGAGTCGAACCATGTGATTTTTACATTTTTAATGGGGACCATATTTTTAACAGGGAGGTAAGTATAAACAAAGGGGTTAAAGCCGAGCCTTGGGACTGTCCATCACTTAGATGCTGAGCAGAGAAAAATAGAGCCAGCCTATGACTCAGGTCGGTGCATGAGGGTTTCCATGCAGCCTCGAGTGCCCGTCGGAGATTTGTGGTCACAAATGCTGAGTGAGAGCTGCCAGCACAGTACTGTGCGTCTTCTCGGGCAACACGCAGCAGCTCAGAGTGAATGAAAGGGACCAAGCCGGAGCCAGGCATCACAGAACCTTAGCAGGCGTGTCTGTTCTTAGCTGAATTTTACAGATGACGGTGCAGAGAGCCAGAGACGTTAAGGAACGTGCCTGTCACACCTGCGCACCGCGGGCTAGAGTAGAGCCCGTTTGAGGCAACTAGAGAAAGCCTGCACACAGCAAGAAAGAAAGAAAAAAAGAAAACCCACAATATTTAAAAATGAAAAAAAAAAACAATATTCAGGGCTCTTGGGAAAGGCATTCCTCCAGAGAAATGCGATATGGTTCATTACAGTGTGATGGATAAAATGAGAGAAGAAAATGATGTTAGTGAAGTTCACTGAATTTGTTTGCAAGAAGCCTTAATTCAGGGTTTGAATTTTGGAAGCTGAGATAAAATGGGGAGCCACTTAAGCAAGGTGTTAGCCATTTGCAGCTCAAAGTGAGTAGGATGATGACAAAGCTCTTCCAAGCCCACTGAGTAAGAACTCCTGGAGCCACAAAGAAATGGACTCAACCTGGCAATTATGACCCGACAGGCATTAAAGGTGCCCTGGGGTACATTTTCAGGCCCAGCCTCCCTTATTTGCTGATACTTTTGATCATATTTGCAATTTGTGACCTGAATATTAAAAGTACAATGTGAATGAAATTCAATTATCTCTGGGTAAAAGTTCTCACTATGAAAGGTTATAATTCATGTTTTGTACCCAACTACAAGTATTACCTATGAAAATGGAGAGTTTTCTATTATGGAAAGAACTGCTTAAATATAAACCTGAAGTAGCAATAATTTTTCATAATATGTGGTTCCCTCCTTAAGGATAAGCAGTGGTGGGGGGCGGGGAAGGTTTGCTTTTTAGGAAATGGTATAAGTATAGCCTGCTTCATATATAAATTTTGTTTAAATATATTTAATTAAGTTAAAAGATGTAAAATAAGGTATGGACTTTTTCTCAATCTCAGAAAGATTTACTTCTGAAGTAATGGGCTTTACAAAATATGCACTTTGGGTTTCCTTTTTCTTAGTATCTATAAATTTACTAATAAAAGGTTTTGTCTTGACTTACTAACATTTGAAAAGATGGATTATACTGGCATCACAAGGAGAGGATATCATAAATTAAAACTCTATACATGAACTGTATTCTCTTATTTGCAATATGACAAACGATCGTGTAAAG
The DNA here is from genome assembly GCF_027580195.1 of Bos mutus. Classification (NCBI taxonomy): domain Eukaryota; kingdom Metazoa; phylum Chordata; class Mammalia; order Artiodactyla; family Bovidae; genus Bos; species Bos mutus. The sequence continues at coordinate 149,839,174 of NC_091617.1, read as the reverse complement.
TCCCAATCAATAAAAGCTGCCTGAATATTAGAAAGTGGATTTGGCCATAAGCATTCTAACAGCAATGTTCAAAAACACCCCAACTGCTTTAATTATCAGTGTATAGTGCAGATCAAACATGTCAAAATATTTCATTTTAATCAAGCAATTATCTACATGTGGCTTAACTCTACACTGTGAAAGTTCAATCAGGTATTTCCAAGGTATTTATCAAAGTTCAACAGCAGTCCTGTCTCATACATAAATTTCAGACTAGACAAAAGGAATAAGCAAATTCTTGTTTGTTTCAGTATTTTCCAAGCCAATCCCAAAGACAAGAGTTGTTATTCTCATGTGAATTTCCAGTAAAAATCTGGGCAATCTTGCTTTGACCATCTGTTTAGATACGATATGATGGAAATGAAGTAAAAAAAAAAAGAAAAGAAGGTATAAGCTCTATTAGACTATTTTTCTTGGATGTAAAATGTGTTTAGGGAAGAAATGAGTTGTTCCATGAGCCAGGGCCCTTATTTCTTACGTGGGAGCAACTTTGGCTTCGCAAAATGATTTTATCAAAGGAGGCTTTGTGTTCGGGGGAGCTGAGTTGTCCACTCAAAACCATTTCAAAAAACGCCACTGGATCCCAGGCTTCCAGGTTCCCTCCTGAAATAGGGCTTATAGTTCTTAAGAAACACACACAGGTGGCAGAGGGGGCAGGGGAAAAGTCATGCGGGTTAAAGCTTATATCCTATCCATGGCTGTCTATTGCAGACCTTTTCCCTGCACCTTTTCATAGAAGCCATAGTACTGGCATTGCTGCTATACCTTATGTAACACCAAGTCTGTATTTATAACAAACATTCTAACGAGTACCTGTCACTGACATCACCCCAAAAATAGTCAGAAAAAATTTTCTAGGATAAACATCTCTTTCCTATTTCATCTAAACAGTGGTATTGGTTGTTAAAAAAAAAAATAAATAAAGACAAACAGTAACTTATCACATGCCACACACCCCTATAAACGCTTTACGTACATTAATCCTAAGTCACTAATTCTTAACCGTAGTCCTATGAATGAGATGCCATTCGTCCCATTTCACAGGTGAAGAAATGAAGACTTGCTGCTGCTGCTGCTGCTGCTGTCGCTTTAGTCGTGTCAGACTCTGTGCGACCCCACAGACGGCAGCCCACCAGGCTCCCCCGTCGCTGGGAGTCTCCAGGCAAGAACACTGGAGTGGGTTGCCATTTCCTTCTCCAATGCATGAAAGTGAAAAGTGAAAGGGAAGTCGCTCAGTCATGTCCGACTTCGCAACCTCACGGACTGCAGCCCACCAGGCTCCTCCGTCCATGGGATTTGCCAGGCAAGAGTACTGGAGTGGGGTGACAGGCTTAGACAGGGTTAAGTCCTTTCTCCAAGGTTCAGAAAGTAAGAGGCAGGATCAGAACTGCAACGAAGAACTCTCTGGCCACGGAACTGGTGGTCGTCCTGACCTGCTCCTCTGGGCTGCCACCCCAGCTAATGTTCTGCGTCTGAGTCTCACTCCATTCATTATCATCATTATCAATAACATCCCCGTAACCCATGTGGAATACTCATCCACATCTAGCCCAATTTGCTACTGGATTTCAATGGTATTTCATATGAAAACAATCAATAACAGAAAGGACCTGGATCCGGTTTCAAAAACATAATTTGAAAGGAATTCACTCCGAAAGCTCCAAGGAGCCCAGTGAGCTCTGAGCAGCACCCTGGAAGGGCTTCTTAGCTACCTTCACTCCCCTTTGGATGTCTCCATCCATCTAAAAATACATGTCTGGCTCCGCCCGCTCATAAACAGAAACACAGAGACACAGTCTCCAAAGGCAAAGCTGTGCTTTTAAGGGGCATTCTGTTTTTGTAGGTGTTCAAGGATCTGGAATCAAAGCATCAGAATTATTAAAATTAATCCAATTTTCTTTCATTTATTTTCTTAGTTCATACTTCTAAAAGATATATTTTGGAAGGCCCTGTTCAGCCCAACCGTTTACAAATCAAAGCTTTCTTTGGAATTCGGGAGACCTAACCCAACCTAGACAGGAACCCTCTGCCAACTCCGGGGCCCTCCCCACTGTCAGGAATATGGCAGCATTATTTGACTTGTGCTCAGATTTAATTATAGTGTCAAAAATCTACCTTAAATGGCTTTCATCAACGGCCAAAACTGTGAGTCTTTCTGGCTTGCATTTCTATAAACAAAGAATAAATTTCAATATGTCACAAAGTGGCAGCAACTCGGTCATCACTGGACCAGGAAGACTTATGCAACCACTGCTGGCTGGAAACAGAGCCAGCGTCTTCATATACATGACTGCTGGCTGATCATTTCAAATGACTAATCAACAGAACCAGTGCAAAACTACACAAGCTACAGCCCTGAAATCCCTCGGCCTCAGCCGCTCACGCTGGCAGAGCCTGGACAAAGCTGCCGATGACTCTTCCTGCTCTCTTTCAGCCCATTTTTAGAAACATCATTGCACGTTTAAAATATAATGCACAAAAGGGTCCTTGATAACAGAGTATTCTGTTATGAGAAACTCCAAAATACAGAGGAGGTGAAAAGAGCTTAGGCTTTCTTTAGTGAAGTGGAGAAGACACAAACCGCTTCTCTGTATAAGTCCCCAAAGCAAGAAATTCCAGAACCAGAAATGTGCATCCTCTACTTGGGAAATATTTAAAAGTCTAAAGAGCGATCACCCAGCTTAGCCTGAGCACTTCTGAAATTGCTCCTGCAAGACTCCTCTATTTGAAATTCTTTCCAAGGAAAGTACAGAATTAACGCCAAACACAAAGCCCAGGCAAATTCCAAACAATGAGACCAATGGTCATAAACCAAGGGTCGATCCATCACAGAAGCTACGCGTGCTGCTTTCCACATGAAAGCACTGTGGGAAGGGGTGGAGACCGACATGGGAATTCACAGTATTCGTGGTCACAGAAGCAGATCAGCAAACGAACTTGCAAAAGTAAAAGGCGGATATGTTTTGGATATTCCAAGAAAACGAGTCAAGACAACCTGAGAGGAGTCCCAGGACCCACCTCTGCCGGTGTGATGTGAGGACTAGGGCGGACGAGGTGACACCACTCACGTCTCCTTTCTGGCTCCTGTTCCACCGCCTCCGCTGGGCATCGGTCCTCCACCAGGACCCTGCCCACGTCCTCTGTGAAAGGCCAGGTCCACACCCTCCTCTTAGACCGACGCCTTCGCGGCTACCCAAGCTCTGCCCCGCTCTTGATGAGGATCTCAACATCCACAGGCCTGCCAGAGCCTCACCCAGATGAACATGAGCCCTTCAATGAAACTGGATCCCCACTAAGTGCAGGGGGTCTCCTCGGTGCTCCCCCTCCAACGTTTCTCCTCCCTCCCGGTCCCCCAAGCCAAGATACAGGGGTCACTGGAGAGCCAGCACGCTGTGTCTTCTGCATCATCCAATCCACCCCCAAGACCCCACTGACTGTACCTCCTATATGCTGCTATTTAACTGACTTGAGCCGGGACCACTTCCTATGGGGGGAGAAGAGGCATATTTACATCAGTGGGAAAATGGATCCCTGCACACTTCCCGTCAGATCCCAGAACCAGCAGAAGGCAGGGAGAAATCAAGACAGAAATCACCATCTTCACCTGTCTGGAGCAACCACAGTCTCGGTTGAGACAGGGGTATGTGGGTTTCGAAAAGTCAACTGGAAGCCAAGTGAGTCGATGAGGGGCTGAGCAAAACCTCAAGCTTATTTTTCCTGTAAGGCAAGAACATTAACAGGGATACCCAAGAAACCCGTTTTAAAAAAAATAGAATGCTATTTCGATTATTGTGGGGGAACGGTAACTCTAGGGTGGGGAGGTGTGAATTTAAAGAAGGGTGGAATTGTATAAAGGAGTCTTAAAGAGAGGATGTGGTCTGGTAAACACACGGATGCTGTGCATGAGGGAGATGCTGGGGAAACTCAAGGAAAGGAGTCTCTTTCGGGGCAGGGTTGGAGGACAGGGATTGAGTGTCAAGGAAAGTAAACTAATCCACGAATGAAGCAAACTCCCTGGAAGCAGGAAGCCGGAGCCAGAGATGAGTAGGAAAAAAATGTGAGCTCTGCTCTACATCTCTCAGTCTCTGTCTCTGTGTCTGTCTTTGTTTCTTTTCTTGCTTTCTTGCCTTCTCACCCTCCCATCAAATTAATCCACTTCTAGAATCTTATACTGAATGAATTAGATGTAATTACTGTAATATTAAGGCTCAGATGGTAAAGAATTGGCCTGCAATGCGGGAGACCAGGATCTTCCTGGGTCAGGAAGATCCCCTAGAGGAGGAAATGGCAACTGACTCCAGTATTCTTGCCTGGAGAATCCCATGGAAGGAGAAGCCCGGCAGCGAACTACAGTCCATGGGGTCACAAAGAGCTGGACACAATTGAGAGACTAACATTTTCACTTTTCATCATCATATTAACCACGATTTTGTCTGTGATAGGGAAAAACCAGAAAATACCGAAAAGAGTCAAAGCTGGACTCTAAGAATATATGGGAGTCTTTACTATGGCTGCCCAGGTGGCTCAGTGGTAAAGAATCTGCTGGCCAATGCAGAAGACCTGGGTTCAATCCATGGGTTGGGAAGATCCCCTGGAGAAGGGAATGGTTCACCCACGCCAGTATTCTTGCCTGTAGAATCCCATGGACAGTCCATGGGGTTACAAACGAATTGGACATGACTGAGCAACTAACAATTTTAAACACTTTACTATGTCACAACAGAAGCTGATACTTATGAATTTACTGATAAACAGTGCCTGCTGAGTCCCCTCAGTGGTGTCCGACTCTTTGTGATCCTGTGGACTGCAGCCCACTAAACTCCTCTGTCCATGGGATTCTCCAGGCAAGAATACTGGAGTGAGCTGCCATTTCCTCTTCCAGGGGATCTGCCAACCCAGGAAGTGAATCCCCGACTCTTATGTCTCTTGCATTGGCAGGTGGGTTCTTCACCACTAAGCGCCACCCGGGAGAGCAATTAACAAAACTCTTAAGTTAAATATTTTTAATTGCAGTAATTTAAAGCATTGGATTTTATTTTTTAAAATAAACTTATGTTATATTCTTATATAAAGGCATATAATTGAATTAAAATGCTTTTATCTATTAACTAGAAGACTACTGGAGAAAGTGATGGCACCCCACTCCAGTAGTCTTGCCTGGAAAACCCCATGGACGGAGGAGCCTGGTAGGCTGCAGTCCATGGGCTTGCAAAGGGTTGGACACGACTGAGCAACTTTACTTTCCCTTTTCACTTTCATGCATTGGAGAAGGAAATGGCAACCCACTCCAGTGTTCTTGCCTGGAGAATCCCAGGGAGGGGGGAGCCTGGTGGGCTGCCGTCTACAGGGTCGCACAGAGTCGGACACGACTGAAGCAACTTAACAGCAACAGCAGCAGAAGACTATTACTGAAAAAGAATAGATACTCTTTCTGAGTAATGGGGCTGGGAAAGTTTTATTTCTCTTTTCACTAACTGTACTTACTAAACTATCTACCATTATTAACTTTGTAACAAAAATGTTACTTTTTCAAGAAAAGAGGTACAGTTATACAAATATTATTAGGACATATGACAGAACAAAATGATGCAGCACAAAAAAATTATCATAAGAATTGGAAAATTACATTAGGAATTCTGTCTGAGTGAAGCTGCAGCAGTTGAGAAAAATCATATTTCTGAGCATCTAATAAGACACAGTAATAAGAGAAACAGGATGACTTACAGAATTTTTTAAATTGAAATATAGTTGATTTACAATCTTGAGTTAGTTTCAGTTCAGTGCAGTCGCTCAGTTGTGTCCGACCCTTTGCAACCCATGGACTGCAGCACACCAGGCCTCCCTGTCCATCACCAACTCCCGGAGTTTACTCAAACTCATGTCCATTGAGTCGGTGATGCCATTCAACCATCTCATCCTCTGTCATCCCCTTCTCCTCGTGCCTTCAATCTTTCCCAGCGTCAGGGTCTTTTCCAATGAGTCAGCTCTTCGCATCACGTGCCCAAAGGATTGGAGCTTCAGCTTAAGCATAAGTCCTTCCAATGAATATTCAGGACTGATTTCCTTTAGGATGCACTGGTAGTTTCAGGTGAACAGCTAAGTGATTCATTATACAGTCATATATATGTGTGTGTGTCTGTGTATATTTTCTCAATTCCTTTCCATTATAACAACATATTGAGTATAGTTCCCTATGCTATATAGTAGGTCCTTGTTGGTTAGCTATTTTATATTTAGTAGTGTGTATATTATCACGATGGTGTGAGCCAGACATCCTGGAATGTGAAGTCAAGTGGGCCTTAGGAAGCATCACTATGAACAAAGCTAGTGGAGGTGATGGAATTCCAGTTGAGCTATTTCAAATTCTGAAAGAAGATGCTGTGAAAGTGCTGCACTCAATATGTCAGCAAATTTGGAAAACTCAGCAGTGGCCACAGGACTGGAAAATGTGAGTTTTCATTCCAATCCCTAAGAAAGGCAATGCCAAAGAATGCTCAAACTACCACACAATTGCACTCATCTCACACACTAGTAAAGTAATGCTCAAAATTCTCTAAGTCAGGCTTCAGCAATACATGAACCGTGAACTTCCAGATGTTCAAGCTGGTTTTAGAAAAGGCAGAGGAACCAGAGATCAAATTGCCAACATCTGTTGGATCATCAAAAAAGAAAGAGAATTCCAGAAAAACATCCATTTCTGTGTTATTGAGTATGCCAAAGCCTTTGACTGTGTGGATCACAATAAACTGTGGAAAATTCAGAAAGACATGGGAATACCAGGCCACTTGATCTGCCTCTTGAGAAACCTGTATGCAGTTAAGGAAGCAACAGTTAGAACTGGACATGGAACAACAGACGGGTTCCAAATAGGAAAAGGAGTACGTCAAGGCTGTATACTGTCACCCTGCTTATTTAACTTTTATGCAGAGTACATCATGAGAAACCCTGGATGAAGCACAAGCTGGAATCAAGATGGCCAGGAGAAATATCAATAACTGCATATATGCAGATGACACCACCCTTATGGCAGAAAGTGAAGAAGAACTAAAGAGCCTCTTGATGAAGGTGAAAAAGTAGAGTGAAAAAGTTGGCTAAAGCTCAACATTCAGAAAACTAAGATCATGGCATCCAGTCCCATCACTTCATTGCAAACAGATGGGGAAACAGTGGAAACACTGGCTGACTTTATTTTTTGGGGCTCCAAAATCACTGTAGATGGTGACTGCAGCCAGGAAATTAAAAGACACTTACTCCTTGGAAGGAAAGTTATGACCAACCTAGACAGCATACTAAAAAGCAGAGATATTACTTTCAACAAAGGTCCATCTAGACAAGGCTATGGTTTTTCCTGTGGTCATGTATGGATGTGAGAGTTGGACTACAAAGAAAGCTGAGCACCGAAGAATTGATGCTTTTGAACTGTGGTGTTGGAGAAGACTTTTGAGAGTCCCTTGGGCTGCAAGGAAATCCAACCAGTCCATTCTGAAAGAGATCAGTCCTGGGTGTTCATTGGAAGGACTGATGTTGAAGCTGAAACTCCAATACTTTGGCCACCTGATATGAAGAGCTGACTCATTTGAAAAGACCCTGATGCTAGGAAAGATTGAGGGAGGGGGAGAAGGGGGTGAGAGAGGATGAGACGGTTGGATGGCATCAGCAACTCAACGGACATGAGTTTGAGTAAACTCTGGGAGTTGGTGATGGACAGGAAGGCCTGGCATGCTGCAGTCCATGGAGTCACAAAGAGTCAGACACAACTGAGAGACTGAACTGAAGTGAGTGTGATTATTTTAAGCCCAAACTCTTAATTTTGCCATCTACTAAGAAGTTCACCACCCACTCCAGTGTTTTTGCCTGGAGAATCCCAGGGACGGGGGAGCCTGGTGGGCTGCCGTCTATGGGGTCGCACAGAGTCGGACACAACTGTTGTGACTTAGCAGCAGCAAGAAGTTCACCAGTTTATAAAAAGAGGGTTGATTTATCTGCACTCTCAAACTTGAGGGTAATTTTCCATGAGGGACATCCAGACACAAAATGAGCAAAACCCTTGACAGGACTTCTCTGAAATGGCCACAGACACCACAAGCGTGGTCTGTCCCACACTGGGTCTTGGTAAAATTCAAGGGCATAAGATTCAAGTGAGGATGGGAGAAGAAAACTCCCCAGGGACAAGAACAAGGTCCAGTCCTGGGAAACCAGAGGGGGTCCCAACATGGTCTCCAGATCATCAGCATCACCTGGGGCTAGAAGGAAAAGAAAGGCAGGAGTTCCTCAGCAGATTCCCAGGTCAGCATTTCTGAGGTCGGCCAGGAAATCATTTTAACACATCCTCCAGTTTGAAAACCCGTGTGGTAGGCAACTTCCTACTCGCTCACAAAGGGATGGCACTACATGACCACCAAGGAGCGACTCCCTACTGCACTCCTTAGACTATCAAGCTCCGTCCACTTCCCTTTTCCCAAGACCTCCTGTTCTTCTTCATTTGTTTTTTTTTTTTCCAATGTACTTATCTCCTGCTCCCTATTTTACTTAAATACCTTATAAAATATCTTCCCCACCAGAATGACGGCTCTCAGAGAAGAGTGATTTCATCCTTTGGGTTTGGTTAAGAACAGTGCTCAGCATATAGCACAGACTTAAAGAAAAACCACTGAATGAATGACTGAACCACCTACTTAGTAGTAGAAAATCAGATTGCTTCCAACATTTCAATGTTAAGAACAAAATTATTTTTAAAACTGCATTCACTCATGAAAAAATTCTAGATATTAAGTCAAAGATACACACGTTTTGAAAATTTCTATAATGGTGCCAAATGCATACCTGACACTGTACTACCAAGCTTATACTTTATAAATTATTTTCAGATACATGACCATGTTTAAATCACCCCTATAATCTAACAGTAGTTAATGATATAATAATTCATCCTATAAATCTATCCCTTCTTGAGGTTAGAAACGTCACTGAGACACTGTTATCTGAGATTCACTGACAAGAAATCAGATGTTGAGTTTTAATACAACAGATGAATGGGCCTGACAATCAGTTTCGAGAAGCAAACATTTGTATTATAATAACATGGATTCGACCCACCCTATGGGGATGATATCCAAGGAGTTAAACCTTTTTCCAATATTTGGGGCCAACCCAAGTTATATGCTTTAGAAGTTATGAATTGAAAAAAAATTGTTTTCAAGGAATCTTTGTTGAGCTTAATATAATTAATCACACATCATGTAAACAGAGGCAAGACTAGGTCACAATTAGAATCCTGTGGTTATGAAGCCCTTATTCATCCTATGTACAGACAAATCAGTGTCTTTGGCTAGCATTTAGATCTCAATTCAGGGATTAGCACTAAAACTTTCAGTCATTCAAGTGTTTGTTTAGGAAATAAGCTACTTGTAGGAAGTTACTAAGAATTTTAATTAATTTCTTAATAACCTTTAATACCACTCATTTTATTTAAGAAAACATTTTAAGCTTAGCAAATTTCTTAGTAATCTTTTTATTATTTATTTTATTTTTTACTACTGTCTTTTATTAAAGTTTTTAAGCAATGAATTTCTTCAGTAATCTTTTTTTAACCATTTATTTATTTACTATTATTATCTTTTTATAAAGGATTGCTCTTCCAAAAAGTTGCAGAGAATGGAACACTCCTAATACCAAAAGGGACAAAGATATCACAAAAAAAGAAAATTACAAGCCAATACCACTGATGAACATAGACACAAAAATCCTCAACAAAACACTGGCAAACCAAATCCAATAACAATTAAAAGAATCATACACCCTGATCAAGTGGGATTTATCCCAAGGATGCTAAAATTCTTCACTGTATACAAATCAATGTGATATACCATAAACTGAAGAATATGATCATATCAATAGAGACAGAAAAAGATGCAATCAATCATATCAATAGATGACAAAAATAGATGTCTAAAAGCTAGATATCTATTCAAAGTTCAACATCCATTTATGAAAAAAATTCAACATCCATTTATGACAAAAATTCTCCAGAAAGTGGGCTTAGAGGGAACCTGCCTCAACATAATAAAGGCCACATACGAGAAACCTACTGCTAATATTATACTCAATGATGAAAAGCTGAAAACATTTCCTTTAAGATCAGGAACAAGACAATGATGTCCAAGCTCACCACTTTTATTCAGTATAGTTTTGGAAGTCCTAGCCACAGCTATCAGAGTAGAAAAAGAAATAAAAGTAGTCCAAATTGGAAAAGAAAAACTAAAACTGTCACTGTTTGCAGATGACATGATGCTCTACACAGGAAATTCTAAAGATGATAGCAGAGAACCACTAGAGCTCATCAAAGAAGTTGGTAAAGTTACAGGATACAAAATTAATACACAGAAATCCCTTGCATTCCTATACACTAACAATGCAAAACAAAGAGAGATTAAGGAAACAATCCTACTGACAACTGCATCAAAAAGAATAAAATACCTAGGGATAAACTTATCTAATGAGGCAAAAGACCTATATTCAGAAAACTATAAGATACTGATGAAGGAAATCCAAGATGACACAAAAAGATAAAGAGAAATACCATGTTGATGGATTGGAAGAATCAGTATTATGAAAATGACTATACTATGCAAAGCAAGGCAAACCATTCAATATCACAGTAATCCAAGTCTATGCCCCAACCAGTAATGCTGAAGAAGCTGAAGTTGAACGGTTCTATGAAGACCTGCAAGACCTTTTAGAACTAACACCCAAAAGATGTCCTTTTCATTATAGGGGACTGGAATGCAAAAGTAGGCAGTCAAGGAACACCTGGAGTAACAGGCAAATTTGGCCTTGGAATATGGAATGAAGCAGGGCAAAGACTAATAGAGTTTTGCCAAGAAAATGCACTGGTCATAACAAACACCCTCTTCCAACAACACAAGAGAAGACTCTATACATGGACATCACCAGATAGTCAACACAGAAATCAGATTGATTATATTCTTTGCAGCCAAAGATGGAGAAGCTCTATACAGTCAGCGAAAACAAGACCAGGAGCTGACTGTGGCTCAGACCATGAACTCCTTATTGCCAAATTCAGACTTAAATTGAAGAAAGTAGGGAAAAACACTAGACCATTCAGGTATGACCTAAATCAAATCCCTTATGATTATACAGTGGAAGTGAGAAATAGATTTAATGGCCTAGATCTGATAGAGTGCCTGATGAACTATAGAATGAGGTTCGTGACATTGTACAGGAGACGGGGATCAAGACCATCCCCATGGAAAAGAAATGCAAAAAAGCAAAATGGCTGTCTGGGGAGGCCTGAAAAATAGCTGTAAAAAGAGAAGCGAAAAGCAAAGGAGAAAAGGAAAGATATAAACATCTGAATGCAGAGTTCCAAAGAATAGCAAGAAGAGATAAGAAAGCCTTCTTCAGCGATCAATGCAAAGAAATAGAGGAAAACAACAAAATGGGAAAGACTAGGGATCTCTTCAAGAAAATCAGAGATACCAAGATTTCATGCAAAGATGGGCTTGATAAAGGATAGAAATGGTATGGACCTAACAGAAGCAGAAGATACTAAGAAGAGATGGCAAGAATACACAGAAGAACTGTACAAAAAAGATCTTCACGACTCAGATAATCACAATGATGTGATCACTGACCTAGAGCCAGACATCCTGGAATGTGAAGTGAAGTGGGCCTTAGAAAGCATCACTACGAACAAAGCTAATGGAGGTGATGGAATTCCAGTTGAGCTATTCCAAATCCTGAAAGATGATGCTATGAAAGTGCTGCACTCAATATGCCAGCAAATTTGGAAAACTCAGCAGTGGCCACAGGACTGGAAAAGGTCAGTTTTCATTCCAATCCCAAAGAAAGGCAATGCCAAAGAATGCTCAAACTACCGCACAATTGCACTCATCTCACATGCTAGTAAAGTAATGCTCAAAATTCTCCAAACCAGGCTTCAGCAATATGTGAACCGTGAACTTCCTGATGTTCAAGCTGGTTTTAGAAAAGGCAGAGGAACCAGAGATCAAATTGCCAACATACGCTGGATGATGGAAAAAGCAAGAGAGTTCCAGAGGGACATCTATTTCTGCTTTACTGACTATGCCAAAGCCTTTGACTGTGTGGATCACAATAAACTGTGGAAAATTCTGAAAGAGATGGGAATACCAGACCACCTGATCTGCCTCTTGAGAAATCTGTATGCAGGTCAGGAAGCAAGAGTTAGAACTGGACATGGAACAACAGACTGGTTCCAAATAGGAAATGGAGTTCATCAAGGCTGTATATTGTCACCCTGTTTATTTAACTTATATGCAGAGTACATCATGAGAAATGCTGGACTGGAAGAAACACAAGCTGGAATCAAGATTGCCAGGAGAAATATCAATAACTCAGATATGCAGATGACACCACCCTTATGGCAGAAAGTGAAGAGGAACTCAAAAGCCTCTTGATGAAAGTGAAAGTGGAGAGTGAAAAAGTTGGCTTAAAGCTCAACATTCAGAAAACGAAGATCATGGCATCTTGTCCCATCACTTCATGGGAAATAGATGGGGAAACAGTGGAAACAGTGTCAGACTTTATTTTTCTGGGCTCCAAAATCACTTCAGATGGTGACTGCAGCCAGAAAATTAAAAGACACCTACTCCTTGGAAGGAAAGTTATGACCAACCTAGATAGCATATTCAAAAGCAGAGACATTACTTTGCCAACAAAGGTCTGTCTAGTCAAGGCTATGGTTTTTCCTGTGGTCATGTATGGATGTGAGAGTTGGACTGTGAAGAAGGCTGAGTGCCGAAGAATTGATGCTTTTAAACTGTGGTGTTGGAGAAGACTCTTGAGAGTCCCTTGGACTTCAAGGAGATCCAACCAGTCCATTCTAAAGGAGATCAGCCCTGGGATTTCTTTGGAAGGAATGATGCTAAAGCTGAAACTCCAGTACTTTGGCCACCTCATGTGAAGAGTTGACTCATTGGAAAAGACTCTGATACTGGAAGAGATTGGGGGCAAGAGGAGAAGGGGATGACAGAGGATGAGATGGCTGGATGGCATCATTGACTCGATGGACGTGAGTCTGAGTGAACTCCAGGAGTTGGTGATGGACAGGGAGGCCTGGTGTGCTGCGATTCATGGGGTCACAAAGAGTCGGACACGACTGAGCGACTGATCTGATCTCTGATGCAAAGCAATCTACAGATTCAACACAATCCCTATCAAGTTACCAAGGGCATTTTTTCACAGAACTAGAACAAAAAAAAAATTGCACTTTGTATGTAAACACAAAAGACCTCAAGTAGCAAAAGCAATATTGAGAAAGAACAGAGCTGGACTGGCTCCCTGATTCAGACCATACTACAAAGCTACAGTAACCAAAACAGTATAGGTGCTGGAAGAACAGAAACAGGAATATAGATAAATGGAACAGGAAAGTCCAGAGATAAACCCACCCACCTAGGGTCATTTGATCTATCACAAAGGAGGCAAGAATATACAACTGAGAAAAGACAGTCTCTTCAGTAAGTAGCGCTGGGAAAACTGGACAGCTACATGTGACCAAAAAAAAACAAAAAGAAATTAGAACACTCTCTAATACCACACACAAAAATGAACTCAAAATGAATTAAAGACCTAAAGGTAAGGCTGGGTACTATAAAACTCTGAGATGAAAATATATGCAAAACATTCTTTGACATAAATCTCAGCAAGATCATTTTTTGACTGACTGCCTAGCATAAAGAAAATAAAAACAAATGAACAAGACCTAATTAAACTTAAAAGCTTTTGCACAGAAAAGGAAACCATAAACAAAGGAAAAGACAGGCCTCAGGGTGGGAGAAAATATTTGCAAATGAAGCAACTTCATTTTCAAGACTAGGACTTCCAAATGAAGCAAGGGCTTAATCTCCCAAATACACAAACAGCTCATGCAGCTCAACATAAATAAAAAATAAAAACCAAACAACCCGATCAAAAAACACAAAGAGGCATTTATTCAAAGAAGACATACAGATGACCAACAAATACATGAAAAGATACTCAACATCACTAATTATTAGAGAAATGCAGATCAAAGCTACACTGAGGTATCCGCTCATACTGGTCAGAATGGCCATCATCAAAAAACCTACCAACAGTAGATGCTGGAGAGGGTTGTAGAAAAAAGGGGACACTCCTACACTGTTGGTAGGAAAGTAAATTGGAGAACAGCACAGAGTTTTAATTTTTTTCCTTAAAAAAATTAAAACAAGAGCTACCATATGACCCAGCAATCCCACTCCTGGGCATATATCTGGAAAAAAACCATGATTTGAAAGGATGCGTGAACTCCAGCGTTCACTGCAGCACTATTTACAACAGCCAGACATGGAAATACCCTAAATGTCCATCAGCTGAGGAATGGCTGAAGAAGATTTGGACATACATACAATGGAATATTACTCAGCCATTAAAACAAATGAAATCATGTAATTTACAAGACACGGATGGACCTAGAGGCTGTCGTGTAGAGGGAAGTAAGTCAAAAAGAGAAAAACAAGTATCATATAATAATGCATATATGTGAAACCTAGAAAAATGTCACAGATGGAACCTGTCTGCAAAGCAGAGATACACAGATGCAGAGAACAAATGTATGGACCAGGGGAGTATAAGGGGGGGGGGTGGGTAGGATGAATTGGGAGATTTGATTCACATAATATTCACTTCTTATATGCCTTTTCTCCTCCTCTAATTATGCCACCTCTGTCTATGGTGGAAAATGAAAGTTAAAGTCACTCAGTTGTGTCTGACTCTGTGCAACCCCATGGACTGTAACCCGCCAGGCTCCTCTGTCCATGGAATTCTCCAGGCCAGAATACTGGAGTGGGGTGCCATCTTCTTCTGCAGGGGATTTTCCCAACCCAGGGATCAAACCCAGGTCTCACAGCATTTCGGGAAAATTCTTTACCATCTGAGCCACCAGGGAAGCCCTCTGTCTACAGTATCTACTGTTAATGAAATTTTGTGCACATCCTTTCAGGTGTACTGATAAGCAAATTATTATGCAAGCCATTTGGAGGGGGTCTATATGCGACTGAGTGACTTCACTCTCACTTTTCACTTTCATGCATTGGAGAAGGAAATGGCAACCCGCTCCAGTGTTCTTGCCTGGAGAATCCCAGGGACGGTGGAGCCTGATGGGCTGCTGTCTATGGGGTCGCACAGAGTCGGACACGACTGAAGTGACTTAGCAGCAGCAGCATATACTAACCATATATATTCTATGCATTAAACATGGTTTACATATAAATTGTAAATGTATCCAAACTAATTTGTCAAAATGATGCCAGTGCATTGGAGTTGCTAGGACCAAGGATATCCAAAATTTACAGTTTGAGTCCAAACTAGATTTTCCCCTGCTTTACAGATGGGACCTCATCAATCTCATCTTCCAGCCATTTATGTGGGTGTGTTCCCTAAAACTGTGCAAAGATGATTCATCTTTGGTAATATGATATTACAAACAAACTGCCTTTCTTCTGTTATCGTTCAGCTCAGCCATCTTCATATTTCTGGCTATTAGCTTTTCTAAAAGTCCAAGTCCTTTAGCTTAATGAATTTCATAGTAATTTCCAGGACAGTCTGGAAGATTCCCAGCCCTTGCAGTTATTGGGACTATGTGAGAGACTCAGGCCACTGGAATGTAAACACAAGGCAAGAATGTCACCAGTGCTCCAGGGATCACACAGATCTGTTATAAGTTCTAAGTGTCTCTTTTCCCTGCTATGATGGCCTTGGAAGCCGTGTGTTGATATGACTAAGTCATAAGACGGTGAAACTTCCATCGGCCTGAGGACTGTGTGGGAGTTTGTCAGCTTAAGCCACTGGGTTGTTGCTATTTAGTTGTTAAGTCACGTCCATCTCTTTTGTGACCCCATGGGCTGTAGCCCACCAGGGTCCTCTGTCCATGAGCTTTTCCAGGCAAGAATACTGGAGTGGGTCGCCATTCCCGCCTCCAAGGGATCTTCCCAACCCAGGGCGGATTCTTTACCATATGAGCCACAAGGGAAGCCCAAGGTCCTGATGGGCATCTTTATCCCCTCTGTCAATATACACATCACCACATTAAGTACTTGGTCTTTTTAGATCAGCTGATTTAGATACACAGATACACCTGTGCTATGCTATGCTTTTGAACTATGGTGTTGGAGAAGACTCTTGAGAGTCCCTTGGACTGTAAGCAGATCCAACCAGCCCATCCTAAAGGAAATCAGTCCTGAATATTCATTGGAAGGACTGATGCTGAAGCTGAAGCTCCAAAACTTTGGCCACCTGATGGGAAGAGCTGACTCATTTGAAAAGACCCTGATGCTGGGAAAGACTGAAGGCATGAGAAGAAGGGGACGACAGAGGATGAGATGGCTGGATGGCATCACTGACTCGATGGACATAAGTTTGGGTGAACTCCGGGAGTTGGTGATGGACAGGGACGCCTGGCATGCTGCAGTCCATGGGGTCGCAAAGAGTTGGACACGACTGGGCAACTGAACTGAACTGAAGAACAAGGGGTGAACTTTCCCAAAAGGGAAGAAAAGGCGGCAAACCACTTTTCAGGTTTCTGCAGGGGAAATTCCTCCACTGGGTGAGGGATGGCAGGTACAGATCTAAATTTCTCTCAGTCCAGGATCCACAGCATCAGGTTTCTTGAAAAGAGGAGACATCTTCATTTCCCTGCATTTCTCACACAGGGACAGTTACACATTCAAGTAGCATGTGGCTTTTCCCGATGACAGCGACAGAGGCTACAAAGCCAGCTTTTTCTAGGTAGTGAACCTGACTTCAGTGGACATCATTTCATAGTTTTCAAAATTCTAATAGCAAAGTTCAACGTGGAAAGATCTGCAAGAATGGTGGTCTTCAAAGGTCTACAATCTAGGACTTTGTAGTTACATCTAAACATAAGTGCTCCCCTGATGGCTCAGCAGTAAGGAATCTGCCTGCAATGCAGGAGACTCAGGTTCAACCCCTGGGTCGGGAAGACCCCCTGGTGGAGAAAGTGGCAACCCACTCCAGTATTCTTGCCGGGAAAATTCCATGCACAGGGGAGCTTGGCGGGCTATAGCCCATAGCATTGCAAAGAGTCAGACACGACTGAAGCGACTGAGCACACACGCATGCACGCACTCAACATAAAAATTTCTCTATCTGAAAATGCTCACAGTATTTAGTATTGGGTTCAACAAGACCTTGCTTCCTAAGTGGCTCAGCAGTAAGGAACCCACCTGCCAATGCAGGAGACACGGGTTAGACCCTTGGGTCAGGAAGATGTCCTGGAATAGGAAATGACAAACCACTCCAGCATTCTTGTCTGGAAAATCCCACGGGCGGAGGAGCTACGTGGGCTGCAGTCCATGGGGCTGCAAAAGAGTCGGACACAACTGAGCTACTGAGCATACACACACACACACACACACACACACACACACCAGGACCTAGAGAGTCACATGTGGGCAGCCACTGAGCTACAGTCATGCCCAAAGAACAATGACTGAGCCCAAGATATGAATATGAATATTAACATTAATAAATATTTATTTAATTGCACAGGAGAGAGGGTTTTGGCTTTGACTTTCCTTCAATAGAGGTAAATGGAGAGTTCTATCTGAACAGGATGGGTCAGAAAGTCTGAGGCATCTGCCCTAACACATCTGGTGCCCAGTGGTGTGGATTCCCCAAGAGAAGGGATGTCAAGGCGTCATTATTCAAAGTGACTCCCCCACCGCCACCACCCCGAAGCTAGTCGGGATAATCAGAAACAGTTCACAAATAAAATAAGCCATAAGATTCTCCATCTTCTCTGGGTACCCTCCCCCATCCAGTGACATCACTCGACATGTGGCCATACGGTTTTTCCAGGACATCCCCCCTCCCAAGGCTGGAATCTGGCGGCCGGCTAAAATTACCACTTAAAGCAAGGATTGACCCTTTCTTGACACTTCTGAAGAAGGATCCATGTGAAAAGCTACCCTCGCTCCTGGGACGGGCCAGAGGGAAAGCCTCTGCTTTCATTCGGTAAAAGATTAAAAAAGGAAAAAAAATCCTAAATGAATAAAGAGATGCCATTTTTAATTGTTCTAGAAGTCTGGCATGGCTATATTAAGACAATTGCTCTTTTATATGTAGAACAGGGGCAAACAAATCTCTAGGGATTAAAAACCATGTTCTTGTGGTTTGCTTTTAAAAGCTGCAAATTTGAATTCAATTAAAAAAAAAAAAATCATGGCACAGGGACAAAATGAGAATGAACAAAGCTGGGGAAAACGTCCGTCCCCAGTGTTCAGAGCGAAGGACGGCTGTGAGTCTGCATGTTTCCAATTACACATGTTCAGACAGAACCAACGTGCGGGGTGTTAAGCAGAACCTGATCCAGAGAAAGATTCCCAGAGTCACTCTTTCATTTGAAACAACCACCTAGACACTTCGGTTCATTAAAGAGAAAAATATGTTAAAAAAAAAAAAAAAAAGAAAAGAAAAATATTATCATATGATTTCTCTCTTTCTCCTCTCAATACAAAGCCAGCCTAGGGGCATCAGTGTAAGAACTAATATTTTGTATTTTCTTGGGTGCTTTTAAAACAATAGTAAGGAGCAAAGAGAAGAAGCATGAAAAAGCTCAAGTGTTGCCCAGGCAAGCTAACACACTGGGGGACGTCCTCCCATTAATCACAGACACAGGCAGATGATAACTGGACACGAGAAAGTTTTGACAAGATGGAACCGTTAATGGGTGAGTCAAAGGTGTTTATTTCTAGCTTCTTTTGAGCTACAGGGGGGAAGGATACAGTAGCTGGAGATGGAGAGAGTGTGTACGAGGGAAACAGGTCTGTGGGCTTCCACTACAACTGATGCGACAAAGTTCCTGAAGTCACTTCTAAAGGTTATTTCACAGAACTGAATGCAGCCTCCACACCTGTGTTCTCCCTTCATCTAGAGCGATTCTAGTTCAGAAAAGGTGACTCTTTGTAGAGGAGTTTCATGGTTAAAGGCTATGAAGATTAAGAGGAGCTTCCGGGACTGAAGTGAGGAAAACAGCTGAAAGTAAAGATTTCTGAGGTTAGTTCTGACGTTAGGGTGTGTTCAAGATGAGAACAGACCATTTGTTATCTCAGATTATTGTGATGAAAAGGAAGCTTCGATAACATCGTCTTCAACACACACTCTCAGCTACCCCCCACCAACTCCTCGAACCAGGGATTCCAGGTGATGCCAGCGGTACAGAACCCACCTGCCAATGCATGAGACAAAAGAGGCACGGGTTTGATCCCTACGTCGGGAAGATCCCCTGGAGGAGAGCACGGCAACCCACTCCAGTATTCTTGCCTGGAGAATCCCATGGACAGAGGAGCGTGACAGCCTGCAGTTCACAGGGTTGCAAAGAGTCAGACATGACTAGCGCAACTTAGCACACGTATATAGAAGGCATGATAACCTGGACATTCTCATTGGTGCTTTTGTGTTAGGGATGCCCAGGTGGCACAATGGTAAAACATCTGCCTACGAACGCAGGAGACGCAAGAGACTCCTGTTCAATCTCTGGGTCAGGAAAACCCCCTGGAGAAAGAAATGTCAAACCACTCCAGTATTCTTGCCTGGAAAATTCCATGGACAGGTGATCCTGGACGGCTACAGTTCATGGGGTCACAGAAGAGTCGGACATGACTAAACAACAACAGACTCCAAAAAATATAAAGAAATCAAATAAGAAAATTACATCATCTGACCCAACAAACTTCCCAGTGCTGCAGCAGTCATCAGCTGACTTCAGAGACTTCTGGTAAAAAATTAACTGCTTAGTAAGCTACAGAACTACCCCAGGGCACTATTTCTTTTTGGTCTGTGTTTCCCAAAGCTGAAAGTCAACAAAATGCTTTTTGGATGAAAATGTAATAGAGCACTTTGAGATTTCAGATTTCTAAATTAAAGGATATATAAAAAAAAAATTTTTTTTCAGACAAGGATTATTAGAACCCAGGAATAAAACCCAAGCAAGGTTACCAGAACACTTTTTTTTTTTTAAACTTTACAATATTGTATTAGTTTTGCCAAATATCGAAATGAATCCACCACAGGTATACATGTGTTCCCCATCCTGAACCCTCCTCCCTCCTCCCTCCCCGTACCATCCCTCTGGGTCGTCCCAGTGCACCAGCCCCAAGCATCCAGTATCATGCATCAAACCTGGACTGGCAATTCGTTGCATACATGATATTATACATGTTTCAATGCCACTCTCCCAAATCTTCCCACCCTCTCCCTCTCTAACAGAGTCCATAAGACTGTTCTATACATCAGTGTCTCTTTTGCTGTCTCGTACACAGGGTTATTGTTACCATCTTTCTAAATTCCATATATATGCGTTAGTATACTGTATTGGTGTTTCGAAAAGTGCTCTACTAATTTTTTTCTAAATTTCCAAACATGGAAATCTGACAAAGGACCGAATGTGAACTTGGGCCGCACTCGGTCTGGGCAGTGGAACAGGACCTGCAAAGCACAAGGCCGTGTTCTTACAACAGAATTCCCCATCGCGTGTCTGCTGTCAGTACACTGGCCACGCCCTCACGAAATGCAAAGACGTCAACCCGCTTAAAAATGCGTCTCTTCTTATCTGAGCGTCTTTGTGTCAAACTCAAAGAAGCCTCATATAAATGATCAAAGACTTTTCCGTGGTTCCTCCAAATACGCAGACGGGCAAGGGCTGCCCCCCTTCAATAATTTTCAATGAATCCTCTGAAATGAAGGTTTTGAAGATGCTTGCCAATGGAACGTCCTGCCTCACAGCTATAATATTTTTTAAAAGGCATTCAGTTTAAATTAATATATTTGGCCAGACAACTATATTAAAATTCTTGTTATTTTTTCTGTTATAATGGTAGCCTGTGGTATGACTAGTCTTCTTCAAAAATCTGTAGAGTTATTGCTTCGCTCTTGCCCGGGGTACATCATGTGGTTTTCATCTGTGCGCTACATGGCAATACCTCATTAAAACAAACACTTCAGCCGAACGAAAGTCTTCATATCGCGCCACAGAGAGCGCACGAAAACTCACTCGGAAAGTTTCAGAGCCTCGTAACTCATGGCAAACCACTCTTACACCAGCCACTCCACTGATATTTCACTCTGCCGGATGATGTCACGGGATTCATGCTCTTAAAACCGCCTGCCTTTGGCAAGTATATATATTTTTTTCTCATATAGTAAGCAAGGGGAGGTTAAGAAATAAACAGAGCTATTTTCTTTCCTACCCAAGAAACACCCCCTCTCCCCTGGCCACACACACACACACACACACACACACACACACGGAAGCGCACACAAGAACACATCCAAACATTTCACTTCTACTTGTAGTGCAACAAAAAGTTGTAGTACATTCTGTGCAAATAAAACCTTTGTAACTTGCCTCTCTCTTGCTGGACAGCTCCTTCACCCACGCATTTCCCAAGACAGACAATACCAGAAGATCCACTCTGATCTCCGTCCTCTGAGTTCAATCCTGGAATGACTTAGGTACTAATCTGAAGCTTTGGCGTGCGTGCTAAGTTGCTTCAGTCGTGTCTGACTCTGTGCGACCCCATGGACTGCAGCCCGCCAGGCTCTTCTCTGTCCATGGGATTCTCCAGGCAAGAATACTGGAGTGGGTTGCCATGCCATCCTTCCGGGGATCTTCCCGACCCAGGGATCGAGCCTGTCTCTCTTGTGTCTACCTGCACTGGTAATGGGTTCTTTACCACTAGCGCCACCTGGGAAGCCCTTCAGCTTTGGAGGGACATGAAAATCACTGTTGACAGAAGACCAAGTTGAGATTTTTCAAAAAACAACTTCTACTATTCTTAAAGGTTGGGGAGAAGAGGTTATTTTGAATGTTTCATCAAAGTTGCCACCAGCAAAACAACACTCGACTCAAACAGTTCCCAGAAGTCACACGTAGAAGCCTATGACTTCAAAACATCGTCTCCTTTGAAGAAGAATTTCTTAAAAGGCACTGACTGACGGAAGGCAAGCAGGTGGCACTCAATAGCTTCATTTATTAATCTTAAAAAAAGAGTTTTGCACCTCACACCCATAAGGATGGCTACTATGAAAACAAAAACAAAAGCGAAAAATAGCAAGCACTGGCAAGGATGTGGAGAAATTGGGACCCTCGGGGCACTGTACATGGGAGTGTAAAACGGTACAGCTGCCACGGAAAACAGTATGGCAAGTCCTCCAAAAATTAAAAATAGAATTACCTTATGATACAGCAATTCCAATTCAGGATACATACCCAAAAGAACTGAAAGCAAGATCTTCAAGAAATATTTGTACATGAATGTTCACTGCATCCTCATTCACAACAGCAAAAAGCTAGAAGGAACCCAAATGTCCATCAACAGATGAATAAACAAATGTGGCTTATCCATATAATGGAATATTCCTGCTAAGGCGAGTCAGTTGTGTCCGACTCTGTGCGGCCCCATAGACGGCAGTTCACCAGGCTCCCCTGTCCCTGGGATTCTCCAGGCAAGAATACTGGAGTGGGTTGCCATTTCTTTCTCCAATGCATGAAAGTGAAAAGTGAAAGTGAAGTTGCTCAGTCGTATCTGACTCCTCCCGACCCCATGGACTGTAGCCTACCAGGCTCCTCCATTCACGGGATTTTCCAGGCAAGAGTACTGGAGTGGGTTGCCATTGCCTTCTCCAAATGCAGTATTACCCAGCCTTAAAAAAGAAGCAAATTCTGACACATATTGCAACATGGATGGATCCTGAAGACATTATGCTCAGTGAAATGAATCAGGCACAAAAAGGCAGATACTGTTAATATGAGCTAGTCTATTGGACTAGAATAATCAAATTCACAGAAGCAGAATGCAGAATTGGCAGTTGCTAGGGGCTCAAGAGAGTAGCAAATGGGAAGTTGCTGTTAATGGGCACAGAGTTTCAGTTTTATCAGATGAAAAGTTCTACAGATCAGCTGCACAAAAAAGACCCTGATGCTGGGAAAGACTGAAGGCATAAGGAGAAGGAGACAACAGGATGAGATGGTTGGATGGCATCACCAACACAGTGGACACGAATTTGGGTAAACTCCAGGAGTTGGTGATGGACAGGGAGGCCTGGCATGCTGTGGTCCGTGGGGTCGCAAAGAGTCAGAGACGACTAAGCAACTGAACTGAACTGAACACCCCATATGAATATTCTTTATATTGCTAAACTGTACAATTAAAAATGCTTAAGATGGTAAACTTTGTTATGCATATCTTACTAAAATTGAAAGTAAAAGATTCTTCAGCACCTACTGTGGACAAAAACCATTTGATTTCCAACACTGGTAACCATTTCATGATTTTCAGGGCACCTCTCCCCAGACACTCATTCCTTCCTGTGCATATCTGGTATTAGATAACTCCCAATATGTACATCTATCAGCTACTCAACCTGAGAGACCCAAAGATGAATCAGGAGTGTGGCCTACATTTCAAGATACTACAAGATAAATACAAGTTAGAATGCGTTCAGTACTGAAAGCTGCTGTGTTTCGTAGATTTTTTTCAATCTGATAATAATTTCATATATTCTGCCGTGCTGGCCCCATAAGTTCACTACTGTTTACAAATTAATGTACTCGATTTTGACACAACTTCCCTTTTCATTGGAAGGATACAGATAAAATGCTAAAGGATTCCAGGGGTAGAAAGAACTTCCCGTTAAATCCACGTTTTCAACCATTGGGAAACACACACACAATTGTTTTGGGTTCTTTTAATCAATGGGCTTCCCTGGTGGCTCAGTGGTAAAGAATCTGCCTGCCAATCAAGAGACACAGGTTCGATCCCTGGGTCAGTAAGATCCCCTGGAGTGGGAACTGGCAACCCACTCCAGTATTCTTGGTTAGAAAATCCCACGGATGGAGGAGGCTGGCAGGCTACTGTCTGTGGGGTCGAAAAGAGTCGGACAGGGCTGAGCCACTAACAACTACAAAACCAGCACTATTTTCTTGGTGCTTCTTACAGCTCATCCTCTCAGCTGCCCTGCCCTGCTCACACAAGCTGTCTCTAGACCCAATTCTAGGTGATTATACCTGATCACTGGAGAAGGCAATGGCACCCCACTCCAGTACCCTTGCCTGGAGAATCCCATGGACGGAGGAGCCTGGTGGGCTGCAGTCCATAGGGTCGCTAAGGGTCGGACACCACTGAGCGACTTCACTTTCACTTTTCACTTTCATGCATTGGAGAAGGAAATGGCACCCCACTCCAGTGTTCTTGCGTGGAGAATCCCAGGGATGGGGGAGCCTGGTGAGCTGTCATCTATGGGGTCCCACAGAGTCGGACACGACTGAAGTGACTTAGCAGCAGCAGCAGCATACCTGATCACAAGCTTACATGGACCGAGAGCCATCAGGGGAGCAGCCATCAGGGGAGCAGCCATCAGTTCCTCTGCCCCCTAGGAATGGAGCTTACATGAGGACCTCCACCAGACCAGGGTTAAATATATTTTTGGTAAGTTAGCCTGGAAATTGAACTCTCCAGGTAGACACTGAGGTCGTCTCCCACCAAAACCAACCTATACACAGGGCTCTGGGAGCCACCAGAGCTGTAGTAACACCTCTATCCAGGGCACAAGCTGGAAAGCTGGCCGGGCAATGCCAAGGGTGAGCCACAGGGAGAAGTAGCCCACACCAAATAACTGTGGTTTCTAGGGCTGAAGCAGAAGCTGAAGCTCCAATACTCTGGCTACCTGAGGCAAAGAACTGACTCACTGGAAAAGACCATGATGGACTGAAGGTAAAAGGAGAAGGGGGTGGCAGAGGATGAGATAGTTGGATGGCATCACCGACTCAATGGACACAAATCTGAGCAAACTCTGGGAGATGGTGAAGGACAAGGAAGCCTGGCATGCTGTAGTCCATGGGGTTGCAAAGAGTTGGACATCACATGGCACCCCACTCCAGTACTCTTGCCTGAAAAATCCCATGGGCAGAGGAGCCTGGTAGGCTGCAGTCCATGGGGTTGCTGGGAGTCAGGCACAACTGAGCGACTTCCCTTTCACTTTTCACTTTCATGCACTGGAGAAGGAAATGGCAACCCACTCCAGTGTTCTTGCCTGGAGAATCCCAGGGATAGAGGAGCCTAGTGGGCTGCCGTCTATGGGGTCGCACAGAGTCGGACACAACTGAAGTGACTTAGCAGTAGCAGTAGCAGTAGTGACTGAACAACAGAGCAAGCATTCACTCCTAGGTTTAAAATTCTCTTTCTTCTTTTTAATCTACCTTGAGACCTCCTTGCCATCCTTCCGTACCCAATGGAGCCTTTCCTCCTAAGTGAAGGCTTCTCCTGAAACATAGCCCCTTTCCAGTGTCCCCACCACTTTGTACTTTTGTTCTGTGCTGTGCTCAGTCATGTCCAACTTTTAGTGACCCCCACGGACTGCAGCCTGCCAGGCTCCTCGATCCAAGGGATTCTCCAGGCAAGCATATTGTACATCCTCTGTCAAAGCCTCTGTGTGTACAGCTGTGGCCACTACTACATTTGCAGGCAACAGACCACACGTTTGAATGTCCAGAGCCCAACACAGGGCCTGAGACTATGCGTGTGGATAAAAGGATGCTTGAACACACCAAGGAAGAGCATCAGTACTCGATGTTCAACACACTAGCTGAAAGTTGTCCAATTAGCCATGATCCATCTGTACTTAGAAACGCCAAGCTCAGCTGCCTGAAAGTATTTCAACCCCCAAATTTCTTTTTGCAAGGGAAGTCTTAGCTTAACCCACCCCTCCACCAAAAAAAGGTTTTTCTTGATACATTTAATAGACGCACTTTTTTTTTTGGAGCCAAACAAATCTCAAGAGTTAGTGCTATGGAAGGGAAACAATTAAATGTGTCCTTGAGTGTTTCTGGACCCAGTAAGTCCTCCTTCCTTCACAGCTCTTGGACCACAAAGATAGAAATACATCCAACACGAGGCAGGGGTCTAATGAGAACTGGGCTCCCATCCAGGCACCAACCACTTCACTACCCACCTTTACTACCCCAAATTGGCTAGGGGGCAATTCCAGATTTCTGGAACTGGTGTCTGGCCAGCACTTGTCCTAGGGCTAAGTGGCTAAGTCGGTGAGGTATTCTGCCGGTTTCCATGGTTTCAACAGAGTGGGGCCATTTCACAATGTACCAGGGCCCTTTGCTTTCAGCCGCATGGTCAAGCGTGAGTGGTACTGACCAGGAGACAGGGACAGGGAGTGCCCCAGTTTCCTGGGTGTAACCTGCAAGTCCAGGGAACTCTCCATGTGGTTCTTGTTCAAGGTCCACTGTGGACTCTCCTCTGACCGCCAGGACAGCTCTTCTACTGCTCTGAGATTCAGTCTCTAAGTCTGTAAAACTAGACTGGGTGTCTTTCGCGGTGGCATAAATCCTTTCCCCCAGGAACAGAGACTTCCTGGAGTCTATCCAGGACTGCTATGAAGCCAGAGCAGCAGTTCAGTCTTCCTAGGAAGGAGTAAACGGGCTTCCTTAAGACATCGGAATCCCAGGTTTCTCACCTACATACAAGATGGAAAAGAACAGTGCTCCTTTCACCTCACTCACAGAAATGTGAGGTCAGAAGCTGCCCTACGCATAGAGGCACTTGAATGACACTGATGCTGAAGCTCTAACGTGCAGAGTGATGGTCATCTTCACCTGCCGAGCATCTCTGGAGCCCAATAAAAATAGTAACTTCTAAATCTGTGCCCCCTAAGGTGTCCATGAGGCATGTGTGGCTTCGGAGCACTTGAAAGTTAGACAGTCCAGACTAAGACGCACTGTAAGTATAAAATGAAAGTCACTCAGTCGTGTCCGACTCTTTGTGACCCCATGGACTGTAGCCCACCAGGCTCCTCTGTCCATGGGATTCTCCAGGCAAGAATACTGCAGGGGGTGGCCATTTCTTCCACCAGGGGATCTTCAGGACCCAGGGATTGAATCCAAGTCTCCTGCATCTCCTACATTCGAAGGCCAATTCTTTACCACTGAGCCACCTGCAAAGTCCCTCAAGGCAGATATTGACACAGTACTGAAGGAAAGTATTTAAAGAAAATATGTGATTAAAATTCATTTCACCTGTTTCTTTTTACTTCTACTTTTATTATTATTATTTTGGCTACTGGCAAATGGAAAATTACATACAAGGCTCGCATTCTTATTCCTGCTGGAGAGCACTGCTCTAGACTGATAAATACCTTCCCTGGTGGCTCAGAGGGTAAAGCATCTGCCTCCAGTGTGGAAGACCCGGGTTCAGTCCCTGGATTGGGAAGATCCTCTGGAGAAGGAAATGGCAACCCACCCCAGAATTCTTGCCTGAAAAATCCTATGGATGGAGGATCCTGGTAAGCTACAGTCCATGGAGTCACAAAGAGTTGGACATGACTGAGCGACTTCACTTTCACTTTTCCAGACTGCTAAATATAACTTTTGAGTTATTTTTAAGCATGAGAGCATAGGAAGAAGTCAAAGAGTTGAAAATCAGAGACACTTAGCAACCATGACTATATTTTTTGAAGCAGTAATTTTAGAGCTTATTCCTGACCACTAGAATACTAACTGCCTGACTTCCCCCCTCCCTAGATTCCTTTTTGCTAATGAGTCCAACTCATGTGCACAGTGACTTGAGCAAGAACAATCCTAGGACCTGCCCTGGTGCAGTAAGCATGCTCGCCAGGAACTCAGGCACAACTCTAACCCCACTGGGTATCAGAGGGAGCAGCACTTGTCCAGTTCTTCTTTGACTCCAGGTCTGATGTGCAAAACCAGTGCCTGATTCACCTGATTTTTTAACATCCTTCACAACTGTTTTTGTTTTCTTGGACCGCCCTGGTGATCCAGGGGTTAAGGATCCACCTGCCAGTGCGGGGGACATGGGTTCGATCCCTGGTCCAGGAAGATCCCATGTGCCGTGGGGCAACTTAGGCCCAGGCGTCACAACTCCTGAGCCCACATGCCACAACCACCGACGCCCGTGTGCCCTCAAGTCCACGCTCCACAGTAAGAAAAGCCGCCGCAGTGAGAAGCCCGCACGCCTCGACTAGAGAGTAGCCCCTGTTCATGGCAACTAAGAGAAAGCCTGAGCACAGCCAAAAATAAGCACAAAAATAAATGTATCGTTTACTTTTAAAAAAAATCTTTGTTTTCTCTTGCCATTTTTTAAATTGAAGTGAAATTCACATACCATGAAATTAACCATTTTAAACAACTCCGCAGCATTAAGCACGTTCACGACATGTGGCGCCACCGATTCCATGTGGTTCCAAAGCACCTCCGTCACCCCCAAAGGACACCTGCTTCCCGTTCCCTCCCTCCAGCTCTACTGTCCTGAGCCCAGCTGATTTGTCCTTAAGCAACTGAGTCTTCTCTTAAGCACAGGGAGCTAACAATTTTACTTAGATGATCAATAAACCGCAAGCCCACGGTGAGTGAATCATCTAGTATCTCTCAACATCCTGACCCGGAGTAAGTCGCCTAGAACACAACAGAAGAGTCGGACGAGAACAAGTATCTCCATCCCCCCAACGTCACGGGAATGAAACCCCCTCCACGGAGCAAGGTCCAGCCAGGGGTCAGGTCCCCAAGACCCCGTGACTCATCAACACACAGGCAAGCCTCAGACTTTGCCTTGGGGAGCTTCCCAACATCCCCTGTCCTCTCCACCTAATCCTTCAAGGAATCGGGCTCTCCCAGGTGTTGAAATGTCTCAGTCGGCCCCCATTAAAATATCTGCCACGTGCCAGCTGACGAGCCAACCTCCAAGACCTAAGGGAGAAGACTCTTGGTGATGACAGGGGTGGAGGACGATGGGAAAGATGACAGAGGCCATGCCTGGACCTGTCCCCCGATCCAGAATTCACAAAGGAAGGGCTGGCTGTCAAGGCCCCCGGGCTAGAGGCCCTTTCTCTAGCAGTCGCTTCAGCACTGCAGTGCTTCTAAGAGGTCTGGGGCCAGGATGGAGCGTGTGTATGTTTCAAGGTCTGCTGAGCCGGACCACAACTGAGAGCACTGAGCACACCACCGTGCATCTGTCCTGCCTTTCTGAATGAGGCTTTTAAAAATACTGTCGAACCCATCTGGATGAAAGATGTCATCCAATTATAAATTCTTATTCCTCTTTTTATTGCCTTGTAAGCATTCTGATGCTGGCTTTTACGTGCCCAGATGTTTCTGTTTAAGGCGCTTCATTCAAATGAAATCTGAAGAAAAGTCCAGATTACCCAGCCACAAAGACCCGAGTAAAAATCCCCTCAATCATCCTGGTAATCCAAATATAAATTCAGAGCATGAAGGTGGGCTGCTCTGGATAGCTCCAGCTAAAAAAAAAAAAAAAGCTTTGTCTCCCATTTCACTTTGCATTATTATAACATTCTTACTTACACTTCATTTATAATAAGGGGAAGGACTTATTTTACACCATAGATCGCTGCTTGCTGTAGCAGTACATAAGCCTCACACGGCTGATCTATCACTAACATTAACTGAAAAAAGCAACCACAGTATGCATTTTTAAGGCAATACGTCAGGCTTAAACAGAATCAAACTAGCTGAAACTTAGTGTGAATGACTGAGATGAAAATGCCATCAGTTTTACTGCAAAAAAGTTTTATTTCAAACTGACTTAAAATCTATATTGAATAAAACATACAATCTGCAATGTACTAACCAGAGTGACTCAAGCAGAGATCATGTCATCGTTCTTAAAAATAGATAATCTGAAAATATCAACAGCCTCAAAGGAAAAATACCATATACTGTGAGTTCTACCACCTCATTTGTAAATCCATCACGATGCCCTGTGCATTTCCCAATTAAATTACTCAAATTACTGACTTTTCTTTGTATATATTTTGGTTTGTTTATGAATTCTACTGATTGGTTTGCTATGATTCCCGAAGGCTAAAAGATGTTTACAGAACAAATGACATCATCACCATGACAAGCTGAGCCGTGTTTATACCAATTGGTTTAGAGGGTCTTCAAAACATGGCTTTAAAATCACAGTTGTTATGCAGCTTAATGTGTTCCTGATGTGTCTGGAATAATAGATTTCTAAAAATCAAGAGAGAGTTTTGTCAAAAGAAAATCAATTAATCTACCTGATAAAGAACTAATTCCTATTCATCACAGATAATGTGATATATAAACTGTGAATACAGAGGGGTCTACCACAGAAAAATAAGTAAGTAAACATTAAGTAGGCATTTCATCCAAGTCATTACTTTGTAAGAAATAACTAGGATATTTTATAGAAAGGGAAAAATATTCATAGAAGTATAAGAAATGTCCTATTACTGCATGCAAATTTACTGTTACCAGTTTAAAATTAAGTTTTTTAAATTTGTTTTGCAGCTACCCAAGAGTCTTCAGATGTAAGCACTCAAGTAGAACACATCAAGCTTGTGGCCATAGACTTTCTATCTGAACTTCCAGGGATGGAAAGGTTTATATTTCAGAATTTAGTCCCACTGGTGTGTGATCAAATTAGACAGACTCGATCTTTCTATGGAGCTGAAATCACCCTTTCTGTAGCTTTCACCATGAAAGCAGGTTCTGCTCAGTCTAGCTCTATACAGAATAAGTATAATTGGTCTTACTACTACTACTAAGTCACTTCAGTCGTGTCCAACTCTGTGCAACCCCATAGACGGCAGCCCACCAGGCTCCCCCGTCCCTGGGATTCTCCAGGCAAGAACACTGGAGTGGGTTGCCATTTCCTTCTCCAATGCATGAAAGTGAAAAGTGAAAGGGAAGTCGCTCAGTCGTGTCCGACTCCTAGTGACCCCATGGACCGTAGCCCACCAGGCTCCTCTGTCCATGGGATTTTCCAGGCAAGAGTACTGGAGTGGGGTGCCATTGCCTTCTCCATAATTGGTCTTAGGCATCATAATATCTAAAGCATTCCTATTCCCCAAGGCCTTCTATAATCTCCAGACCAAACATCCCTCAATCCCTCACCATCCTTCAGATGATCTGATTTCAGATCTTAATCCTCCTGGTCAGATTCCTGTCATTACATTCTATTTACCAACATCTCTATTAATATATCAACTACATATGAATAGGTTTAAAAAAGAGAGATTACACCAAAGTATGAGTGGATATTATTTCTATACAGAATTATGGGCTATTTTTATTTTCTTCTTTATGCTTCTCTGTATTTTCTCAACCTTCTGCCAAGGGCATATGTGATTTCTGCAACCAACGAATTCAATACTCATTCATTCAAAGATCATTACTGAGCACCCATCACGCGCCAGGAACTGTCCCCTGAAGTGAGGATATAGTCACACAAACAAGTTAAATGAAAACCTCTGCCCTTGTGAACTTACTTCTCAGTGAAGGAGACATGCAGTTCAAAAAAAAAAAAAAAGTAAAATTACCAGCATGTTCGAAGGTGACATAAAATTGAGAAGGAGAGCAGGGGTGAAGCGGTAGGCTGGGCAGGGAAGACTTTTCTTCCCTGAAGGAAGGTGGCAAAGGCTTAAAGGGAGTGAGGGCTTCCCTGTTGGCTCAGATGGTAAAGAATCTGCCTGCAATGCAGGAAAGCCAGGCTCAATCCCTGGGTTGGAAAGGTCCCCTGGAGAAGGGAATAGTAACCCACTCCAGTATTCTTGCCTGGAGAACCCCATGGACAGAGGAGCCTGGCGGGTTGCAGTCCAAGGAGTTACAAAGAGTTGGACATGACTTCATGGTAAATAGATCAGGAAACAGTGGAAACAGTGGCTGACTTTATTTTTCTGGGCTCCAAAATCACTGCAGATGGTGACTGCAGCCATGAAATTAAAAGACGCTTACTCCTTGGAAGGAAAGTTATGACCAACCTAGATAGCATATTCAAAAGCAGAGACATTACTTTGTCAACAAAGGTCCATCTAGTCAAGGCTATGGTTTTTCCAGTGGTCATGTATGGATGTGAGAGTTGGACTGTGAAGAAGGCTGAGCACTGAAGAATTGATGCTTTTGAACTGTGGTGTTGGAGAAGACTCTTGAGAGTTCCTTGGACTGCAAGGAGATCCAACCAGTCCATCCTAAAGGAGATCAGTCTGGGTGTTCATTGGAAGGACTGATGTTGTTGCTGAAACTCCAATACTTTGGCCACCTGATGCGAAGAGCTGACTCATTTGAAAAGACCCAGATGTTGGGAAAGATTGAGGGCAGAAGGGGAGGACAGAGGATGAGATGGTTGGATGGTATCACTGACTCAATGGATATGGGTTTGGATGAACCCTGGAAGTTGGTGATGGACAGGAAGGCCTGGCGTGCTGTGGTTCACAGGGTCGCAAAGAGTCGGACACGACTGAGCAACTGAACTGAACTGAACTGAGTGACTAACACTAAAGGAAGTGAGGGGACAAGCCACTCGATGGGGGCAGAACCTTACAGACTGAAGAAGCAGCATCTGCAAAGGCCCTGGGTTAGGCGCATGCCTGGGATGCTCAAGAAACACCTGGGAAGCCTGTGTGGCTGGAGTGGAGGGAACCAAAGGTCAGGCCGTTGTAGACGAGGTCAGAGGGTGCAGCGGCTCGTGGACCTGCGTGAAGACGGGGGCCTTTACTCCTGGGCAGATGCCAGGTCTGCAGCCATGGAGTGA
Organism: Bos mutus; assembly: GCF_027580195.1. Classification (NCBI taxonomy): domain Eukaryota; kingdom Metazoa; phylum Chordata; class Mammalia; order Artiodactyla; family Bovidae; genus Bos; species Bos mutus. The sequence continues at coordinate 149,806,496 of NC_091617.1, read as the reverse complement.
CCTCGTCCATGGAATGTTTCAACAGGTCACTTCAGCTGCCTGGAGGACAGACCCAGGGGAGAAGAGGAGACTGACCGGGAAGGAGAGCCAAGTCACGGTCCAGGCACAGGATGACGGCGACCCAAACCCCAAGGACAGCAACAGAGAAGCGGTCCTGTTCTGGCTTTCCAGGGTTCAGACGACAGGATTCGTGAAGCAGACACAGTTAAAAAGGAGTACTGGAACGAAACTCCACACTCCAAATGCGGTCTCACCGTGGCAGGAGAGGCGATTTTACGTATCCTTTCCCAGGGTATCCGATTCTCACAGACACTGAAACCCTACAGGCGAGCCAGCCAGTGTGATGAGAGTGATTACACGAGGCACACAGCCCACGTGGGGTCTGCCCTGGCGAGGGCACGAGCATCTCTAAGCAAACGCCTCCCACGAACCAGTCTCCTCTCTGCATCCTTGCTCCGCCCTCCCTCTTTCTGAAACGCCCCTTTGTAAGTTTCCCCTCCTGGGTCTGGTCTCTGTTTTCCTAGATCCCTTATCAGCTCCCAGCTTCACTTACCCTCCTCGTGGTCAGCTCATGATTATCCTCCTGGTCCCTGGAAACCTCTCATCTCCTTACTAACCAACAGGCCGGGTGCCCCCGCTTCCTTCTTCACCCCGATTCCAGACACTAAGCATTGCTGGAGAAACCATGAAACTATATTGGATGGGTTGACCACAAATTCTATAACTTTTTAAAGTTCATTTGGAATTTACTACTGCTCTGTAACTTTTTTTTTTTCACTTCTAATTCACCTCCTACATCATACCCAACACAGCTATTGGAAGCCTTCTATTTGTTTGCATTCTTCTTAGCTGCTCAGTCACGTCCATCTCTTTTCAACCCTGTGGACTGTAGTCAGCCAGGCTCCTCTGTCCACGGGATTCTCCAGGCAAGAATACTGGAGTGGGTTGCCATTCTCTTCTCCAGGGGATCTTCCCAACAGGGATCAAATCTGCATCTCCTGTGTCTCCTGCATTAGAGGTGGATATTTTACCCACTGAGCCAGCAGGGAAGCCCTCTGTTTTTCTGTCTCTTAACCCAAACTTAGGGGCTTCCCTGCTAGCTCAGCTGAGGAAGAATTCACCTGCAGTGCAGGAGACCCTGGTTCGATTCCTGGGTCGGGAAGATGTGCTGGAGAAGGGATAAGCTACCCGCCCCAGTATTCTTGGGCTTCCCTGGTAGTTCAGCTGGTAAAGAATCTTCCCACAATGCAGGAGACCCAGGTTTCATCCCTGATTTGGGAAGATCCCCTGGAAAAGTGAAAGGCTACCCACTCCAGCATCCTGGCCTGGAGAATTCCATGGACTGAATAATCTGTGGTGTCACAAAGAGTCAGACACGACTGAGCAACTTTCACTTCACTAACCCAACCCTGCCCTCAGCTCACTCAGAGATGATCTTGCCTTTTCACTTTGTTGAGAAGAATGAAGCCACATAAAGTAAGTGCTTACAGTAAGAGCCTCTCACTCTCAAGGCTTCTCAGGAGCTTCACGCATCTCCTCCCCTTTTCCTGACTCAGAGAAAAAAAAAATCCCCCTTGTGCCTTTCCCAATTCAACCCCTCCTTCTGTGCCCTCGAAACGGACCTGCCAAGGTTTGCTAGCTTGCAGTCTTATCGACTGTCTATTCCTTTTTGTATCTTCCATCCTTCTTTCTGCAATGGGTGTTTTCTCTGTGCAAGAGAAATTTCTTCTATCCTAAAAAAAATAATCCAAAACATCTCTTGATTCCACTTGAGCCAACATTCAATATCTCACTTTCCCTTGTTTCAACAAAAGCTAATAAAGCCAGGAAGGCGCTATGATTCTCAGACACAAAGACAAACACGACGGGATTCTGGCCTTCGCTCCTGTATTTCTCAAAAGAAAGAAGAGTCAGCACTCCTTGCTGCTCTGCCCACTTTCTCTGTACTTACTTGTAAGATGGCTGTGAGTAAACCCCACCAAGAGAGCTTCCATGGGGTAAACAAACCCATTCCCATTCTCCCTCCTCATCGATGTTTAAAATCCTCCAGCTCGGAGCTGTCTAATTAGCTCCAATCCACTTCCTGTGCAAGAGCTCCACTCAACCCTTGCAAGCCAAAGGTCAGAAACCGAATTCTCCAAAGTTCTCCTCCCTCCTCTCTTCCATCCAATTCCATTTTTCCTTCCTCATGAACCTTCCCATTCCTAGAAATGGCCTCCCTGTCTCCTGGACGTTCAGGTCCAGCCTCCTGTCATCTTTAACTCCTCCCTTCGCTTCCCTGGTGGTTCAGACAGTAAAGAATCTGCCTGAAACAGAGGAGACCCAGGAAGATTCCCCTGGAGAAGGAAACGGCAACCCACCCCAGTATTCTTGACTGGAGAATTCCATAGCCAGGGGAGCCTGGTGGGCTACAGTCCATGGTGTTGCAGAAGAGTTGGGCATGACTCAGTGACTAAATAACAACAAGCTATGCACGGAACACCTCACCACCAACACCCAACTCCATCCTCCATGCCCACATCGTGTCCCTTTATCACCAAAGCCTTTTTCTACCCCAGATGTGAGTGGCAACCCTCCTGCTTAAAATCCCATAGAAGTTTTAATTTTTTTCCTGTTATCCCATCCACGCATATTAGAACTAGCTTTCCTGGTAGCTCAGTCGGTAAAGAATCTGCCTGCAGATCTGTGGGAGATCCGGGCTCGATCCCTGGGTCAGGAAGGTCCCCTGGAGAAGGAGATGGCAGCCCACTCCAGTACTCTTGCCTGGAGAATCTCATGGACAGAGGGCTACAGTCCATGGGGTCGCAAGAGTCAGACACGACTTAGCAACTAAAGAGAGAGACAGACGCTATGTTTAGCCTTCCTTTACTCACACAGAAGTGCTCTAATTACAGGCACCCTGTTCTGGTTCCTTTTCTCACCCACCACACATCCACGCGCACAGGGGCTGTCCAGGGCTTCCTCCAGTCCTGGTTTTACATGTCCTTACTCAGGTGGGCCCGTGTGAAACCATCTCAGTCACTGCTTACTATGGAGCCCATTGTTGCCACCATCACGACAGTGTGATACCAGCTCATTTTAAGACGCTGGGCACAAGTGCCCACACCCCCAAGAGAACACATGTCTCCTTCTTTGTGTTATGCAGTGGTCAAGCTCTACTCCAGGGCCAAGGCCTTCTTCTTCCTAATCTATGTGCCCTCATCAAAAGAAACACAATGGACAGGAAGCTAGAGGTGGGTGGCACTAAGACACAGCCTGCTCCAGCCCACAGCCCACAGCCCCCAGAGAGATGCTGGGAAGATGTTCATCCCTGGCCCCGACTTCCAGAAACCACTGCACGTCTCCTGGGGAAACTTCAGAGTGGACGGTGCAGAATGCCAAGGTCAAGTTACCCGCTGACCTTGGTTATGTCTCCTTGCCAAGCTCCTTCCCTCAGCTGGACATTTCTTCAGAATAAGAAAGGTGTTTAGGTTAGGGACTTCTCCAGCAGTCCAGCGTTTAAGACTCCATGCTTACACTGCAAGGGGACATAGGTTTGATCCCTGGTCAGGGGGGAGGAGGAGGAGGTGCTCAGTCATGTCTAACTCTTTGTGACCCCATGGACTGTAGCCCACCAGGCTCCTCTGTCCATGACATTTCCCAGGCAAGAATACTAGAGTGGGTCGCCATTCCCTTTGCCAGGGGATCTTCCTGACCTGGGGATGCAACCCAGGTCTCCTGATTCGCAGACCAATTCTTCACTCTTTGAGCCACCAGGGAAGCCCCTTTGGCCAGGGAACTAAGATCCGATCCACCATGCAGTGTGGCCAAAAAGAATTAAAAAGAAAAAAAAAGTGTCCATATCAATCCAAACACGTCTAAGTGCCAAGCAAATGAATCAGTGATCATTTATTTCTTGTTTGCGTGGCCACATGAAGTGGTTCTCAGCCCAGCTGACAAGCATTAGGAACAGTACTCCTCTCCTAAGCCTCAAAGGTGACTGTACCTGTCTGCATGGGGTCTCCCTGTCTGGAGAACTGTTTCTCGTAATTTCCGTGGAGTTGGGACCATGAGAGCTGGGATGTGAGAAGGAAGAACCTAACAGAGACCCAGGGCATTTTCCATCTGCTTGGTTGAGTCTGTGCTGGATAACCTGAGAGCCAGTTCACACAGTTAAGTGAAGAGAGGTGGATGTTCTGCCATCTTCTTGACCCTCAGTGTCCTAATTTGGAATTAATGTCCAGCTTCCATTGTAGGTGACCACGGGTTTATTCTTGCTAAAATATTTGGAATTGAGTTAGTGATGGAAGAGGGTATATTCTGCACCCACAGCAGGACCAGCCTTGCTGACCGTGGGTACATGTTTGCAAGTGATGTTTATACACCCCACTACCAATGCATTAAAATGAAGAGGTTATCAAACTTAAAAAAATAAATAAATAAAAGAGGGCCTCTGGAAGTGATTCTCCTAAGAGCACACAAGAAAGAAGGCAAGGTGAGCAGTGAACACTGAACTCTGAAAAGGCAGCAGCCAGGCCCGGATGACACCTGCCCTTAGTACCAGGATGCCACTCAGATGATGCTGGCTCACGAATGCTTTTTGTCTTGCTTTGTTTGTTTTATTTACTCTGTGGAAACTGATCTGCCTTCCATAGGTAAAACCTGGTGTCTCAGACAGTAAAGAATCTGCTTGCAATGCAGGAGACCCGGGTTTGATTTCTGGGTCAGAAAGATCCCCTGGGGAAGGGAATGGCAACCCACTCCAGTATTACTGACTGGAGAATTCCATGGACAGAGGAGCCTGGTGGGCTACACAGTCCAGGGGGTCACGAGTCAGACACGACTGAGCAACTAAGCACACAGCACATCACCAGCTACATCTATGAAAGTGAGATAACACAGCACCCTCGGCCCACTGGGGTATACTCTTTGCCCCTGAAATATTAATATTTCCATGAATCTAACAGGCCAAGAATAGTCCAACACCAGAACTTAGCTACCCCAGCCAGCATCTCCTGTAAGACTGCAGCATCATTATTTATTTTGAAGCAGTATTTAAATTTTAAGGTATAATCACATGCAATAAAAAGTAAAAAATGCATAAAACATAACATAATCCTTTCCTCCCTGTCTAATTTAACACATAGATGCTAAGCAGGAAAGTAGCTAACATACGGGAAATTACACAGTCATCGCTGTTTTACATCAGAAAGACTTTGGTGAGATGTATGATGACACAGAGCCACAGAGACACAAATCGCACCTCTTAGCAACTCAGTGAAAGCAAAAACTAGCAAAGATGCCCCTCCTGTCTCCCTCTGCAACCTCTGATTATCTGAGTCACGATCAGAGCCCACCCCAAGAACCAGGCTTTGGACTCAAGCAACAAAGAGACCTAAGACTGCTTATTTTAAAAATGGTGAAGACTTCCCTGGTGACCCAGCAGTTAAGATTTCACCTTCCAATGTGGGGTGGTGTGGGTTTGATCCCTCATTGGGAAGTGAAGATCCCATATGCTTCAAACCCCCAAAAAAACAAGACAGAAACAAGATTCTAACAAATTCAGTAAAAACTAAAAATGGTGGTGGTGGTGGTGGTTTAGTCGCTCAGTCATGTCCAACTCTTGCGACCCCACGGACTATAGCACACCAAGCTCCTCTGCCCATGGAATTCTCCAGGCAATAATACTGGAATGGGTTGCCATTTCCTTCTCCAGGGGCTCTTCCCAACCCAGGAATCGAACCCGGGTCTCCTGCATTGCAGGCAGATTCTTTACCAACTGAGCTACAAGACTAAAAATGGTCCACACCAAAAACATCTTAGAAAATAAAAATTGTGGCACCATACGTAAGTTGATAGTTATTCACTATCCATTTAATTTTTAAAATTATGTTTAAAAAAATAAGGCCTCTTAAACCAATACAGGCAACCATTTTGAGATCCTAAATACGTTTCCCCTGAACAGGGACCATCCTCTGGTGGCTCAGACAGAAAAGAATCCACCTACAATGTAGAAGATCCAGGTTCGATCCCTGGGTGGGGAAGATCCCCCGGAGAAGGGAATGGCTACCCACTCCAGTGTTCTTGCCTAGAGAATCCCATGGACAGCAGAGCCTGGCCCACTATCATCCAAAGTGTTGCAAAGAGTCAGACAGGACTGACAATGCACCACGAACAGGGACCATTTTAAATGAATTTTTTTTTAAAGGGAGACTAAGTAATAATTTTCGGGAAATAGATGGGGAAACAGTGGAAACAGTGTCAGACTTTATTTTGGGGGGTCCAAAATCACTGCAGATGGTGGCTGCAGCCATGAAATTAAGAGACGCTTACTCTTGGAAGGAAAGTTATGACCAACCTAGATAGCATATTGAAAAGCAGAGACATTCCTTTGCCAACAAAGGTCCATCTAGTCAAGGCTATGGTTTTTCCAGTGGTCATGTATGGATGTGAGAGTTGGACTGTGAAGAAAGCTGAGCACCGAAGAACTGATGCTATTGAACTGTGGTGTTGGAGAAGACTCTTGAGAGTCCCTTGGACTGCAAGGAGATCCAACCAGTCCATCCTAAAGAAGATCAGTCCTGGGTGTTCATTGGTGGGACTGATGTTGAAGCTGAAACTCCAATACTTTGGCCACCTGATGCAGAGAGCTGATTCATTTGAACAGACCCTGATGCTGGGAGGGATTGGGGGCAGGAGGAGAAGGGGACGACAGAGGATGAGATGGCTGGATGGCATCACCGACTCGATGGACATGGGTTTGGGTAAACTTTGGGAGTTGATGTTGGACAGGGAAGCCTGGCATGCTTCGATTCATGGGGTCACAAAGAGTCAGACACAACCGAGCGACTGAACTGAACTGAAGTGATAATTTTTAAAAACCCTACGTACTCTGACTTTTGGGTAGTACTTTTTGTTATTGTTTACAACAGTTGTGTGTAAATTTCTGGAAGCACGTTAGAATCACCTGGAGGCATTTTTTTAACCGATAGACAAGCCAATCTGTTATCAATTAAATTAGAATTTCTGGGGGTGAGAACCAGACACGGGCCTTTTTTAAGGCTCCCTGGATGATTCATAGGCATCGCGGGTTGTCAGCCAATGTGTTAAAAGCACGTGCTAGCTGTTTAGAGGATTAGTAAAGTGATGTCGCTCAGTCGTGTCCGACTCTTTGCGAGTCGTGATAGGTTATATAGACTGTAACCTACCACGCTCCACCGTCTGTGGGATTTTCCAGGCAAGAGTACTCCAGTGGGTTGCCGTTTCCTTCTCCAGAGGATCTTCCCAACCCCGGGATCGAACCCAGGTCTCCCGCACTGTAGGCAGACGCTTTACCATCTAAGCCACCAGGGAAGTCCAGAGGATTAGAGAAGCTCTCAATTAAGATGATGCTCTGCTGCACAGCCTGACACCACCCAGCTGTGCAGACAACACAGGGACGTATCCAAGCAGCTAGTTTAGCCACTCCACAAAAATCTACAACTGGAAGTGTCCACCTAGGAAAGCTCAGGCTCCCCTAGCCAAGGTGTTCAACATGCTTTTCTGTGATTTGACAAGAAGGTGTCTGTCTCTGGGCTTCCCTGGTGACTCGGTGGTAAAGGACTCCATCTGCCAGTACAAGAGACGCAGGTTCCACTCCTGGTCTGGGAAGGTCTCATGTGCCACAGAGCAGCCAAGCTCGCGGGCCACAACTACCGAGCCTGTGCTCCAGACCCCGGAAGCCGCAAGTACTGAGCTCACAGGCTGCACGCGTCGAGGCCACGCACACTCACGCAGCGAGGCTGTCGGGCGCGCTCCACAGCAAGGGAAGCCACAGTGATGAGAAGCCCGAGCACCGCAACGAGCCCCAGCCGGAGCACCGCAACGAGCCCCAGCGGGAGCACCGCAACGAGCCCCAGCGGGAGCACCGCAACGAGCCCCAGCCGGAGCACCGCAACGAGCCCCAGCCGGAGCACCGCAACGAGCCCCAGCCGGAGCACCGCAACGAGCCCCAGCGGGAGCACTGCAACGAGCCCCAGCCAGAGCACCGCAACGAGCCCCAGCCGGAGAAAAGAGCACGCGGCAACGAAGACCCAGCCCAGCCAAAAATAAATAAATAAAATGTAAAAAAAAACTCTGTCTCTCTCTCTCTCTCACACCCACACAGACACCCACACAGTAAAGCACAGTGGAATGTCTGCTAGGAATCGTTTCACACTCACGACTTCTTTAGTTGCATAACTGGACCATGTCACGGGAGATGCCATTCGCAAAACAAAGGCTAGTTTGTATGCATGTATTTATTTGCGTGGAAAAAAGAAAGAATTGAGACACAACACGCCAGCAATAACCTTTGCTCATACGGGGTGTCTCAGGCCTGGGTTTCTTAGAAAGCATATCCTGATGCTAAGCCCAAGAGCCGTTTCTTCGTTTGAGAGATGCAAACCCAGGGCGGTGAGAGTGAGGGGGAGGGAGGCCTGGGGAGCAAGCCTGCAGGCTGCCGCTCCAGGACAAGCCACAGATGAAGAGGTGGCCCTCTACAGAGACCCACAGATGCCCTCCAGAAGGCTGCAGAAGCCTCGCCTCACTGCTACACGGAGGCAGGGAGAAGAGGGACCTCAGCTGCCTGTGTTACTCCTGAGTCCTCTGGGTCACTGATCAGAATTCACCCTGTACCCTGGGTGATGCTGTCCGGCCCCAGAGGTGACCTCTCCCAGAGTCAGATGCTAAGGCCGGTGCAGGGGGCCTCATCCAAGGGCAGACGTAGCAAGAGAATCCGCAAGCCCTCCTGCTGGGTTGGCGGCCACAGGCAGTAAGGCTGGGATGTGTGGGGCAGGTGATCGGCCAGCCCAGGCAAGGGAAGCCAGAGGAGCCCGTCGGGGACTTGGCTACGGAGGCAGACGAGGAGCCGAGGGTCTGGGAGAGAGCGGACGGGGAGGCCACGGAGGTCCTCACGCTCAAACTCTGCTCCACTGCTTGCGTGTGAGCGGCGACTCCCAGAACTGAGAAAACAGAGACCGCGACTAATGCTGCCCACAGACGGGCCAATGGAAGCGGGGCTCAATCTCGCACAAGGTTTGTGGCGCAAGAAATAGGAGGCAGACGACTCAGCAAGGGCAGCCAGCCAGGGGTAACAGAAAACTAACAGTTTGATGAAGCAGGCTAGACAATCTCGAGATATACCTGCGTATACATAATTCAGGATGAAAGGGCACATTTTCACACATGCTATGTTAAAATGAGTTATTCAATACAGAGCATTTATTTTTTTAAAAAGCTATCTTATATATCTAAAAAATCCAAATTGATGAGAGGTATAAATACCAAAAACTAAGCCACAAAGAAAGAAAATTTTCAAAGATATATGTTTGTATAATTTAGCATGGTACAGCCTCTGTCATGGTGAACTTAGAGTCCATAAAGGAAAATACTGATAGACTAAGCTACATTTAAAATAAGATACTCTATATGTTAAAAAAAGAATATAAGCAAAATTAGAAAGCAAATAGTTTGTTCATTCTCAATGACAAAAAATATATATATTCTTTGTAAAAAGAAAGAAAAATTTCAACCATCTGGAGAAAACATTTGAACTACCTTTGAACAGAATTTTAACATCCTTAACATAAAATAAAAAACCTTCCCACTTCCCTCTGTTTCTTTAATAAATGTTCATTGCCTGGCTATAGCATAGAAAGTACTGTGTCTCACACTGGCAAGACATTTTTGAGACACTGCATAAAACATATTCAAGACTACATGGGAAAATGGGCAAAGAATATGAAAAAAAGTATGAGTAGCTAATAAACTTTTTAGAAAAATTAATATTCAATGAAGTGCAAATAAAATGGCATATCAACTTTTTGCCATTTACACTGTCCAGTCAGAAACATATGACAATAAATATTGGCAAGCACTGGGGGAAAAAAGTACCCATATACTGATGAATGCTTAAGTTGGTACAAGTCTTCGAATGGAAACTTGGAAATTCATGTAAAATATTAGAATTTTGCCTATTTTTTGACTTAGCAATTCCACTTCTATGATTACAACTTTAAAAAGTTGCCATAGGTCGAAACAAAGATTATTCAACACAGTACAGGTTACAGCCAATATCTGAAGTCATCTAAAAATGCTGGGTAAGATTGAGGGCAGGAGGAGAAGGGGATGACAGAGGATGAGATGGTTGGATGACATCACTGACTCAATGGACATGAGTTTGGGTGGGCTCCGGGAGTTGGTGTTGGACAGGGAGGCCTGGCGTGCTGCAGCTCATGGGGTTGCAAAGAGTCGGACACGACTGAGCAATTGAACTGAACTGAAAAATGCATCAATAAATATTTAGTCCAAAATTTATGGAATATATATAGGACACGATTCCATGAGGTCACTAAACCATGTTCAGGAGATGCAATATTTATCGATGATACAAGGGCAGTTCCAAAAATATTTATTAAATGCACCTTTTTGGTAAAAATAATTATATGTCATTTTGTTCATGAAAACATAGACTGAAACAATGTCCATCAAAACATTGATTGTGGTTATCTGAGTCAGTGAGGCTTTACATAATGATTTTAATTTTTGTTCAGCTGTTCACAATGACATATAGAGTTTGTCATTAGAGAAAAAAACAAAAAGACTTTTATTTTATAGTCATAGAAGGAGACAGAGGAAGAAAAGTCACAGACAGAGAGAGGAATGTGAAATGACGGACCTGCAGCTCCTCTGTGACTCAGTCAGGTTTCCACAGCACTCTGTGGGCACAGGAGTCTTTGATAATGTCCTTTTTCCTCCTAGGTACTCAGGGAGACTACATTTCCCAGCACCCCTTGCCATCAGTGTGGTCATGTGACTGAATTCTGGCCAATGGGAAGTGGGTGGAAGCCAGGATGGTCTATGAAACACTTGTATACTCCAATTACCCATTCTCTTCCCCACTCAGTGGCTGAGAATGGAAAGACTTCTGAGGACACACAGAACAGCAAAGTCTAGGCAGAGGCTGGGCGGGAAGGAGACTGGATTCCTGAGTCACTGCTTACAAGAAAGACGCCAGAAGAACCACCACACCAGGAACCCCTGCCTTGAACTGAGTGAGAAATAAACTGCTTTTGTTGGATCCCCCGAAATTCGGTGCTTTGTCAGAGCTATTAGTGGGCTCCCCACATGGTAAAGAATCCACCATCTGCCAGTGCAGGAGACACAGGTTCGATCCCTGCATTGGGAAGATCCCTGGAGAAGGGAATGGCAACCCACTCCAGTATTCTTGCCCAGGAAATCCCATGGACAGAGGAGCCAGGCCGGCTACAGTCCATGAGGTTGCAAAAGAGCTGGCCGAAGAGATTTTAGTCTTCCTTGATTAACTGTGAAGTAGCCCCTCACTCCTACCCAGCACCCCAGCAGAGCAGCCCATGTAAAGCAACTTGGAATTATGGGATCTTCCTGCATCTGCCCCAGGACCCCATCCCATACTTCATGAGACTCTGCACTTAAGACACTCACCAGCACATGTATTCAGACTTAAAGCTACAGGTGCTCATGAAAAGAAGGTTCTGTTGCTGTGAGCTGGTACCCATGATATCATGGATGACATTCCTTAGAGTACCAAAAAAAGTGTTAACTCTCTCCGCTAACTATGAAAAAACGAGAAATTTGGGACTTTATTTTTAGTTGCTAACATATGCATTTCTGAACATGTATTTAAAACCAAAAGAAATATTTCCATATTGAATTTCAATAGTGCAATATGCTGTTTGAGAATAAAATTAAAAGATCCGGTACATAAAGAGCTGCAAAGTTATATCATCCTCACTGTTTTTTCACTGGGATGTGCGCCTCCAGGATGCAAGTTATAAGTGGATTAAGCAAGACTTTGTGCCATGTGCTAGTAAGAGACATCTCCCAGATTTCTAGGGCTGCTCTGGGGGTTTTAAGGATCTATGAACATCAAAGAGCAAAGATTTATCATCTTAAGAAGAAGCTAATATATTTAAAAGCAAGATAGGTTAAATCTTGAACACCTTAGAAGTCTTGGGGCTTCAACTCACCAGACCAACAGAGTGAACAGAGCTTTTTTACGTCTCCTCAAGGTGCAGATTAAAGCCTAACCACATAGGGGGAACAGCATGTGTTGTGGACAACTTCCCTTGTTTCCTCAGAGGACTCTCAGGATGTTCTAAATTATGTCTTTAGAGTGACTGTTCCACAAAGACACACACCTCCGCACCATCTGCATATTTACCTTTGTTCTCTGCACGTAAAGATACAGAAATAACTGAAATTGGGGAGACGTACGAGGTTTTCCTTATGTGTCAGCAACTGAATGAAATTTTTAAAAATCCTCTCTGACTTGGAAGTATTTTACTGTTTAACATATGCTGTTGGCAACTGGCATTTTATATTTAATTTTACCACTTTTTCTCTTAACTGGAACAGGACCTTAAGTTTTTGGCAGAACGTAAGACTTTTGGGCTCAGGCTTTCAGCAGGGGTCCTCATTCTAAAGGCAGAGACCAGACTACTGAGGTAGAACATGTTTAAGAGTTGCCCTAAACCTGGTCTGGTGAACTCAGCCCGACACTGATTTCAAGGGCACAGGAAAAGGAAGGAGACGAAGGGGGAAATGGGCAAGTTAGATGTGACAAGAGGGGGCTAACCACACCACTCTCCCACTCTGAAGTTTCTCACCCTGAAACAGGTCAGAATGGTGGGCGGTAACAAACTGAAAACTGAACAGGCGATTGAAGACTGCCCTGGTGGTCCAGTGGTTAAGAATCCACCTGCCAATGCAGGGCTCATGGGTTTGATCCCTGACCCGGGAAGATCCAACGTGCCTTGGAGCAACTAAGCCCATGTCCCACGACTATTGAGCCTCTGCTCCAGAGCCCAGGACCCACAATTCCTGAGTCCATGTGCTGCAACTATGGAAGCCTGAGCACCTGGAGCCCGTGCTTCACAAAGAGAAGCCCCCACATCATGACTAGAGAGGAGGCCCCGCTCGCCGCAACTAGAGAAAGCCCACGTGCCGCAACGAAGACCCGGTGCAATCAAAGGTAAGTAAATAAACAGCTTTTAAAAGAAAACAATTAACTGGGTTTCTGAGCACATGAAAATAAAACTGTATGTAAACAATTATAAGTGACCATAGAAAACTCTCGATGGATCTGAAATACTGTTTGAGAGATGAAGACAACATTCAGCCTTAAGCAGGTGTGAAGGAGAAGTCGTAAGGAAAGTAAGGCTTTATGTGCACTTTACTGAGTCCAGCTCATTCAGTAAAATGGTTACATACATGTATGCTGTCAGTCCATGAAATGAGGACAACTTTGTAAAACTCATGTTGGTACCAGTTTTAAATTTCAGTCTTCCAGAAAGAGTAAATCATAATCCTATCGGGTCCCATGAGGCATTCTATTTTTCTAAACGCGTTAAAAATTTCTCGTCCAAAGGAAAAGATTACAGCGAGTGTGCTTCAAACAAGACACCATTTTCCATCCCTCTCCAAATCCTCAAACGGTAAATAGTGATGGCATGGAAATACACGTGGTGTTTAATGTCGCCCCCGCATTCCACAGCCTGGAATAGCTCTTCTTTGGGAGCTTTCTTTCCATCCTGTATCAATAAAGAAAGTGGCTTTAAGTCACTCAAAAGGAAGATGTGAAGAAACCTGCCGGGTATACTTACCACACACAGAGGTGACAAAAATTGTACTGCAAGATGAAGGGGAAAATAAACAGCTCCAAGGAATAAACTAAAAACATGCAGACACATTTAAAAAGAAATGAGGTCATGATGGCAGTATTTGTAAGCGCCTGAAGCGTCAATACAGGGAAAGGTGTGAAATGGATAAGGGCGTTCATCAACATGGAAGGAAACATGTAAAATAACACCAAAGGAAGTCAGTGACCAGATAATCGTAATGTAGAGACAATATCAGAGAGTCAAGAACGACAAGCGAGATCAAGACGCAGTCTCCTTTGGGGACACGGGACAAAGTGAAGAGGTGTCGCATGGAGGAAGGCTGTCTATTGAGCCCCAGAGTGGAGAGAAAGCTTTGCCCGGCACTGAAGCCACAGACCCAGCTTGAGGAAGCCTAGAAGGAGCCTGGTGTGGACATATCCTGAGTATAACAGGAAACCCATGAGAGTACCGCCCTCAATTTTTTCTGGTCCCCAAATTCCCAAATCTGGTAGAAGCAAAATGTTGGAGCAGAAGCATGGCTGAAGCATGGGTGGAGTTGCCTCCTGGTGACCCACATGAGAGGAGCTTTCTTTTCTAATTGAAGAATAGCTGAGTCACAATATCACGTTAATTTCAGGTATACAGCACAATGATTTAACTATATATAGTGTGTGTGTGTGTGTGTGTGTGTGTGTAACAGACATACAGATATATTCTCTTTCTGATTCTTTTCCCTTCTAGGGAAATTACAAATTGCTGAGTATGATTCCCTGTGCTATACAGTAGGTCTTTGTTGGTTATCTACTTTATATAAGTGTGTATATGCTCAGTTGCTCAGCCATGTCCCACTCTTTGCAATCCCATGGACTGTAGCCCACCAGGCTCTTCTGTCCATGGGATTTTCCTAGCAGTAATACTGGAGTGGGTTGCCATTTTCTCCTCCAGGGGATCTTTCCCATCCAGGGATCAAACCCATGTGCCCTACCTTGGCAGGCAGATTCTTTACCACTAAGCCACCAGGAAAGCCCATTTTATATATAGCAGTCCCAAACTCCTAATTTATCCCTCCCCTCTTTCCCCCTTGATGACCGTAAATTTGTTTTCTACATCTGTGAGTCTATTTCTGTTTTGTAAATAAATTCATTTGTATTTTTTTTTTTTAGATTTCACATGTAAGTGATATCATATGATATTTGTCCTTCTCTTTCTGATTTACTTCACCTACTATGATAATCTCTAGGTCCACCCATGTTCTGCAAATGTCATTATTTTAATCTTTTTTATAGCTGAGTAACATCCCATTATATGTATCTCCTATCTTCTTTATCCGTTTATCTGTGATGGACATTTAGCTCCTTTCCATGTCTTACTTACTGCAGATGGTGCTGCTATGAACGCTGAGCTGCATACATCTTCATGTATCACAGTTTTCTCTGGAGACACACCCAGGAGTGGGACTGGGGTCGCTTGATCACATGGCAACTCTAGTGTTCGCTTTTTAAGGAGCCTCCATAATGTTCTCCATAGTGGCTGCACCAATTCACATTCCACCAACGGTACAGGAGGGCTCCCTTCTCTACACACGAGGGGGCCTTTCTGCTTTCTAGCACCGTATCTGATAGGCAATCAATTCCCTCTCCTTGAATCTCAAGTCATTTCAAGCACTAAAGGTCACAGTTGGGCAACCCAGGCCCAAGACAGGATTCGCATAAAGCCTCACTACTGGACTTAATGCTGGGGGCAGCAAGCGTTGACAGAGTGACCAACATGATTTGGGTATTTAGACTTGAAATCTGAGGAACCAATAAAGCCTTAACCAAAAGCCCTAAGAGAAATTTACTGTGAATTCTGAATTGTAACTAGAGGCAAATAATATAACAAATAGAGGGAAAAAATTGTATATCCACAGGTCTAAAACCAAGAAACATCCAAACAGTAGCATCAATAATCTAAAAGGATTTTTTAAAATCATCTTTTGTTGTTGTTGTTTTTTTTTTAAGGATTCTGATTTTCCATAACGGTGGTACTGGATAAATGGTGGAAATTCTCAACAGTGAAGGGCCCCAATCTAAGTAGTAAGGACAAGAGGCTAACCCTGTTGGGAAAATTGTAGTTCATGGGAAAAACAGTTGTCTGCAGTGTTGATATAATGTTAATTTCTCACATGAGCATGGTTTAAAGGATGATCTTGGTTAAATATATACTGGTTAGATGTATAAACGCTCTCATCATTAGCACACATTAAATGATCTCATACATAGTTCCCAGGGGTGGGTGAAGAGTGGCTTGTGAAGCAACTGGAAGCAAATGGTGGCTCAGAGCCTCTCCAGGAAAGACTTGGTGATACGGGTCTCTCATAAAGACAGCCAGGGAGAGAGACTGTGTAACAGTTACTGTTACACATTCACTGCATGGAAAAGCATTTTCCAGAATTATGAATTAGTTAACAGCCTAGAATTATTTTTTCATACTTATGAACTATACAGTGAAGGACTGCAATGCATTTTGCATAGCTTCCCTTTCTTTAAAATTGCTGCTTTCTAAAATTCTCTTGTTCTCACATTTTGTAGGGGAGCCCAACTAAGAGTTTCCCCCAAGAAATAGCAATTGTTGGACATTTCTGAATTTTTCCATATTGCTTTTTTCTTGTTACATTTATCCTTGATTTGCTTGTGTCACTGCAAGCAATCAGTACCCATCACGAGTAACACATGATACTTATTGTCCAACAAAGCCTAAGTTTTTAGCAACTGTAAACCCCTAGAGTTAGGTGCCTCCCTCCTAATTCATTCATCTATACCATGGCCCTTTCTCTGGTCACACTCAGCAGATCAATAAGGTTATCTGCCTTTAGTGATTTCACTTTCTTACAGTATGAGATGACTAAGGTTGATAAAAGGAGAGATTACATTTAAAAATAAATAAATAAATAATAAAGAACAGGAAAGCAAAGCTAAAAGAAACAGCAGCTCTGATTTATTTCTCTGTGAGACTCTCAGGTCTCCTTAAGTGTTCTTCTGTTCTGGCTCTCCAAATCCAGCCTAAGCCAAAACGAAGAGGTATGGTAGGTGCTGTTACCCATTCGCACAGTTCCCAAAGACCCCAGGAGGGTAAAGACCAAAAAGAAGCGAAACTAAAGGAAGATAAAACAGGAGAGCTGGGTTCCATCCCTACTTTGGGAAGATCCCCTGGAGAAGGGAACGGCAATCCACTCCAGGATTCTTGCCTGGAAAATCCAATGGACAGAGGAGCCTGGTGGGCTACAGTCCATGGGGTTGCAGAGTCGGACACGACTGAGCGACTTCACTCACTCACTCACTTTGTCAGCAAGGCACTTGCTATTCAGCAGAAGACAGTCCTACAGATGGTAAATTTGCAACCCCCTCTTAATAAAGGACAGAGTAACAGTGTCCAGCAAATGATGGCCCTGTCAGGCTGTTCCCAGGAGGTGGCTACTTGCTATTCTTGTTTCTGCAGACGCCCCTGACAGCCCCAGAGGCGGGCCCCTCAGGTCTCCCTTCAGGAGACAGCCCAGCATTCACCTGAACCGAGCCTCCAGATGCTCACAGCCCCTCCGCCTCGTCTCAGACTCATAACGGAACCCAGCAGGGCGCGAGCGCCTGGCCACTTCTGCCCATCGCTGGACCACTCCAGAGGCACCGTCTGCTCCAGGGCTCCCCGCTGGTTGCTGGTCGGTCAGCGGATCCCATCTGCATCTGGCCACGGCTATCCCTGCTGTATCCTTCACGGGAGGACCCCTCCCCCGCAAATAATCCTGCATTCCTAATTCTGCTCCAACATCTGCTTCCCAGGGAACCCAACTAACACAGTGCTCTAAAAACCGGTGCTGTGCTAGCGCAAAGTGGCTTTCCACACCCCAGTCTGAAGATCAACGTTCCAGAAATTAAAATGTTGTGCTGCAAACTAGATATTGCACACAGAATGGATAAACAACAAGGCTCTTCTGTATAGCGCAGGGAACTATATCCAGTCTCTTGGGATAAATGATAATGGAAAAGAATATGAAAAAAAATGTATATACAAGTGAATCACTTTGCTGGACAGCAGAAATTAACACAACACTGTAAATCAACCAGACGTTGATTTTAAAAAATCATTTCATACCAAAAAAACTGAATTTCATGCAATTCCAATTAACCATGTTATTGGGCCATATCAAAGGGAATAAACAAGCATCTTAACTTTAACTGTCAGTGAGTGAACCGAGAACTGAAATGTCTTTATCGTCATGATGACACAAAATAATTAGGACTGTATATAACATGCTACTATTTATATTTTAGGGCAAATCTAAATAATTTTATGTGATGCAAAAATAACATGAGATATGTAATAAATCATTCAAGTGATTTATACTGTATCAATCAAAAGGTTTTCTAAGACATATACATTTCAATGAGTGTGTTTTAGAAAAAAACTGGCAGGATATTACGTGAAGTGAAATCAATCAGAGAAAGACAAATACTATACGATTTCACTTAAACGTGTAATCTAAAAAAGCCAACTCATAGAAATTGAGAGTGAAGTGGTGGTAACCCAGGGGCTCAGGGCAAGGGAAATGGGAAGATACTGGTCAAAGAGTATAAATTTGCAGTCACAAGATGAATAAATTCTGGGATCGAATGGACAGCATGACTAACCCAATCCTGTACTGTATACCAGAAGCTTCCTAAGATCTGCAATGTTCTCATCCCCAAGGAAAAAGATAATTATGTGAGGTGTGGAGACATCAACTAACCCTATTATAGCAATCACTTCACAACATACACGGAGCAAATCCTCACCTTATAACCTTAAACAATGGTACATCCCAACTTTACCTCAATAAAGCTGGGGAGAAAAACCAACACACAAAGAAAGTTGTGTCATTTGTTTCTTATTCGTAGCCACATCTCTTCACCAGGCATGCTTTATGTCACCTAAGGCTTTTTGTTTTGTTCTGTCTTGTCTTATTAATTATCAGTGCATTGTATTTCAACAGCCCTGACTAAAATTTTAAAAAATTGCAAAAATGACTATAAGCTTTTTACAAAATGACTGTAAACTTGATAAACTAAGTAGCCGCAGAGCACTGATCTACTTAAAAAAAAAAAAATTGAAGTACAGTTGATTTACAAGAGTGTTAGTTTCAAGTATACAGCAAAGTGGTTCAGTTACACATATTTTTTTTTAGATTCTTTTCCATCATAGGTTATTATAAAATACTGAATATAGCTCCCTCTGCTATACAGCAAATCTTTGTTGTTTTTTTATATTTTTCTAATTTCACTTCTGAGGAATAAACTAAAGGGGCTTTCACATCCTTTTACTGAATACGTGTGAATTTTCCATTCCTACAGACTAAGGAATAAGAACAACGGCATATTGTTTACATTATTCAAAAGAGAAAAATGTCCTCTCTCTTTGGGTCTGTTTTCTTTATTGATGCTTTTGTTCATGGCTAATATTGCCTTTTAGTTCAGTTCAGTCACTCAGTTGTGTCCGACTCTGCGACCCCATGGACTGCACCATGCCAGGCCCCCCTGTCCATCACCAACTCCAGGAGTTTACTCAAACTCATGTCCATTGCCTATTTTCTGTCTAATTCTTCTAGGTCAACCCTCCTCTGAAAGCCAAATAGGAAACCCACCCATCACCTCTTGTCTCACTGGCAGGTTCTAGATCCCTTTTGTAATGTGTAACAAAATAGGTAAATTTATATAAATTTTTATTTTTTCAAATAATAATGGAAAGTAAAAATTTGAATTGCAGACTTTTCAAACAACGATTAAGTCACAAAAAATTTGATTTCTGACTGTTACTTTGGGCATACCCTTTTAATCTGCGATGATAAACTTCAACATAAAGACAGATTAAACTTGGATTTTAAAACAAAGGATATGAGAATCATATGCTTAGAGGTCTATATTTCCATCAGACTCAAACTCAGTTGGCGCAATAATACCATTATTGTAAACTTTTATGGGGCTAATCTGGAGGTCCATATAAATTGGTATTATTGTTTATTTTGGGATGCTGATAATAGCAGCCTATTAGCAGTTCATGCAGAATGCGAATGAACGGTACTTTTCAGAAAATCCACAAAGAATCACTAAAAAATTAACAGCCGTGCTTTGGTTCAGTTTGTTTACTTTTCTAAAGCATATTCTCAGAAGTAACATGGATTCTCTCAATTAAGGCAAACACAAGCAGGATTTTCTGTTAACCCTGGAATCTGATCTTTAAAATTAAAAAAAAAAAAAATTCTCTGCTATTTACAGTTCCTGCTTTGGGAAAAATCCCAACATCTGGATACCAGAGTCAGCAGCAAAATCCACAGAGACACATGTGCAATTTTATGCCTGCAAACCCACTATTTTTTCGGGTAAAACGACTGGGGAGGTGCTTCTTCCTCATTTCTTACTCCACAGAAATTTTGAGGACTGTTTTCCAAATGGATCCAGGGTAAGAAATCATGTTATGTAACACAAGCCGCTGTACACACCTACACATGTGTAACTAAAACATCCTCCAAGAGTACTTTTTCTTGCTGTATGCGATGCACCCTGAACACTTCCACCCTTTCCCATTTCATTCCATTTCCTTTTGTCAATACCAGCTTTGACTCACGTCCACAGGGGTCGTGACCTGCAGTTTGAAAACCAGGGCTTCCAGGCCATGCTGTGAAAGAGACCGGTGCTCGGGCCAGCAGCGCCAGCAGGGCCTTGTCTGAAGGGCAGAATCCCAAGGCCCGTCCACGCCAGTCTCCAGGTGATGCGTGTGGACATTCACGTTTGAGCAGCTTTGCTCTAGAACACGAGACTGCAGAAGAGGATCTGTCATCTGAACTGAATTTAGACAAAGAACGTGCCTCTAAACCAGCATTGTTCAAAGGAGCTCTGTCATTCCACTGACTTCAAGAGGCAACACGTCTTTCTGGCAGGAGTTAGGTGCAAATGAAATGTATTTTCTGCTTTATCAACTGCACCCCATAGGGCTTCCATTAACAAACAGCACAGGGCTTATAACCTGGGATCCCAGGGCCTCCCAGAGGCTGGGGGGTGGGGGTGCTGAATTGGTTGCAACAGATCTGTGAGCATATAAGAGTGTGTATGTGCGTGTATGTCTGTACTTATTCTGGGTGGTGGGGAAATGGAGGAATACATAGCATTTACCAAATTCTTAAAGAGTTCTAAGATTTGGGCCCTTCCCTGATGGTCTGGCCTTTGACTGTGTGGATCACAATCAACTGTGGAAAATTCTGAAAGAGATGGGAATACCAGACCACCTGATCTGCCTCTTGAGAAATTTGTATGCAGGTCAGGAAGCAACAGTTAGAACTGGACATGGAACAACAGACTGGTTCTAAATAGGAAAAGAAGTCCATCAAGGCTGTATATTGTCACCCTGCTTATTTAACTTATATGCAGAGTACATCATGAGAAACGCTGGACTGGGAGAAACACAAGTTGGAATCAAGATTGCTGGGAGAAATATCAATAACCTCAGATATGCAGATGACACCACCCTTAGGGCAGAAAGTGAAGAGGAAGTCAAAAGCCTCTTGATGAAAGTGAAAGTGGAGAGTGAAAAAGTTGGCTTAAAGCTCAACATTCAGAAAACGAAGATCATGGCATCCGGTCCCACCACTTCATGGGAAATAGATGGGTAAACAGTGGAAACAGTGTCAGACTTTATTTTTCTGGGCTGCAAAATCACTACAGATGGTGACTGAAACCATGAAATTAAAAGATGCTTACTCCTTGGAAGGAAAGCTATGACCAACCTAGATAGCATATTCAAAAGCAGAGACATTACTTTGCCAACAAAAGTCTGTCTAGTCAAGGCTATGGTTTTTCCTGTGGTCATGTATGGATGTGAGAGTTGGACTGTGAAGAAGGCTGAGCACCGAAGAACTGATGCTTTTGAACTGTGGTGTTGGAGAAGACTCTTGAGAGTCCCTTGGACTGCAAGGAGATCCAACTAGTCCATTCTGAAGGAGATCAGCCCTGGGATTTCTTTGGAAGGAATGATGCGAAAGCTGAAACTCCAGTACTTTGGCCACCTCATGCGAAGAGTTGACTCATTGGAAAAGACTCTGATGCTGGGACGGATTGGGGGCAGGAGGAGAAGGGGACGACAGAGGATGAGATGGCTGGATGGCATCACTGACTTGATGGACGTGAGTCTGAGTGAACTCCAGGAGTTGGTGATGGACAGGGAGGCCTGGCGTGCTGTGATTCATGGGGTCGCAAAGAGTCGGACACGACTGAGCGACTGAAGTGAACTGAACTGAACTGAGGACATTCAGAGCAGTAGTGCAAAACAATGAAGCCACCAGTGTAAAAAGAAAAAGAAAAAACCTCAGTTGCTTTGATAAATGCTTACGATCATACTAGACTGAAAAATGAGTGTTAGTCTCAGTCATGTTTGACTCTTTGCGACCCCATGACGGTGGCCCACCAGGCTCCTCCGTCCATGGGATTCTCCAGGTAAGAATACTAAAGTGGGTTGCCATTCCCTTCTCCAGGGAATCTTCCTGATCTTGACACTGGGTCTCCTGCATTGCAGGCAGATTCTCTACCGTCTGAGCGCAGCCCAGTAAGACTAGGTTAATCATTAATAATTATTCATTATCTAAGCAAGGTCCACAGAAACACGTCAGGTGCTTGTTAAAATGCAGATCTCTAAGTCCAGCCCAAACTTACTGGAGATGGAGCTTTCTCAAAGAGCCCAGGAATCTGCATTTTGATTAGATCTCTGGGCTATCTTCTGAGAACCACTTCTGCGAGAAACCTAGCATGAACAATGCACAAATCATTCTCCAGGCATATGATCTGAACATCCTCCAATCCCCATTTATAACCCTGGTAAAGCCGGAGCCCTCCCTGAAAGTCAGTGTCACTGAAGCTTAATGAGAAGTTGCCAGTTTGGAGGAGAGCACGCCATTAAGCCCCCCAGAATTTCCCCTGAGCACAGCGCCCACCAAGAGATGGAGCTCAGCCCCAAGGAGGAGCAGGAAGTCAGTAGCAAGAGACAAAGTCAGCCCTGCTCCAGCGAACTTCACCCAGAATATGTGCAGGTAAGACTTTGGATGTTAAAGCCTCTACAGTTTTGCCATATCGAATATCTTGATATTTTTAAACAGTGTTACCTTCTGGTTACACAAATCATCTCCATTCACTGTGGGAATATCAAAGATTTGCTTTTCTGTGTTTCATTAAGTGCCACCGTCCCAGAGAAAGATGAAAGCACACAAAAATGAACTTGCAGTGATAAACAGCCAGAGTAGCCAGGTTTGTCGAGGGATGTGCTAAATAACCCCATTGGCATGTGATCAAAGCTCATTTACTGAGGAAAACACAGGTAGCCTGTCAAAGGCTCGCATCATCTTCCCAGGACACAGATTCAGGGAGGAAAGCTCTGGGCCTCTGTTGAGCATGTCATCGAACAGATAACCAGTCCACCCTCCTGGGAAGCAAAGTCACTATGAATTAGATTTGCAAACAAGTGCAAAAGGCTCACGGTTCAGGGGGTCCTCCATGGGTCAGGTAGGAGCTGGGTAGGGTGCTCCCACCTGGGAGCCCTTGTCTCTTCTCCAGGGTGACGGGACAAGTCACAGAAGGCATCCAGTCGCTAACTCAGATGCAGACTGGGGCACTTTCTGCATCTGCTTCGTGTTACTTTAAAAGCATCCTGCTCATCGGCTGGGTTCTCAGGCCTCCCAGTGACCTTGTGCTTAATGCTGGCTACTTCTTAAATCTCTTTCAGACCCTTCCTTCTATGAAATGCAAACAGGGTTTAAGTTTAGCATCTTTTATGGTCAGAAATATTTAGCATTGCTTCCAGAGAGGCAGCCATGGAGTCATCTGGGAAAGAAGGCAGTCCAGCAGTGGACTTCCTGGCAACTACTGACCCTGTTATCTTTACAGCTATTTCCAGAATATTCCCTTTTTCATTCTCCCCTCTTACTATCACTCTGTAAGTGTATGCTAATATATTTATAATATTATACATTAATAATATAATAATATACAACTGCTTTAGTTTTTAATAATAATATACTGTGATGTTATTGGCGACAGTTAATATATTAATGTATAACACATTAATAACATATTAATTATATATGTGTGTACTAAGTCGCTCAATTGTGTCCAACTCTTTCCAACCTCGTGGTGGACTGTAGCCCACCAGGCTCCTCCATCCACGGGATTTCCCAGGCAAGAATACTGGAGTGGGTTGCCGTTTCCTTCTCAGTGGATCTTCCCAACCCAGAGATCAAACCCGTGTCTTTTGTATCTTCTGCGTTACAGGCAGATTGTTTATCACTGTGCCACCTGGGTAATAAAGTGTTAATAATATATTATCAAGCTTATCAGTAATATATATAAACAATATAAAAATATATTATACAATTACTATAAAACTCAACAATATATAATATACTGCATCATATATTAATAATACATTATATAATTAAGGATATTAATGATATTGCAATATATTGATAATAATGTGTGATGTTATAAAAGTGAAAGTTGATCAGTCGTGTCAGACACTTTGCCACCCCATGGACTATACAGTCCTTGGAATTCTCCAGGCCAGAATCCTGGAGCGGGTAGCCTTTCCCTTCTCCAGGGGAATCTTCCCAGCTCAGGGATTGAACCCAGGTCTCCCGCATTGCAGGCAGATTCTTTACCAGCTGGGCTACAAGGGAAGACCATGTGATGTTATAATAAGTGTTTAATGGGAGCCAAGCACTGTTCTGAGTGCTTGAAAAGCATTAACATTAACTAATTTAATCCTCATGATCCTATGAGGTAGGTACACTATCTATCCCCAAGTTACAACTGCGGCAACTGATAAGTGTTGTCTGTTGTTCAGTCGCTAAGTTGTGTCTGACTCTTTGCAACCGCATTTACTGTAGCACACCAGGCTTCCCTGTCCTTCATCTCCCAGAGGTTGCTCAAACTCACATCCATCAAGTTGGTGATGCCATCCAACCATCTCATCCTCTGCCGTCTCCTTCTCCTCTCGTCTTCAGTCTTTCCCACCATCAGGGTCTTTTCCAATGCGTCAGTTCTTCGCATCAGGTGGCCAGAGTATTGGATTTTCAGCTTCAGCATAAGTCCTTCCAATGAACATTCAGGACTGATTTCCTTTAGGATGGACTTGTTGGATCTCCTTTCTGTCCAAGGGACTCTCAAGAGTCTTCTCCAATACCACAATTCGAAAGCATCCATTCTTCAGCACACAGCCTTCTTTACGATTAAGTAATAGTGCCAGGCTTCAAACCTAGACCATCTGGCCCCAACCCACTTCTAAAAAATGGGCCAAAAAATATATAAACGTTAAAGGGGAAAGGAACAGGAAGGGGAAAAAAATGATAATTAGAAACAAATCCGGAGAAAGTCGATTTTTCAATCCTTCTCCACATGTGGAAGCAACTAGAAAGCAGAGCAGACTACCCTGTGTTCAACTGTCTGCGACTGATCCTCACACGAAACCCTGGGAGCAGGAGCTGGAGGTTCGCTGGCCATGGACCCCAGGCCTGAGCCCGGCGTGCTCCTCTGGACCGCAGAGCAGCAACAGGCTCCAGGCATTTCTAGACGAGGCAGCTCGTGGGCCCGACCTGGGAGCTATCAAGTGGGGCACAGTCTGAAGCCCCTGACGCTCCACCTGGACCAGCACGCTGGAACCCCCAGGAAGACCGTCAGGCTGTCTGTCCCCAGGCAGAAGCCACACTGGCCCAGCACAGGGCTTGCCTCAGGACCAGCTGGGACGGGTGAGGTGGTGGGGGGAGGTCCAGCCTCTGCCCTGCGCCGTGTCCCAGAACATGTGTTTGGGGAACACGTATCTTCTGCCCCGGACTGCAGACACTGTGTCTTTATGGTCTCTTATTCCCATATCCAGGTTTCTCTGGTGGCTCAGATGGTAAAGAATCTGCCTGCCATGCAGGAGACCCGGGTGCAACCCCTGGGTTGGGAAGATCCCCTGGAGAAGGGCATGGCAACCCACTCCAGTACCCTGCCCAAGAATCCCACAGGCAGAGGAGCCTGTTGGGCTACAGTCATGGGGTCACAAAGAGTCAGACATGACTGAGCCACCTACACCTAACCCTAACCTACACCCACAACCCATTTCAAGTACACGGAAGGCTTTGATAAAAAATGTTTGAATGAATGAACAAGTGAATCAGAGAGAGATTCCTTGTTGCAAAAGGATGCAATGAAGTCACTCAAAGAGCTAAAGGCGGGTGGACTCACTCAACTTGGAAATGACCAATGGACTGAACAGACATTTAGTTGCCGGGGGCGGCGGGGGGGCGGGTGGTGGCTAAAGGAGGGGGGCATTGGGAGTCTGGGGTTAGCAGATGCAAACTGTTATACAGAGAATGGGTAAACTAAGAAGTCCCACTGTGTAGCACACGGAACTCTGTTCAAGGACCAGTGATACACAATAATGGAAAAGAAGCGAGAAAAGAGCGTGTATGTACGTGGATGACTGAATCACGGCGCCATATAGCAGACATTAACATACCCTGCAAATCAACTACTGCTTAATTTAAAAACAAAAGAGCAGAGCACAGAGCCTGGAGAGCCCCACGCTCAGGTTCGGGCTGGCACAGCCCGTCACCACGGTCCCCTGCCCAGACGCCACGTAACCAGAGCTGGCTCCTACCCTCCTCAGCAGCCAGACCAGCGATGGACCAAGCAGTCTCTCTCTGCTACGGCGAGCATCAAGGGTTTACAATTAGAAAGTGTCTTCCCAAACGTGATGCCGTCCTGAGCCACCCACCTCCATCTTCCCATCCTCCTCTTTCAGCAACTTACCTTCTTTACTGTAAATATCACTCTTACACAAACAGGATATGTGACACTGTGCAAGTTAAAGAATGCGGAGCAAACATTCTCACTTGAACTCAGCCGGCACAGGCAACGCCACGACCTCAGAACTCCCCCCGACCCGAGTCCCTCCCCCAAGCCTTGCCCTCCCTGACAAGGCATGTTTTTCTGTCCTGAATTATTATATGCATGTTGCGCCTCTGTTCTTCTTTTTGCCACATATGTGTGTGTCTCTGAACAACATATGTTTTGTAGTTCCTCCTCTTTTTGATCTTTATATGCGGAATCATACTCTATTTATTCTGCTGTGACTTTTTTTTTCACCCAACCTTGAGAATCACACACACGGATACACAGACACAGCTAAATGCTTGTAGTTTATTCTTTGCCGCTGTGTAGTATTCCTTGGGGGGCAGACTGTAATTCATTTATCCTTTCTCCTGGTGGGCATTTGGGTGGTTCTAGTTGTTTGCTTATGCATGTTTCCTGGCACCCGTGTGCAATAGGGCATACACTAGGGCAGACCTGCTGGAGCATGATTAGCTTACATAGGCAACACCAAACTAGTAACAAAGTACAGTTGGTGTTATACCAGCTTGGCACCAGTGTGGAGGGAAGGACTCTCTGTACCACTTCCATACTTCTATGCCAGTAATTGACATTATATGTAATATAATTGACGTTATATCTATCCCTTATCCCTCAAGCACCTCTCAGAGTAACTAGCCAACTAGTCATTTAGCCAACTAGCCAACATGTCCCATACATGCACTCATTCCCTTGGATGTGGTCACGATGTTTCAGGTCCACACGTATCCATGAAAAGTACATGATGTTTGGGAAGTGCATGTGCTTCCCTCTACGTAAATAGTACTGTGCCACTGAGCTCATCCTGTTTTAGATTTTTTTTTTTTCACTCAGTATTTTCTAAGAGGTATCCACGTGGCTCTATGTAAATCAGACACGATGACACTGTGAATTCTTCAGTATGGATATGGTACCCTCATTTTACCAACCACAGGAGCTCCTGGCGGGATCTAGGTGCATTACTTGTAATAACAGATCACTAAATCCTCACACTAATCCCCAAAGTAGGCACTTCCGCTTCAGAAAACAGGAAACCAAGCAGAGAGATTAAAGAAGTCGTTCAACATCACCGAGTTCACAATGATAGAGAGGGAATTAAATCAGGTCCTAGGAGGCCAGGACCCACGTCATGAACTTTGCCAAAAACACACGGCTCAGGGAGTTTCAGGAACCAGCACTGTGAGGTCACACACCCTGTGATCCACAGGGTAGAACTAAAATTCAGACCCTTTCCCTCTCAGTCCCATCCTCCTTTGGCCGGTTCAAAACTGTATAGTATTCCAAGTGGGTAGCTGGTGAATGGCAAAGGAAACGATAACAAAAGGTACCAATCGGACATCTCTTTAAAGTCATAAACTTCACTACTCTGCTGATCCTCTTCATCCAATGTTAGTAAAAGGAAATATTAAAACAGAGCTCTTATGAGGAAATGCAACACCATACATGGGGAACTCCTTTATCAGAATGAGAATCCATTACCGAAATCTTCGCCAAATCCTAATAAAATGGATTTTCTAGTCTTTTTTTCCCTGCTCAGGATGTAACAGGAAATAGGAAACAACTCCACATTGGACTTTGTGGCCTGTGCTTAGTCATGCTGGCCAGCACCTTTGTAAAAACGTTGCCTATAGCCTGAAATGTACAGAAAAGCCCATTCTCAAGCCTCTAACCTTTGAAGGTACAGCACTTCCCCATTCTCAGAGATAAAAAGTTCCAGAGCAGAAAGCAACAATTGTCTCATTGGAAGTTTATAGGAACACTGTTACAAGACCTAGGCAGGCAGCTGCAAGAGCAAAGGATTCCCGCACCAAGAAGTTCACAACAATGAGGCTCACCACCTCCCACGCCCCCTTTTTTTAGAAAAAAAGAGGCCCGAGTTCTTTAGGACACTAGTCCACCATCTTCTCCGTCTGCTGGCTTTCTGAATTAAAGCACTATTAATTCCTCCAACAACTCACCACTTATCTCTGAATTTATTAGCCTGTCATGCAGCAAGCAGTATGAGTTTGGCTGCAGTTAACAGGGAAAAGAGTCCGGATCCATCTTTGGTGGTAAAAGGTGCTACCCGTTAGTAGAGCAACAGAATGGTCACATGACCTAACCAGCTAAGTGCATACTGTTGTGACACGGTAATTTTTATCACAAGAACGTGCTTGAGCCTTCCCTGGTGGTCCAGTGGTTAAGAACTGACCTGCCAATGCAGGGGACTCAGGCTCCATCCCTGGTCCACAAAGACCCCACATGCTGAAGGGCAACTAAGCCCAAGCCCATGTGTCACAACTCCCGAGTCAGGGCTCTACAGCCTGTGCTCTGCAGCAACAACAAACCGCGGTAAGGAGAGGCCCCGTGCTGCGGTGCAGACTGTGCGACTAGAGAAAGCGTGCTCGAAGCAACGGACACCCAGCGCAGACTTAAATAAATAAATAAAAAGTGCTTGGCTGCTGCTGCTAACTCGCTTCAGTCGTGTCCAACTCTGTGCGACCCCATAGACAGCAGCCCACCAGGCTCCCCCGTCCCTGGGATTCTCCAGGCAAGAACACTGGAGTGGGTTGCCATTTCCTTCTCCAATGCATGCATCTGTGTTCAGTCTCTTAAGTCACATCCGACTCTGTGCGACCCCACAGACGGCAGCCCACTAGGCTCCTCTGTCCACGGGATTCTCTAGGCAAGAATACTGGAGTGGGTTGCCATGTCCTTCTCCAAAAATGTGCTTGGAAGGGCCGGAAAAGAAAGACAAATAAAACGTGCTTAATAACTTACTATTCTCGTCAATGAAGAATAGGCTAAAAATACATTTAAAGTTCGGTTCACTTTCCTTGTAAACTAACTGCCACGACCGTCCCATTATGTAAGTCAAGAATAACATTTCATAATTATTTACCATCCCTCCTTTGTAAAATCATTTCCAGCTCTTTCAATATAGAAAGGATAAGAGTAATTTGCTCTGGCAGGAAAGAACTATAGGAAGCTATGTGGGATACATTTCCTAAATACAAAAGGATCATTTCTCTCCTCCAGATCAGCCTATGCAGGGCTACGAAGGATGCATAAAGTCTTTATGGCTGTCTCCCAGCACAACTGCCATGTGAAGTCAATTCTGCAGAGAATTCAAGTACTTTTCAGATGAGAAAAACATTTCTGGAGCAGTGAGCCAAAAACAAACTCTTCCACTCTCTTCATTAACATATCAAGTGAACCTTGTCATGTGTCATTTATAAGAACTTCCTCTCTGAGAAATAAGAGCTGTGTCCCTTAGTCCAGAACCAGAAACATCTCAGCACAGAAAATTTTACTGAGTAAACTCCCCAAACTGGGTATTTTAAGGAAACAGTAGAAAGCAGTCTTATTTTCCTGACTGTTGTCAAGGACACCAATTCCATATACGGAAAAAAAAGGAAGTCCAGGAATAATTATTAAAATTTCAGTAGGTGGAATTTGATAGATTTACAAGAGAAGCAAATGGCTTTAATAGAATTCTATCTCAGAGCCAACATCGGCTATTACTATCTGCCTCTCTAAATTGCCAGTTCATCTTCAAAGACACAGAAGCAATTTGAGTTGAAATTTGTTTCTAAGAAACTCTCAAGGTTACCATTTCTCAAAATTATCCTTCACTTACATTTACATTAAGCAATATGAAGATAATAAGATAAATCAGAGCTGAAAACATAGCTTACTTCTGAGATCAAATACAGAATGTTTCTCCTGAAGACATTTACAGGGATCGTGTTTCTCAGAGTTGTCTGTTTGGACTGGATAAATTAACTTTAAAAATCTGCAATAATTTCTTGCTGACCTCATCTTTTCCTTCTGGTTGGTTACAAATAAAACGCCAGTCAAAATGAATTTCAGTTGTTGCTGCTCATACTCTGAGCTTCAGAAGATATTTCTTGTGTCACTTTCCTTCTCCGAGAGCTTCTCTTTGCAACCTGTGGCTTCGTGATTAACAGAGACTGAAAAGAAAAAAGGTCCCCTCCTCCATCTGGGTGTAGCACAAACACACTCACCAAACACGTTCCAGATATTTCTGAAGAAACCTTATCACCGCCACAAGAGTTTTCCCACTTGTGTTTCTGTAGACATAGCAGCCATACCCCAATAAACCGTCACACAGAAATCAGACGATAGTGTCTGCCAGAAGGTCCTCTCCTCTCAGTCCCTGGAAGAAATCTAGCATCCTCCACACCCTTTGGACTCCCTGTATTTCTCACACTTGCAAGAACACCCAAAAAGCTATAAAAAAAAAAAACCACACACACTTAAAACTCATTACTTCTAATTCCATTCTCAAAGAAATCAAATGTGTGTGAACGTGAGTTGCACATGGTACACAACACTTTTCCAAATACACTGCTTTTAAAATGCACACGTGTATGTAAATGCGTGTGTACATGTCACTTCGGAGGGTGTTTTATGTTTTAGTAACCCCCCCAAAATGGTAAAATCGTTCAATACCATAAACTTTCTCCTTTATAAGCCATTTTCAATTTTCAATAAATGTTTCAGGTAAAAAGTAAAAATTAGAAAAAAAAAAAAAAAACCGACCAGGCCACTTGGGGAAATGAATTTATATGGGGAAAGTCAGGAACTGGCAAGGCAGTGAGCGAGTTGGGCCAATGCAGACAGCTGAACCAACCAGGGCAGGTGCAGACAGCCTATCTGGCTGATGTAGCTCAAGCCCCAACATTTTCTGTAACTTTTATTTGGGTCAAGTATATGAAAACCATCACTTCATTTCCTCCCGGTGGCTGCAACCACGTGGACACGGAGCCTTAAAAGGAACGGGCCAGCTTCCTTGCAGGGACTTGCCTTGGCTCGAGTCTCAGCCCCTCAGTTCTCTCACTTCCAGAGCCCGCAGAAGAGCTGTCAGTGGGCAGAGGAGGGGAGCAGGTGTGGGTGACGAGCTGCTGAAGTGTCGGGGCGCCCCGATAACACGGCAGCTGAGCGCTGGAAACCCAGGCCTCCGCCCCTCCCGTCTCTCCCTAGGTAACCTCGGGAAGCGTCAAAGAGATGGAATTAGAACAGAAGTCAGAGAGTTTGGATGTGGTTTTCGATGTTAACTCAGGGGTCAGCTCTCCTTCCCTGCAAAGAACCAGATAGTAAATACTGTCAGCTTTGCAGCCCATATGGTCTCCCAAGTTGGAAGGGCTCAACTCTGCCATGACAGCGTGGAAGCAGCCCCCGACGGCATGGAAATGAGCATGGCTAGAGCCCAGGAGAACACTCCTTCTGCACAATGAAATCTAAATTTCCATCATTTACATGCACTGCGAAATATGCTTTTGATTTTTTTTTCAACCATTTAAAAATGTGAAAGGCGTTTTCTTAGCTCCCGAGCTGTGGAAAAACAGACAGTGGACTGGGTTTGGCTCACAGCTGTAGACGGCCGACCCTGGTACTCACTGAGAGGTGGGCAGAGGTCTGAAAATCCAGTCAAGGAGGAAGTCAGGGCAGTTTTGTGGCCAGGATGGAACCTACCTTGATATGAGCTGCTGGGTCTGGGACAGTCTGAATCATGACCTTCAGGAGGCGAGCGCGGCTACCATTCACTCAGCATCCCAGGCAGCTAGGAGACACAAAGGGGTGTCATAAACAGCTGTAAGCAGCCACGAATCTGTGTTCTGTGTTCCATCAGGACTGAACACAGCACACACACACAACAGTAAAGAAATCCCAGCCCTGCATTAAATGTTTGCCTTTATTTTAAAAAAAAAAAATTATTTTGCATTGGAGTATAACCGATGAGGAAGGACAGGGAAGCCTCGTGTGCTGCAGTCCACAGGGTCGCCAAGAGTCAGACGCAACTAAGCCACTGAACAACAACAGCAATAGCCAATTAACGGGGCTTCCCAGCTGGTAAAGAATCTGGAGACGCAGGAGACATGAGTTCGATCCCTGGGTCGGAAAGGTCCCCTGGAGGAGGAAATGGCTTCCCACTCCAGTATTCTTGCCGGAATATTCCCATAGAGGAGCCTGGCGGGCTACAGTCCACGGGGCCGCAAAGAGTCGGACACGACTGAGCACATATAATGATTAACAGTGTTGTGACAGTTTTAGGTGAACAGTGAAGGTCTCCTCAGATGTTTGCCTTTAGATATGGACAGTGAATGAAGTGACCAGAAACCTGACTTCTCTTATGTCGGGAATAACATTTAGTTTTAATCCCCAAAACCGTAAGATGTCAAGCTCCCCAAAATTCAAGTCAAATTCAGTTGATACACATCATTTTACATGAGCAGCATCTATGAGCAATCATTCAAAGGAAGAAATGAGACCCCCCAAAATGATAATTACTATTATATTGATAGAATTGGACTCTGATATTTCTACCCAAACTAATATCATCTATACATCTGTACTTTGGCCACCTTATGCAAAGAGTCAACTCACTGGAAAAGACCCTGATGTTGGGAAAGACTGAAGACAGGAGGAGAAGGGGGTGACAGAGGATGAGATGATTGGATGCATCATTGACTCAAAGACAGGAGTTTAAGCAAGCTCCAGAAGATGGTGAAGGACAAGGAAGCCTGGCGTGCTGCAGTCCATGGGGTCACAAACAGTCAGATGTGACTGAGCAACTGAACAGCAACACACATCTGTAAGCTTCATGATTGCTCAAGTGCTCAGTCATGTCTGACTCTTCGAAACTCTATGGACAGACTGTAGCCCACCAGGCTCCTCTGTCCATGGGATTCTCCAGGCAAGAATACCAGAGTGGGTTTTCATGCTCCCCTCCCGGGGATCTTCCCAACCCAGGGATCGAACCCCTTGTCTCTTGCATCTCCTGCACTGGCAGGCAGATTCTTTACCACTGTGCCACCGGGGAAGCCTGTGGACACCCAGGGAAGTCACTAACTTCTCCAAGATCACATGCTTAATAAGAAACAGTGCCGGGATTCAGGTCAGACTGGCCTGACACCAAGACCCAAAAGGATCTTCGGTTTCACATAATTAACAGGTTTCACCCTGTACTGTGAAGATAATTTAATGTACTGACAATTTAAACCCACATGAATTAAATGTTATGATACCAGTATTCTAGGGATAAAGACTTCACCCAGGATACTCCTTTCTTCAGGTTACAAACCAGCATGCTGCAGTTCTTTTCTGCCTTCCCACCCCAGAACCAGTCTCCACTTTCCACCCCCCACAGCCTGCCAGTGCCCCCCAGGGTTGACCCCTACAGACGACCTCAGCTGAGTGCCCTTGCCTTCTGGGCCCGATCAAGTCCGACCAATGGGACACTGTCTGCTGCTCAGGGGGTGGGAGGAGAGAAGGGCAGTGGTACTTCTTCCCCGCAGCTACCCACCACCCACTGTAGGCCCCCTCCATTCCTGGCCATAGTCCAGCCAAAGCTGACCCCAGGGGGAACCTCTCCCATCCTCAGGACCCTTTCTCAGGGCTCCAGGCACCGTTTCCCCAATCAGCTCTGGGCTTCTGTAGGTCTTAGCCATCGGTTGCTTTCTGGCACTGAAAACAACTTTTTCTAATTTATGTTCTTAGGTGGGATCACTTTTTGTTTAACAGTTACTGTTGTGTGTTTTCTTTTTCGTAAATCAGGCCTCTGACTCTGAGCAGTAGTAAACTTCAGAATGAAAACAAGCAACTTGATGACAGGAAGACAGACACAAATGCGGACTTCCAAGTTTGCAAACACATCACTCCGGGGGGTCTGCTGGGGCTCTCACAGGAGGACATCTGTAATCCAGGCTTTCTGACCCTCTCGAGGCACAAACACATCCACTTTCGACACAGCTCGGCCTCTCATGGGATGCCTTCATCTTCAGGTCTGCATGCTTGGGGGTGTGTGCGTGTTCATCACTCAGTCGTGTCTAACTCTCTGTGACCCCATGGACTGCAGCCTGCCAGGCTCTTCTGTCCATGGGATTTCCCAGGCAAGAACACTGGAATGGGCTGCCGTTTCCTTCTTCAGGAGATCTTCCAGACCCAGGGATTACACCCATGTCTCCAGGGTCTCAATGGATTGGTAGGTGGAGTCTTGACCTCTGAGCCACCAGGGAAGCCCTAATGCTTGGGGGTGGGGTGGGTGGGGTGGAGTCTATCCCCCAGGCGGCTGCAAGTCCCAAGAACAGGGGGAGCTTGGTTGTTCAGGAAGATAACAAACTTGGAACCTCAGACATTATTTTTTCCTAAAGCCAAATTTCTTCATCCTGGGAAATATGCAATTCCCCCTTCAAGTCAAAAGTAAGTCCTCTGGGGGATAATAGTTGCTAAATATGCAAAAGGAATGAAGCACGGTCTTGAAATTGACTTGGGGAACGGTTGAAGCTAACCCACATTCTTGGCAAACTAGCGGGAAGAGGACAGAGCACGGGGGCCTGGCCAGAGATCTCTCGGAACTGGCTCCCCTGGGGGTGGGGGGATTCCTTTGACTTCCCCAGGACAGCCTCCTCAGGGCTTCCGGACAATAGGAAGCCCCCACCCACCCAACCGCTGCAGAACCCCATGCTCAGGAACAAGGGTTCTTTTTGTAGGCTTCAGCATCCCCCCTAGGAAGCTCGCCCCACACTACCCCTCCCCCCTGCACACACACACCACAAGCCTGTCCCCTACCCTCAAAGCCCAGGAGACTTAGCAACCACCTCTGGTCCTGAAACGCTGCAGAAGGAGGCTCTGGGGGGCCCTGAGCACAGTTCTCCCTTCCCGCCTGTGGGAACCCAGTCCCCGTGCCCCAGGGCGGCACAGCAATGTGGCGGGGGCCCGAGGTGGGTACATGGCTGGGACCCGGCCCACGTGCCAGGCCCACAGAGGAGCCACCCTGGACACTCCAGCATGATCATGTCTCAGATGACCACAGCCCCTGGCAACATCGGGAGAGGAGAACTGTCCAGCCTGGTACGGGATTATGGGAAACACCAGTAGGCTGTTGTGTGAGGCTGCTCAGCGTGGGACTGGCTCACGGCCCACATAGGAAACCAAAGTGCCCTGCGTGTGCTGGGGATGCACAGAGAAGGCGGGGACTAGCAGGCTCACACTTTCCTGTCATGCTATGGTGGGTTAAAAGAGGGCGTCAGTTCTCCATGCTTCTCCAGGTCCGTGCCTTCCGCCTGTGACAGGGGTTCCTCTTGCTAAGTAGGGTCTGCTTCCCCAAGCCCGGTTCTTGGCCTGCCCCTGGGCCTTGCTTCATCCAACAGAACACAGGAGGAGAGCCCAGGTCTCAAGAGACACCAAGTGTCTCCACTTGAAACTCTCTAGCCCCATGGGAACCTGCCCGGGCTAGTGCTTTGCAAATGTGAGGCATGTGGAAAAAGCCCAGTCATCCAATCTCTCCAGCCAAGACCACTGATCATCCATCTGAGAGCCCATCAAACCTGGGGCACGTGAGGGAAACTACAAAACCAAAACTTCTCAGGAAGGTTAACGTGAATGGCAGACCCACGGGCTCATGAGCAGAAAAAATGCTCCTTGTTTTAAACCACTGAGACTGGAGATACAGTGTTCCATGGCATTTTTGTGGCAATTACCAATATACACTATATGCTTTTAATAACCAGGTTACCTAGATGCCCCTCAAGACTTTCCCAACTAGAGAGATAAAAGGTGACTCCAATAGGAATTTCAAAAGAAACTGACTTCGCCTCAACCTACAAATAAAGCATTTCCATTCATCTAAGAACGAAAGTGTTAGTCACTCAGCCATGTCTGACTTTACGACCCCATGGACTGTAGCCTGCCAGGCTCTTCTATCCAGGGAATTCTCCAGGCAAGAATACTGGAGTGGGTTGCCATTCCCTTCTCCAGGGGATCTTCCCAACCCAGGGATCAAATCCAGGTCTCCTGCATTGCAGGGAGATTCTTTCCAGTCTGTCTGAGCTACCAGACATGATCTAAAACCTTGACCCACCCTCAAAATGAGCTGGGAAACTGAAGAGGAACCGAGAAACTTCAACCAGAAGACTCTGGGATTCTCGGAGCCCTTCCCTCCAAGCTGAATCCTCACTTCCCATGATGGGACTCTGCCAGCCTGCTGGGGTTTCTAAGCACAGTGAAACAGGATCAACATTCTGGATATCCAAGACCACAGATGCATCACAGAAGTCACAAAGGCCATTGGATCTGTAACCCAGTAAGACATAAACTTAATAACGACTGTTTATGTCTCATGTCTTTTATGAGGAAGTCTGGGGTACTTTCAAGGCATAAGGATGAAGCTGTGGGGAAGGGGATATATAGATTCCAGATGCAATACAGCCACGCCCTTCAAGGGATGGAGAAGGGGAAACAATTGATACAGATACTCAGAGTTCAGTCATGACAGCAGGCAGCCAGGGACACTGCCTGGTGAGGGACATGGAGAGTACCCAGAGGAGGGAGAGAGCCACAGAGATGCCATCATGAAGCCTTTAAGAGCAAGAGGCACGTGGACTGGCAGGAAGGCAGGGAAACGGGGAACCAGTGCTCCTCCCATCCCCCCACCCTAGGGAGCCAGGGTATATGATACTAACCACCTCCACCACCACCAGGATCACCATCAACTCAAAGAACGTATGGACCAGTCAATGTCAATGAGCACCAAACAACTGATGCTTTTGAACTGTGGTGCTGGAGAAGACCCTTGAGAGCCCCTTGGACTGCAAGGAGATTCAACCAGTCCATCCTAAAGGAATAGTCATTGGAAGGACTGATGGAGCTGAGGCTCCAATATTTTGGCTACCTGTTGTGAAGAGCTGACTCACTGGAAAAGACCCTTTTGCTAGCAAAGATGGGGGGCAGGAGGAGAAGTGGGCAGCAGAGGATAAGATGATTGGATAACATCACCAACTCAACGGACAGAAATTTGAGCGAACTCAGGGAGACAGTGGAGGCAGAGAAGCCTGGCGTGCTGAAGTCCACAGGGTCGCAGAGTCAGACACAACTTAGCAACTAAACAACGATAATGTGAATGGTGCTGTCATCCTCCAGACCACATCAGCTAAGCAGGGGCAGCCCCAAAGCCCAGGAGGTGACGGCTCTGGCACCTTCCCCACTGTCTCTCCCCTTCACAAACACCCTCAACTGTCTTTGCAGTCCTTTGGTGTCTGTTCTTCGTCTTTTTTAAAAGCTCTTCTAATTCACTTTTGTGTTTCCAGTGAGCATTTCTCAAATATTTGGTCATTGTTGAATGACCTGATGCACTGATATCCCTGTAGGAGCCTTTTATTTTCTCCTTTACTTGCCCTTGAACCCTTGCAAAACTTGGATCTGTGTTGTCTAAAAAACCTTTCTCAACTGCATACTTCTTGCAATAAATTCCTTGGGTAATGTATATGTTTATGACTTTGGATTTCACAACCCAGTGTTCTTTTATTATTGGGTATCTTGAAAACTGAAACGATCCCTTCTTCATCCCTGTTTTGAAAACGCCAAAGCTTACTACACAGAAACAAATATTTGATTTGGGTTGCTTTAGATAAAACTGCATCAAGTGCGGACTGGCACACAGGGCCAAAAGGAAAATAAGTGCTGTGTAATTAGGGAGGCAATGCGGTCAAATGGTTAAGAGAAGGCCTGGATATCTGCGGGGCTGGGGCCAGAACAGAAAAAGGACACTCCCTCCCTGCTTCTCTTCCCAACCCGGCTCTGGCCCCCGACACAATCATGGGGACATTCCAGTCTACACGGCCCTGATGGCCGCCTGTCAGGTCTAGAAAGGCACACACAGGACCTGCCACGGGGATGGATTTCAAGGAAGGAGCCTGCGTCGGCCCCAAAGATGCTCGGGACAGTTTGGGCAGGAGCTCTGGGCTCCCAGGCACTTCAGGTGCTGTGTGGACTGGGGGATGGGCAAGAGAAGGCCCGAGAAGGCCTGGGGGCAGGGCTCCCTCAAATGGTAGTGCATCTGAGCAGAGGTGCAGAGTCAGATGCAGGATGGAAGCCAGATCCGGTTTTCCACCTCAGTTCAGTTCAGTTGCTCAGTCATGTCTGACTCTCTGAGACCCCAAGAACCACAGCACACCAGGCCTCCCTGTCCATCATCAACTCCCGGAGTTTACTCAAACTTGTGTCCATCAAG
Source organism: Bos mutus (assembly GCF_027580195.1). Lineage (NCBI taxonomy): Eukaryota > Metazoa > Chordata > Mammalia > Artiodactyla > Bovidae > Bos > Bos mutus. Next base: position 149,767,911 of record NC_091617.1, on the reverse strand, counting down.
TTGCTGATGCCAACCAACCATCTCATCCTCTGTCATCCCCTTCTCCTCCTGCCTTCAGTCTTTCCCAGCATCAGGGTCTTCTCCAGTAAATCAGGTTTCCCCACCATGGAACCCCAACCTTCCATATTGGGAGCAGGGAGCCTCATCCACTGAACCACCAGGAGTCCTAAGACCATGTTTTGTTCTAATGAAGTGACTTGTGATGGACCCATTGATGGATTCAGGCTAGTCTCAGAAGCTCAGAGCCTTGATAGGAGACCTGGAACATTCAGCCCCACCCCTTCCCTCTGGAGAGAGAGGAAGAGCTGGAGACTGAATCTGTAACCAGTCTTGCCTATGTGATGAAATGTTCATAAAACCCCTAAACGACAGGATTCAGAGAGTTTCCTAGTTGGTGAGCAATCCCCACGTCCCCCGCTCCTTGGAGATGAGGTCCCTATGCTCGGGACCCTTCTGGACCTCCATCCTACAAACTCCCATCCATCTGTTCATTTGTGCCCTTTGTAAAAAACTTGTCATAGGAAGTACAGCACTGTCCTGACTTCTGCGGCTCCTTCTCTCGAATCACTGAATCCTGCGTCATAAAGCAAACTCCCCTGGCTATCGATTTTACATATGTAATGTATATGTTTCAAGGCTCTTGTCTCAAATTATCCCCACTGTGTCCATAAGTCTGTTCTCTAGATGTGTCTCCTTTGAAAGTGAAACTGTTTGTCACTCGGTCGTGTCTGACTCTTTGTGACCCCAGGGACTGTAGCCTGCCAGGCTCCTCTGTCCACGGAGTCCTCCAGGCAGGAACACTGGAGTGGGCTGCCATTTCCTTCTCCAGCGGATCTTCCCAACCCAGGGAATGAACCTGGGTCTCCCACACTGCAGGCAGACTCTCTACCATCTGAGCCACCAGCGAAGCCACCTGTGTTTCCTCTGTTGCCCTGCAAATAGGTTCATCAATGCCATTTTTCTAGATCCCATATATATGCGTTAATTACAACATTCGTCATTCTCTTTCTGACTTACTTCACTCGGTATAATAGGCTCTAGGTTCACCCACCTCGTTAGAAATGAGTTAAATGTGCTCCTTTTGTGGCTGAGTAATACTCCACTGTGTATATGTACCACACTTTCCTTGTCCACTCATCTGCTGATGGACATCTAGGTTGCTTCCATGTCCTAGTGACTGTAAATAGTGCTGCAGTGAACTTTGGGGTACATGTGTCTTTTTCAGTTCTGGTTTCCTCAGGGTATATGCCCAGTAGTGGGACTGCTGGGTTGTACTCTATGACAACCCAGAGGGGTGGGATGGGGTGGGCAGTGGGAGGGGGATTCAAGAGGGAGGGGACATATGTATACCTGTGGCTGATTCATGTTGATGTGTGGCAAAAACCATCACAATATTGTTAAATAATTATCCTCTAATTTTAAAAACATTACTGAATCCTGGAGAGAGGTTGTGTGAACCACTAACTGTAGCCCAGCTGGACAGAAGGATGGGTAACCTGGGGACCTGACGCTCTCCACTGGTCTCTGCAGTGGGGAACAGTCTTATGGGACTGAGCCTTTAGCCTGTGGTGTCTGGTACTAACTCTGGGAGGTCTCAGAATTAAATCAAATTGTAGGATGCTCAGTTGGTATTAGAGAGCTGGAGAACTGGCTGATGGAGCTGGAAAAGACAACACCTATTTGATGTCAGGAGGAAAAAAGACCCTCAATTACCACCTCCAAATTGATGCTCTGCAATTCACTCATGAAAGTAAAAGACACCTGCACCTTGGAAGAAAAGCTATGACCAACCTAGACAATATATTAAAAAGCAGATACATTACTTTGCCAACAAAGGTCCATCTAGTCAAAGCTATGGTTTTTCCAGTGGTCATGTATGGATGTGAGAGTTGGACTGTAAAGAAAGCTGAGCGCCAAAGAATTGATGCTTTTGAATTTCGGTGTTGGAGAAGACTCTTGAGAGTCCCCTGGACTGCCAAGAGATCAAACCAGTCCATCCTAAAGGAAATCAGTCCTGAATATTCATTGGAAGGACTGATGCTAAAGCTGAAACTCCAACACTTTGGCCACCTGATGGGAAGAACCAACTCATTGGAAAAGACCCTGATGCTGGGAAAGATGAAGGCAGGGGGAGAAGGGGATGACAGAGGATGAGATGGTTGGATGGCATCACCGACTCAATGGACATGAGTTTGAGTAAGCTCCGGGAATTGGTGATGGACAGGGAGGCCTGATGTGCTGCAGTCCATGAGGTCACAAAGAGTCAGACATGACTGAGAGACTGAACTGAACTGAACTGAATTCACACAGGTGTGACAGAAAATTTGGCCGGTGTCTAACTGGTCAGTCCCCCAGTAGAAGCACTGTTTGGTGAATCTCCTCTGCCTACAACCGAAGGCCTTTGGGAGTCTTAGATTGAATCATGCTCCTGAAACCCCTCACAGGGCTAGGCACAGAGTGAGCACTTCATAGAGCTTCCCTGGCGGCTCAGACAGTAAAGAATCTACCCGCAATTTGGGAGACTCAGGTTCGACCCCTGGGTCAGGAAGATCCCCTGGAGAAGGGAAAGGCAACGCACACCAGTCTTCTTGCCCAGAGAGCTCCATGGACAGAGAAGCCCGGCAGGCTCTGTGGCATCACAAAGAGTCAGACTACTCACTGAGTGACTAACACTTTCATTTTTCCTTCAAGCACTTGATAAGTGGCCATCAATACTGGAAATACACGGGGTCACAAAGAGTCAGACACGATTGAGAGACTGAACTGACCTGAACTGAATACTGGAAAGAAAGCAAGCAAGCCGACACTGTATAAAATCCTGCAACTTTGTGAAAAAATAATTCCCAAAAAATAAGCTGCTGGCTTTTCATAAAGGCCCTTTGTCCTTAATTTTAAAACGGAATTTTAAATTTTAGGCTAACTAGTCATTAAGCGCAGACCCGTTAGGTAAAAGGTCTCTGAGCAAACTCATCATAACGGATCCATTCACTGCAAGAATCGGTCATCAGATTCACTGATTCCGGATGAGTGGACATTAGGTACGTCAGTTTCTTACTATTAATAGCAAAACGTACCCTAAGAACTGCACAGGTCTGACTCTTCCCCGGGCAGTGGTCTCCTAAATGGAGCGGGAGGTCAGCGAGACGTCCACCTGAGGCCCACAATTTCAGGAGGTACCCTTCTCAGCTCCGGCAGGAACAGAATCAGCACTCGAGAGGGAGCATCTCCTTGAAACTGGTGCCTCCCTCGGCTCAACCTGGCCCCAGCTCGGGCGCCTGCTCTCCCTAAAGTAAGCAAAGATCAGTGGGAGGTGGAAATATGAGAAACCAAATGCACCTCTACGTTCGTCTAAAAATAAGAAACTGAACTCCTTCGGTACAATAAGGCTTTATCGTTCCAACAGATATAAATAAGTACTGCAATAGGTTGAACTGTTTCCCTCACACACCCCGTTATGGTAATGTTGCTCAGTTGCCCGGTCATGTCTGACTCTTTGTGACCCCATGGACCGCAGCATACCAGGCCTCCCTGTCCGTCACCAACTCCCGGAGTTCACTCAGACTCATGTGCAAGGAGTCAGTGATGCCATCCAACCATCTCATCCTCTATCGTCCCCTTCTCCTCCCGCCTTCAACCTTTCCCAACATCAGGGTCTTTTCCAGTGAGTCCGCTCTTTGCATCAGGTGGCCAAAGAACTGGAACATCAGCTTTAGCATCTGTCCTTCCAATGAATATTCAGGGCTGATTTCCTTTAAGATGGACAGGTTGCTGTCCAAGGGACTCTTAAGAGTCTTCTCCAGCACCACAGTTCAAAAGCATCAATTCTTCAGCTCCCAAACCCCCAGCATCTGAGAATGTGACCTTATTAGGAGACAGAGTCTTTCTGCAGGTCATGAAGCTAAAGTGGGGTCATTAGGGTAGGCCCTAACTCAATATGACTGGTGTCCTTAGTTAAAAAAAAGGGGGGAAATTTCAAAACAGATTTGCATAAGCAGAAGACAGAGGGAGAATACGACCATCTATAAGCCACAGAGATGGACAGACAGGAGGAACCAGCCCTGTCCTCACCCTGAACTCCAGAGCTGGGAGAGAACAAACTTCCACTGTCTAAGCACCCCCCAAGTCTGTGGTACTTTGTCCCAGCATCCCTGCAAATGGACACATCTTTATTTTCCATCTTTTAACTGATGAAGAGGACAGGCCCTGATGGGGGTGTGGCCTCAGGAACTATGTCCAATGTAACTGCAGTTTCTTACTGGACACAAACTCTGCTCCAAGCCCGTCCTGGGCACCACGAACTGTTGAACCATCTACTCATCACTCCCGCCTTCACATCAGGAGAGGACAGACTCTTAAGTTCGAGGCATAAGTCAGTGTTACACCAGCCCCACCATAATCTCTTTGACCTCTGGAATGCTTTTTTTTTTTTTTTTGAGAAAAGCTTGACAGTCCTGAAGAAACAAGGGGCGTGTTTTGTAGATAAATTGCTGAAATTCTCCAAGTTTATTTTTATTTTATTTTTTTGCATAGCTAATGAAGGCAAAGACTCAATCCCTGTGTGGACCTCTCAAAATGAGGTTGCAATTGAATTCAGGTAAAATAACCACTAACCAAACCCAGTAATAGGACAGAAAAATATAGCTATCATAAAAGCACATTCAAGAAGGCATCATACTGATTTGCATCCCTTCAGTAACAGATACAGTGTTTTATTACTTAGTTTCTGTTCTTACCACAATTCTTCAAAAGCATTGCTTCCTATAATTTTATACTATATAATACCACCCGTTAAAATAGTACATAAGGATCTTGGAAATATAGTCAATATTAAAACTATCTACTGAATAAAATGGTGCAGTAGAATACATGTTTATAATACATTCTTCTAGAACTGCAACGGGCTTCTCAGGTGGCGCAGTGGTAAAGAATCTGCATGACAATGCAGGAGACAGAAGAGACGCGGGTTCAGCCCCTGGGTCGGGAAGATGCCCTGGAGGAGGCAATGGCAACGCACTCCAGTATTCTTGCCTGGGGAATCCCATGGACAGAGGAGCCTGGTGGGCTACAGTCCATGAAGTTGCAAAGAGTCAGGTACAACTTAGCGAGTAAAAAACAACAGCGTTGTAATTTCACTTTATTGGGAAATTTTTCTACTCTTGACGAACTTTTTCTTCCAAACTATCCCGCTCCTTTAAAAATAGATTTCTCGAATCAATACTGCAATTATCCTTTAATTAAAAATAAATAAAAAATAGATTTCTCATTTTTGCTTATTACACTGATGCCACTGGAAACTCAGAAACACAAAGTCTTCTAGGTATATGGATGGATAATCCTAAAATAAGGTTTTACATAATTATTCAGAAAATAGGAACTGAGCAGAGAATCACATAAATTATCTAAATTATCAGCCCAAGACAGAACCCTTCTACCTCCTCGCTCAGCACAAGAACTGCTGCTTATTTTCACCTTGTACTTTGCCATGAAGGGATCCTCGTGAACCAACAATTTCCATGTCAACAAATAGCTTGAATAAAGAGAGATGGCAAGAAAAAAAAAAAAAAGCACAGTCTGTAGACATTGTTCTTGGCTGTCTCTTCTGGATGGAGCAGGAGAAAGTAGAAGGCAGTGGAGAAAGGAGGAGTTGCGATGAATACAGAACTTACAAAGTGGTGATTTTAAAAACCCCACAGTGTTGAAGGCAGGAACAGGCGGTACTGGGTCAAGGGCATTTTGTGTGTTGGGGGGAGAATCTAGGGAACCAGCCTAGGCTCCTCAAAGTACATTAAAGGACCCCAGGTAAGGTCTTTGGAGGTTTGGGTCCCCCAAATACCAAATACTGAAGAAACAAAATCTTTACATTCACACTTTTCTAAAAACTTTTGAAAGGCAGGACTTCTCTGGGGCTTTTTGTTTTACCTTGAATCGCCCTTGGCTCCCCCATCTTTTTTCTCTGTAAGTCATTTGTCTTGCTTTTGGTCAACACGGCTTCTTCTTGGATCTTCAAAGATCTTGGAACAACCTGAAAGAGAATTTCAATATAGTAAACTTTGGGTTTTTTCCCAAATGTTAAAACCAAGGATCAACTGTACATTTAGTGACAAACCCACTGCTAAAATATTATTTTAAAGTATCTTAAAAGAGGGATGAACTTAAAATTCTTCCTTCTAAAAAAAAGTAAGGGGCCAGAGTTATGGCAGCACTTCTTCAAATAAAAGTTCAGCATCATAAAGCAAAAATTAGGAACGAGATAAAGGCCAAGCTGTAATGGACGTACTGAGGTCCACGTATGCTTTTGCAAAGAAAATATTTTGAAAATCTTGTCCTTTCCTCCCAGCTCCCAGTTTTAGTAATAATGGTTTCCCCAGATCAGTACTTCAGCACTGCTCTCTGCTCCAAAGAGTGATGGGATTTATTCAGCATCCTGAGAACCGTAATTAGACACCTTTCTCAGTCACATGAAAGAAACAGTCTTTATAATGTGTAGATGCCACAAGGATCCATATTTTTTGCAAGCATAGAACTTGCAAAACTATTAAAAAAACTTTTAAGATGAGAGCAATACTAAAAAAAAAAAAGTCTTTCTTAGAATATGCCTGTCAGAGTGGCTCTAATATCCATTCTCTTATTTTTTGGAGATACAGGAATTTCTGTGCTTCTGCAACTTTCCAAGTCAAATAACCAATCCCAAAATATTTAAGACAGGATCCTCATAACATGACGAATTGCAAATGACAGCTTTTTCAGTTGAAAATATTTTCAAATTAGAAAATGCCTTAAAGTAGTGCATCAAAATCAATATTTGCAATGGGCGATATTATTTATAGATGGTTTCACCAGCCAGCCAAGCCTCCCACTCCACCCCAGAGGCCCCCCACCAGTTCCACCTGGAGGCTTGGGCCTGTGCATTGAGACACTGAATGCAAACGGCCCAACTGGTGGGGCAAAGGGCTTGGTAGGACATGGAAAATTCAAATTCTTAGGGGAAAATTGGGAAAATTATGATACAAAACCATATGTATAGTCTGATTCCAATACTGTATTAGTGTTGGAGAAGACTCTTGAGAGTCCCCTGGACTGCAAGGAGATCCAACCAGTCCATCCTAAAGGAGATCAGTCCTGAATATTCATTGGAAGGACTGATAGTACACTTTTGTGCTCAAACCTCTTCTCTGCCAAAAGAAACACTTGATTTCTGATGGAATATTGGTGGGCTCGATTTAAAGACAAGCACAAAGGCCAGAGACGATTCTATTAAATATGTGCAATGGGTATTTTTCAATTAGCATGATAATGTTGTTAAAATCTCATCTACCCAGAGGGCACTTTATCTGACAAGGTAAATTACCCGTAAGCCAGCTGAGCGGCCTCAAAGGATCCAAAGACATGTCACGAAGTCTGGGGAGAGAGAAGCTTTGCCAGAGAAAGGCACGCTACCAGCCGCGTGAGGTTAACAGCCGGCCCAATCAAAGCAGAAACGTCAGACAATTATGCAAACCAGACTCAGGAACTCAAAAAACATAGCCATTTGAGAACTTTGCTATGAGAGCAAGCTGCTCAAGCCAGCTGAATAGAGCCCCTGGTCCCACAGAAAGCAGATAACAAGGAACACAGCGCCCAACCCTGTCAAGGGCAAGTGGTAGGAACCCTGGTACCTCCCAGACGGGGTGAGCCCGGCGTTCTGCACAGTGACAGGTAGAGGAACACACGTGATCATCGTCAGTGGAAAATTCTCCTCGGAAATGGTCTAAGCCAGACACGGTTGAGCATCTCAAGGGCAGAGTTTAATTTGCAAAGCAGCCATGGCACACAGAGAGACCCTGACTTGGAGCCACGTTGGTACTGACCATCAGCAGCCAAGAGACTGCCCAACTGCAATGGACAGTTGTTTGTGGCCGTGCCATGCAGACAGACACAAGCGTCTCGTGTTCAGAGAACTGCAACCTTCTCGTTCCCCAAACACGCTGGACCAGAGGTCGCCTCCTACACAGAGATTTTCCTGGCCATCTATGTCAGCAACAGTGAATGCATCATAAGCTTAACCTCTGGGAAGATAGACAACCAGCTATCCCAGAGAGTTGCCTTCTCGTCAAAAAAACCCTGGACCTTGACTGAACAACAGCCATCATTGGTGAAAAGGCACCATACCCACCAGCAACACCAGGGACAGTGACACTGTCACAGAGGACCCCATTCATCCGATTACAGCCCCGTCCCCATAGGTGGGGTTCCCAGGTGGCTCAGATGGGAAAGAATCTGCCTGCAATGCTGGAGACCCGGGTTGAATCCCTGGGTTGGGGAGATCCCCTGGAGAAGGGAATGGCAACCCGCTCCCGTATCCTTGCCTGGAGAATTCCACGGATAGGAGAGCCTGGTGGGCTACAGTCCATGTGTTGCAAAGAGTTGGACACGACTGAGCAACTAACACTTTCACTTTCCACGTAAATGGCAAAAGCAGCGGACACAATGGTGCCCGCCTCTCCTAAGAGAGGAAACCCAATGCCACTTGGGTGTGTAGCCCAACCCCCAAAACACCCTGGGAAGGGCTGACCCTGCCCCAGCTTCAGAGGCAACTTCTATCACTGGGCAACTCCTATCACCTACTCCTCTTGCCACTGGTTGACTTAAAACGGAGCATGTGATATCATTTTAGCCAATTCAACCCCAGGGGAAGTGACAGGAAGACTTCTGGAGAAAGTCTCCTGGCCAACAAAGAAAGGTCATCTGCTACTGTCCTGTCTGTATGACCCTTGAGCCATCTCAGGACCATGAGAGGAGGGGGCCTGGGGATAAAACCATGCACTCTGGGAAAAGGCGAAGGCAAACCTCGGGATTCTGCTCAGGATGCAGAAAACAGGATTAGGCAGAAAGCATCGGCGCCTTGTGTCTATGTTCAAATGTCTCTGCTAGGAATACAGCAGGATCTGTGTTCAGAAGAACCACCTTCCTCTCTTTGATTATCTGTATGCAACTCAGACATGCTGAATACTCTTTTCCATTGTGATTTTTAAATACAATCATCTGCTGCGGAATTAGTCCAGCCCATAAATCTCCCTGAATACAATGTTATATCTCAGACTTGAGAAATAACTGTTATCAAGGTAAGTGATCCATCTCAGCCTACGTATGTACGGAGTGTCCAGGTACCAGAGGTGACACAGAACAGTGCCCTCATTAAACAAAGGGTTTGATGAGGGGATTATGCTTCTAGTTAAACGACTGATTTGGAGGCAGAATGTGATCAGGTAATGAGAGGAGGACAGAAGGGGCAGCAATTCCACCTAGCATCATGGAGTGGCAATGCCTCTTCAAAGGGGTGATATATCATGGGCACTTGGTATTCCATAGGTGGGAATGGAAAGGGAAAGTATGCAAGGTAGAGCAGCCAGATGAGCAAAAGCATGGGCGTGAAAGGGAGGCACACGGGAGAGGCTCTCTGGCTACGAGAACAGTTCAGGGATGTTGAGTGACTTACCCCTATAGTTAAGAAATCACATTGGTGTATGTCTCTTTCCACAATCTAAGTTCAACCTGCCCTTCAAATCCATCCATTCATTCAAGTATTCCTCCATCCATCCACCCACCACCCATTATGTGTCTTCCATCCATCCACTTATCAACAGGCATTAAGTCAGCTTCCTCCACGTTCAATCACTGAACTGAGCCCTGCCTAGAGGTGGGCTTTGCCATGACTTCAGGGTCGAGTGGGAAGCACAAGGTTGTAAAGGCACAATCACAAATTCCAACACCCCCAACACCTGGCTTGACCCCCCACCAGCTGCAGAAAATCTCCCACAAGGGAGTGAGGCAGATCCAATTGAGCACAGCATCTGAACTACTTGAGAAACTGACAGAGGAAAACTGGACGGCCAAGCAGAGGCAGAAGCCGTCAGAGAATTAGGAGAACGTCAGAAAAGGTCCCAGCCCTGGATGCCGAGGAAGGACCTTCAGTAAGGCAGAAACAGTTCACAGCATCGATCTGCAGAAAGCTGAATAAAAATGAGCAAGTCAATCACCCAACCACACATGAACAAATGGTACTAGATGTGGCAAGTCAACAACCTCTGAGTGATCTCCAACAACGTGGCCAGTTTCCAAAGGCTCACTAGCAGAAGGTTGGGAGGTTATGTGAAGGTCAACATAGGCTATTCATGAAAGACGCTGATGGACAGGGAGACAAGGGGAAGAAAGCTCAAGGGAAGAAGCACTACTGTGCTCACCAGTTCAACATTTGTTGCATGCCTACCGCGTGTGAGAAACTGCCAGCAGCCAGGGTTGGCCCCATGGTTCAGACTCCGAGCTTCCACTACAGGGGCGAGGCTTCAGTCCCTGGTTGGTGAACTGCGATCCTTCATGCCACACATCATGGCAAAAAAATGTAATAAACAAAATAATAACGAGGAAAAAGAAGAAATGGCCAACAGCTAGAGTGCACAAGACTCAGTCATGCCCTCGATTAGATTACAATCTAATTAGAAGACGGTTTATCTCGTTTGTCTGGCTGGTTTGTTAAGGGTGAGAAAAGGGGGTGTATTTACAGGTAGGATGGAGGGAAAGGCATAAAAGCAGACACAGATTCTAGAGACAGAGGAAGAAGAGGAAGACAGAGGCCTTTCCTCTGCCTCTTTCAGAGGAAGTCACGGGGTCACAAAAGGGTGAGACACACTTAGCAACTGAGCATACACACACCAGTGAGCCAGTGAAGTTGCTCAGTCGTGTCCGATTCTTTGCGATGCCATGGACTGTAGCCAACCAGGCTCCTCCATCCATAGGATTTCCCAGGCAAGAGTACTGGAGTGGGTTGCCATTCCCTTTTCCAGGGAATCTTCCCGACCCAGGGATCGAACCCAGGTCTCGCGAGTTACAGACAGACGCTTTACTGTCTGAGCCACCAGGGAAGCCCATGCGCACACACGTGAAGTTATCTATTCCCATCGTGGGCAATTTCAAAAACTAACAGAATTCCCAGGTGCAGAGCTGAACAGAGATACAGGCCATCTTTCCAGCAAGTCTGCTGGCACTAGCCTTGGCGGACCAGAAGCCCAGCAGAGACCGAGGGCCCTGACGCTATTGGCAAGTCACGAGGTGACGGCGAGGAAATCTGTGAAGATCAGCCAGACAGCTGCTCTGCCAGCAGCTGAGCCCCAGTAACCTGTCTCTGTGGGCAGGGCAGACACTCGGGACGTTGGGGTGCAGAGCTAGCAAACGCCTCAGCGCTCTGAAACGGCGTCTGCATCAGCTCTGCTGCTTCCTGAATCTGCCCGGTATCCAAATCGTTTGCTGTTGTCGCTCAGTCACTCAGCTGTGTCCAGCTCTTTGTGACCCCAAGGACTGTAGCCCACCAGGCTCTTCTGTCCACGGACTTCTCCAGGCAAGAATACTGGAGTGGGTTGCCGTTCCCTTCTCCAGGGCATCTTCCCAATCCAGGGGTCAAACCCGGGTGTCCCTCATTGCAGGCAAATTCTTTACTGTCTGAGCCACCAGGGAAGCCCATAGTGTATATATATGTATAATATATATATTATATATATATATATATATATATATATATATATATATATATGTCAATCCCAATCTCCCAATTCATCCCCTACCCATCACTTCTTGGTTTTGTTTTTTTTTAATTATTATTCCTGAGAAGGGAACAAAATGAATTTAGACAGTAATATTCCTTTGGAGCCCGAGATATTCTACAAGGAGTCAACACTGGGTCTTTCTCTCCCCTAGGCCTGGACATGTGCATGTGAAAGCTGATCAAGCTGACTGCACAGAGGGAGCAGTGGCCGCCCCTCCCACCAGCCCCCAAACAGCTCCACAGCCCCTCGGGCTGGGGGCCATGGTCGGCCTCGAGGTCCCCAGGAAAAATGAGACATCTGAAGGAAAACAGGCTAGATTTGAAAGGCGGGTGACATCTAGAAAAAGGAAAACAACTATAAATACAACTTCTCTCCTGTTTTACACTGAGCCTTCTGTTATAGGAAACACATTTAACAGAGTCAGGGTTTTTTTTTTTCCCCCTAAGCTCAACTGGAAAAACATAAATATTTAGTCATTTCATAACGGCAGACAACTGACAAGCAGGCCACAGATTAAAGGAACATGATGTATTTCTAAGAAAGTCCATCAAACAAAATATATCTTTGGGAACAGAATCCCAAAGTCTGTTTTAGAAGCAAATCTTGGCCTTCAAAATGAATCTATCTTGATGTAATCACAACGTCACATCTTAAGAGATAGTAAGTGTATCGATAGCCATCTTTGTGAACAATGAGGTCTGTTTCACATTTTTATTTCATTATTTGTTTGTGTCATATTTTTAAACTAACAACACTGGGCATAAAAAAAATTAAAACATTATAAATGTATAATTGGGCTTCCCTGGTGGCTCAGTGGCAAAGAATCTGCTTGTCAATGTAGGAGACGTGGGTTTGATCCATGGGTCAGGAAGATCCCCTGAAGAAAGAAATGGAAATCCACTCCAGTATTTTTTCTTTCCCACTCCAGTATTCTTGCCTGGGAAATCCCATGGACAGAGGAATCTGACAGGCTATATAGTCCATGGGGGTCACAAAAAGTCAGATACTACTTATAGCACCTAAATAACAACAATGCATAATTACTTTAGAGGTAGCATATAAAATAACTAATTGCCAAGTTAACTGCTATTGTAATTACCATCTCAGTATCATAAATGAGAAATGTGAACTTCCTGAGTGGCAACAGGATTTTTAACAGAGCAAAAGGAAAGAAATGTACATTAACAGAGAGATTACATGTAGGGATATTACAGAGCAACATTTTCAGATGAAATTCCTTCTATTAGCATCCTCAGATGTCTTTATTTTGAATAGACTTTGAAGAGACAGATCAAGAGTCAAGTGTTCCTAAGAAAAATCAATTTGATAAAGGTAGAAAGAAAAAAACACTGAGACTTTCTAATAACGCAGATAATTCATTACATTATCTGTCTTTACTGCCCCGCAGTTAAAAAACAACATATCACCAAACGCTTAGAGAGTATCAAGCGGGAAAGCTTTCCTTGTGCTCTGAAATAGGGAGGAAATTCAAAGAACCGGGAACTTGTCCTGAAGGTCAGTCTATGCCCGCTGGCTTGGCTGAGACACCCTGGCTCCCTGGTGATGGCATTTTCACTACCAGGAGCACGGAAGCCAGCTTTTCCGTTTCTGCTTGACTTTTGACTCGTTTAAGAGAACCGCATTCAAACTGCCTCCTAGGTACAGGACACACTTTGGAAAGACAGATCGTTAAAACTTCTCATGTATTTAAACAGAAATTGTGTCAACACAAACACCCTTCACTGACACTCGGGACGTGAGGTTTATAATGCGCCTCTGACTGCAAGGCTGTGCACTCCCTCCGCACAGAACCCTCCATGAAATCCACCATCAGGGAGCCCTGCAGTTCAGTTCAGTCCAGTCGCTCAGTCCTGTCCGACTCTTTGCTACCCTATGGACTGCAGCACGCCAGGCCTCCCTGTCCATCAGCAACTCCCAGAGTTTACTCAAACTCATGTCCATTGAGTCGGTGATGCCATCCAACCATCTCATCCTCTGTCATCCCCTTCTCCTCCTGCCTTCAATCTTTCCCAGCATCAGGGTCTTTTCAAATGAGTCAAGCGCTTCACATCAGGTGGCCAAAGTATTAGAGTTTCAGCTTCAACATCAGTCTTTCCAATGAATATTCAGGACTGATTTCCTTTAGGATGGACTGGTTGGATCTCCTTGCAGTCCAAGGGACTCTCAAGAGCCTTCTCCAACACCACAGTTCAAAAGCATCAGTTCTTCAGTAAGTGCTAACTGAGGACAGCACCCAAAGAGGCAGGCACAGGGGTGAGGCCAGACAAAGGAGTTCCACGCTGTGTCTTTCATGCCTTGAGGGAGAGTTACTTACCTTGTGGCCTGATGTTTTATGATATAGAATAAAGGGCGACGTGTGTGCACGTTAGTTGCTCAGTCCTGTTCGGCTCTTTGTTGACCCCATGGACTGAAGGAAGGAGCCCGCCAGGGTCCTCTGTCCATCGAATACTCCAGGCAAGAATAGTGGAGTTGCTTGTCATTCCCTTTTCCAGGGGATCTTACTGACCCAGGGATCGAACCTGGGTCTCCCACATTGCAGGCAGATTCTTTACCATCTGAGGCGCTAGGGAAGCCCAGAGGGCAACATAGCAAGTAAGATAACAAGCACTGGGACAGCTCAGGGATGAGGAAGAGAGAGCTTCAGCTTTGGGTAGTAGGATTTAAATTAGCTGATGAAAAACAGGAAGAACTTCTAAAGATCTGGAGGAGGAGAGCAGTCCAGGCAGCTCGAGTAAGTGACATAGGCGTGGGACACGACTGCAGAAGACATGTCTCCAAAGGAGACACAGCACAGTCACTGCTGCGTGTGAGTAAAAGCCTCTGCCAACAGCATGGTGGTGGTGGTTTAGTCGCTCAGTCGTATCCAACTCTTGCCACCCTATGGACTGTAGCCCCCAGGCTCCTCTGACCATTGGATTCTCCAGGCAAGAATACTGGAGGGGGTTGCCATTTCCTTCTAAAGTAGATCTTCCCAATCAGGGGATTGAATCCTGGTCTCCTGCACTGCAAGTGGATTCTCTACTGACTGAGCAGCAGAGAAGTCGCCAACAGCATGACAACATCTAAATCATCTTTGCCCTCCCCTGCGGCAGTCAAGGAGGACTTTCAAGGCAGAGCAAAGGGGCCCAAAGAAGCCGGCTCAGTTCCTCAGACGTTCCAGAATAATGGAGAAGTAACAGAACCCGCGGTGGGATTGTGGACACCTCACTGGACCCGGCAGGAAGGCTTGTGCGGATGGGAGACGGCTAGACGGAGCCAGAGGGAGGGCCCAGAGAGAAAGGCTCTAAAGTGCGACCCTTGCTCTGCAAACAGCAATGGGGGGTGCTTGCGCCTCTGCAGAGGGGAGTGTCCCATACAGGCTTCAGGGAAGATCCCCGAGGTGGCTGACTGCAGAGAGCAAGCTGCTGGAATGGTCCAGCTGGTAGTGAAGGCAAGGCGGCCAAAGAGCCGGGAGCAGGGCGGAGGGCAGAGGACATGCCAAGACTGGGGGGGCCCTCAGGAGAGAGAAGAGGGGATGGCTCGTGGGGAGGGGGGGCTCTAGGGGAAGATGGGGCACCCTGATCCAGTCCAGGGACGTCCAATAGCATCCTCAGGCCCCGAGCGGTGGAGCTGGGCATGGTGGAACGGAGCTCCAGGGCTTGGTCTATAGCTTCTCGGAGCCCCAGAGCACTGCAGAGACCTCCATCAGGCAGGGGCCAAGATGGGAGCTAAGAGAGGGGCTGCAGGGAAGGGGCTCTCCGCCCTCCTGGGGAGCAGAGCCTGACCCTCACTCACCATGTTCCCCCCTGCTGAACTCGCGTTCTGCTCTGTTCAGGGGTGAGCACCTGAGATCTCTGCTGAGTTTTATATGAAGCTAATGCAAAACGCTGGGCTGGAAGAAGCACAAACTGGAATCAAGATTGCCGGGAGAAATATCAATAACCTCAGATATGCAGATGACACCATCCTTAAGGCAGAAAGTGAAGACGAATTAAAAAGCCTCTTGATGAAAGTGAAAGAGGAGAATGAAAAAGTTGGCTTAAAGCTCAACATTCAGAAAATGAAAATCATGGCATCTGGTCCCATCACTTCATGGCAAATAGATGGGGAAACAGTAGAAACAGTGTCAGACTTTATTTTTCTGGGCTCCAAAATCACTGCAGATGGTGATTGCAGCCATGAAATGAAAAGATGCTTACTCCTTGGAAGGAAGATTATGACCAACCTAGACAGCATATTCAGAAGCAGAGACATTACTTTGCCAACAAAGGTCCATCTAGTCAAGGCTATGGTTTTTCCTGTGGTCATGTATGGATGTGAGAGTTGGACCGTGAAGAAAGCTGAGTGCCAAAGAATTGATGCTTTTGAACTGTGGTGTTGGAGAAGACTCTTGAGAGTCCTTTGGACTGCAAGAAGATACAACCAGTCCATCCTAAAGGATATCGGTCCCGAATATTCATTGGAAAGACTGATGCTCAAGGTGAAGCTCCAATACTCTGGCCACCTGACGTGAAGAGTCGACTCATTGGAAAAGACTCTGATGCTGGGAAAGATTGAGGGCGGGAGAAGAAGGGAATGACAGAGGATGAGATGGTTGGATGGTATCACCGACTCAATGGACATGAGTTTGAGCAAGCTCTGGGAGATGGTGATGGACAGGGAAGCCTGGTGTGCTGCAGTCCATGGGGTCACAAAGAGTCGGACATGACTGAGCCACTGGACAACAACAGGATGAGTGAAATGATGTCCCTTAGGGGAGTCGTGAGCAACCTTTTTGGCACCAGGGGCTGGCTTCATGGAACACAATTTCTCCATGATAGGCGGCGGGAGAGGAGTGGTTTTGTTTTCTTCTACTGCTCGCCTCCTGTGTGCGGCCCAATTTCTAACAGACCACAGACAGATAACCGGTCTGTGGCCTAGAGGTTGGGGACCCCTGCTTTAAAGAGCTGAACGCTGTTACGCTGATTGCTCAGAACCAACTCATACCCCAAAGACAAAAATCCACTCGGACAGACGCATGCAAGCCAATCTTTGCCTTAACGCCCTCCCAGTCTTCTCTAAAGAGTCCCTTAGTTTACTAGATGTCTCCGAAATGTTAAATTCTGGCAATCCATTCTCTGAATCAACGTCCTCAAATCTCAGCCGGCCACTGCGGCCTTCCTGGGAAGGTCAAGAGTGGCATTTCAGGCAGGGCCAGGTCATGTGGACCCTCCCACGAGGAGTTTCCCTCACTGGTGCTTCAGACGTGGCATGGGCCCAGACATCACACCAACCACTCTCCATCCCGTTGTGTCCATCCATGTTTACTAAAAACACAAGGCAGCCAGTCAAACACACCTTGAGGCCCTTGCAGAGGAAAGCTGTTCAGTTCAGTTCAGTTTGTCAGTCGTGTCAGACTCTTTGCAACCCCATGGGCTGCAGAATGCCAGGCCTCCCTGTCCATTGCCAACTCCCAGAGAGATTACTCAAACTCATGCCCATTGAGTCAATGATGCCATCCAACCATCTCATTGTCTGTTGTCTCCTTCTCCTCCTGCTCTCAATCTTTCCCAGCATCAGGGTCTTTTCCAATGAGTCAGCTCTTCACATCAGGTGGCCAAAGTACGGAGTTTCAGCTTCAACATCAGTCCTTCCAGTGAACATTCAGGACTGATTTCCTTTAGGAGGAAAGCTGAGAAAACACCTATTGATCAGGCCAGGGAGAAGAGTGCAGCTTCTCTTGCTAACATCATCATCTTTTGTCAGAGAGACAGGAATAAATATGAAATTATATCACTTACATGCACAAGCGCACACTCTGCTCAAAGCAGGTGAGTGAAGTTTCAGAAGAACCATTTGGGAAGCCTCACAGGGGCCCCCAGGTTCCAAGCAGCTAGGGTCTAGGGACTGACTTCCAGAGGAAGAATCCTTCAGAGGGGTAGCCTGGAGCCACCCAAGAGCAGACAGGCCGGGGAGGCTTGGTGGGAGCACAGAGAGCTGCTGGCAACGGCCTGGGAATCCTCTGCAAGGTGGGATGCCGGCCCTCAGGACCGAGTCACACCTGAGAGAAGGCAGCTGCAGGCATCCCAGGGGCAGAGAAACCAGGAAGGGGGGATCAGAAGCAGATAAGCCTGGGGGAATCACCACAACACAGAGGGCTATGGTCCCTTTAAAGCCTTGAGAACCTTGCAACTTGCCCCATGGAAGACATCCAGTGCTTCAGTTCAGTTCAGTTCAGTTGCTCAGTCATGTCCGATTTTTTGCAACCCCATGGACTGCAGCACGCCAGGCCTCCCTGTCCGTCACCAACTCCCGGTTTACTCAAACTCATGTCCATTGAGTCAGTGATGCCATCCAACATCTTATCCTCTGTCGGCCCCTTCTGCTCCTGCCCTCAATCTTTCCCAGCATCAGGCTCTTTTCAAATGAGTCAGCTCTTTGCATCAGGTGGCCAAAGGATTGGAGTTTCAGCTTCAGCATCGGTCCTTCCAATGAACACCAGGACTGATTTCCTTTAGGATGGACTGGTTGGATCTCCTTGTCGCCAGTGCTGAGAGCCTGACAAAGCACAGTGCCCTGGGAAGAGGGCTTCCAACAGCCCCTGGCCACCCTCCACTCCTGCTGCAGTCATGGAGGACAGAGGCAGAGGGGGAGAAGGAGAGGAACAGCAGGGCCAGGACAGGGACCGCCCATGGGCCCTGGACTTGCTGATTCTGAGACAGGCTGAACATGCAAAGGGTCTTTAAATGGACTGGAAGACAGGCTTGCACTGATTAGACTAACCTGGGCTTCTCAGTGCTTGAAAATTAAGACTGCCCCTGAGTCCCCAGAAGTGCTGGGGAAAGAGACTGGGGTGAGGGTGAGACACGCAGACTCAAACCGTGAACTTGGGGGGAAATAAACTTTATCCGGCAATGCCTTCCACTCAGCCCAGCACCTGTGAAACACAGGTGCCCAGCTTCTCACAGGTGTGGCTGAAAACCTTGAACCAAACCAGGTGGGAGTAGGCACATGAGCCAAGAGTGAGCAACAGCCCATGTGGACTGTGCAAGAAATGGGGAGACAGAAAGACACGGAATCAGGGAGCGGTGGGGACCGAGCTTGGCCACAGGGACGAAAGCAACATGGACCCCGGGATAAACTCCAAGAGGCAGAAGGGTCTAGAGGGGCTCAGGCTGGTAACAGACCCATCACCCCTCCACCCACCCACAGCTTTGGCTCACCTGGGACTGCACAGCAATGAGTGTGAACACCCGACTCAAAGAACAGCTGAGCACTGAAGTTCTGATCACAGCACAGTCAGAAGCACCTGCCTGATACAGAACAGGGGCTGGAAGAGACATTCCGTTGCTCCCACCCTAGGGTTTCGAAAAGGACAAATACCGTGTGGTATCACCTGGACGCAGAGCCTACAAATGACACAAATGAACTCTTTTACAAAACAGAAAGAGACTCACAGGCATAGAAAACAAACTTAGGGTCCCCAAAGCGAAAACGGTGCGGGAGGATAAATAGGGAATATGGGATTAACAGATATATACTGCTGTGTGTATAGTAGATAAACAAGTCCCTACTGCATAGCACAGGGAACTATCATCAGTATCTTGTAATAACCTGTAATGGGATCAACCGTAAAGAAGGCTGAGCGCCCAAGAATTGATGCTTTTGAACTGTGGTGTTGGAGAAGACTCTGAGAGTCCCTTGGACAGCAAGGAGATCCAACCAGTCCATCCTAAAGGAGATCAGTCCTGAATATTCATTGGAAGGACTGATGCTGAGGCTGAAACTCCAATACTTTGGCCACCTGATGGGAAGAGCCGGCTCATCGGAAAAGATCCTGATGTTGGGGAAAATTGCAGGCAAAGGGGGTGATACAGGGTGAGATCATTAGATAAGCATACTGACTCAACAGACATTAATCTGAGCAAACTCCAGGAGACAGTGAAAGACAGGGAAGCCTGGCGTGCTGCAGTCCATTAGGCTGCAGGGGGTTGAACAGGACTTAGTGAATGAGCAACAGCAACAAACAATGGCAAGGATATGAAAAAGAAAATATATGTCTGCATCACTTTGTTGTATACTTGAAACATTACAAATCAACTATTTCAAATCAAGTAGGATTTGAAGTAGCTCAATCGGACCTAACAGAAGATATTAAGAACAGGTGGCAAGAATACACAGAAGAGCTATACAAAAAACATCTTAATAACACAGATAACCACGATGGTGTGATCACCCATCTAGAGCCACACATCTTGGAGTGCGAAGTCAAGCCAGCTTTAGGAAGCACCACTACGAACAAAGCTAGTGGAAGTGATGGAATTCCAGCTGAGCTATTTCAAATCCTAAAAGATGATGCTGTGGAAGTGCTGCACTCAATATGCCAGCAAATTTGGAAAACTTAGCTGGGGCCACAAGACTGGAAAAGGTCAGTTTTCAGTCCAATCCCAAAGAAAGGCAATGCCAAAGAATGTTCAAACTACTGCACAACTGCACTCATCTCACATGCTAGCAAAGAAATGCTCAAAATTCTCAAAACTAGGCTTCAAGAGTACATGAACCGAGAACTTCCAGGTGTTCAAGCTGGATTTAGAAAAGGCAGAGGAACCAGAGATCAAATTGCCAACATCCGTCAGATCATTGAAAAACAAGAGAATTCCAGAAAGCTTCACTGACTACACTAAAGCCTTTGACTGTGTGGATCACAACAAACTGTGGAAAATTCTTAAATAGATGGGAACACCAGACAACCTTACGTGCCTCCTGTGAAACCTGTACACAGGTCAAGAAGCAACAGTTAGACCCCACATGTAACAATGTACTGGTTTCAAATTGGGAAAGGAGTATATCAAGACTGTATATTGTCATCCTGCTTATTTAACTTATAAACAGAGTACCTCATGCAAAATGCCAGGCTGGATGAAATATAAGCTGGAATCAAGATTGCTGGGAGAAATATCAATAACCTCAGATATGCAGATGACACCACTCTTATGGCAGAAGCAAAGAGGAACTAAAGAGCCTCTTTATGAAGGTGAAAGAGGAGAGTGAAAACGCTGGCTTAAAACTCAACATTTAAAAAACAAAGATCATGGCATCCCGTTCCATCACTTCATGGAAAATAGATGGGGAAACAGTGGAAACAGTGACAGACTTTATTTTCTTGGGCTCCAAAATCACTACAGATGGTGACTGCAGCCATGAAATTAAGACACTTTTTCCTTGGAATAAAAGCTATGACAAACCTAGGCAGCATATTAAGAAGCAAAGACATTACTTTGCCAACAAAGGTCTGTCTAGCCAAGGCTATGGTTTTTCCAGTAGTCATGTATGGATGTGAGAGTTGGACCATAAAGAAGTCTGAGCACCAAAAACTTGATGCTTTTGAACTGTGGTGTTGGAGAACATTCTTGAGAGTCCCCTGGACAGCAAGGAGATCAAACCAGTCAATCCTAAAGGAAATCAACCCTGAATATTCACTGGAAGGACTGATGCTGAAACTGAAGCTCCAAGACTCTGGCCACTTGATTTAAAGAGCAGACTCATTAGAAAAGACTCATGCTGAGAAAGACTGAAGGTAGGAAGAGAAGGGGACAACAGAGGATGAGACATTTGGATGGCATCACCAACTCGATGGACATGAGTTTCAGCAAACTCTGGGAGCCAGTGAAGGACAGGGAATCCTGGGGTGCTGCAGTCCATGGGTCGCAAAGAGTCAGACATGACTGAGCAACTAAACAAACATCAACAGCAGCTGGAATTTCATCACTTCCACCAGCTTTTTCTAATGATTCTTCCCAAGGCCCACTTGACTTCACACTTCATGATGTCTGGCTTGGTGAGTGATCACACCATCGTGATTATCTGGGTCCTGAAGATCTTTTTTGCATGGTTCTTCTGTGTATTCTTGCCACCTCTTCTTAGTATCTTCTGCTTCTGTTAGGTTCATACTGTTTCTGTCCTTTATTGTGCCTATCTTTGCATGAAATGTTCCCTTGGTATCTCTAATTTTCTTGAAGAGATCTCTAGTCTTTCCTACTCTGTGGTTTTCCTCTATTTCTTTGCATTGTTCACCTAAAAAGGCTTTCTTGTCTCTCCCTGCTATTTTCTGGAACTCTGCATTCAGATGGATAAATCTTTCCTTTTCTCTTTTGCCTTTTGCTTCTCTTCTTTTCTCAGCTATTTGTAAGCCGCCTCAGACAACCATTTCACCTTTTTGCGTTTCTTTCTCTTAGAAATGGTTTTGATCACTGCCTCCTGTACAATGTTAGGAACATCCATCTGCAGTTCTTCACGTACTCTTATCAGATCTAATCCCTTGAATCTATTTGTCACTTCTGCTGTATAATCATAAGGGATTTCACTTTTTATAGTTCAATTAAAATAAGGATAAAACTTCCAAACACAAAAATTAATTAATTAATTAAAAAGTAAAAAAATAAACTTCACGGTTGGGTTTGCACGTCCCCACAGGGAAGGGTGGGTGAGAAAGAAAGTGTCCCCCTAAAGACAGGACTCAGAACAGCTCCAGGGCAGTGTCACAGGGAGCCCTCCACCCCTGCTCCACAGAAGGCAGCACAGAAGCGGACAATGCAGGGCCCAGAGTGGGGCACTGGCGTGACCCCACCCCAGGTGGCAGCCCGTCTCGTGCCCGGACTCTAGGACTTCCTCAATCCTACCAGCCACCCCTGCCTGCTCTTGAGAGGAGTTAAGGGCAGGGACGAGAAGTTCCATCTGACTTGACCAAGAAACGCAATAATAAGAAAATCTTAATAAGCATGAAATCACACGACTAGTCAAAAACAGAATTAAACAATTAAGAGACATTTCCTGTTGAAATATGCCAAGAGGTTTTGGTTTTGTTTCTTGGTTTATGTTTTAGTTTTTCCAGACAACCAATAACTAACATCGAGTATCTTCTATAGGTGAGCCACAATAAAACAGCTTGAGACTTCAGGCAATCTTTAAATTCTGATAGGTGAGCCACAATAAAACAGCTTGAGACTTCAGGCAATCTTTAAATTCTGATAGAGCTCATGGGAAATGAAAAGGCAACTCTCCAATTCCAACATGTCCATGCGTCTAGCCCCACCTGGAAATCCTTGGCTCTGAGATGCCCACATTGTCACCATTAATTTTTTTTCCCCATTTCTGGCTACAACAATCAGGTCTACAGGGGAACAACAGACAACCAGAAGTATCGTCTCTACCCAAAGGACACAGGGTTCACCAGCTTGTGTTACTGAAACTGATGGATGTCACATGATTCAGAGAATCACCAGATTCCATAATTGGTCCCGGGATTCCCACCCCTCACGCCCCACTCCCAGTGATTCAGATGACAGAGCCTAAAACAGAAGAGCCGTACGAGGCGGGAATCCAAACTAATATTTAAAGAACGCAAGTGAAGGGAAGGCTCAGTTGTGAAGGTGGTGTGGTCCCGAAAGATTTACAAAGTCTGGTAAAGCCTAAAGGAAATCAAAGCAAATCTCTAAGTTAGTTTATGGAACAATTGTGCTAGTCATGCATCAGAAGAGAAAATCAGAGAGACGGACAGACAGACAGAGAGATGGAAAGATAGATAAAAGAAAGGTAGAGGATGATTGGTGAATACACAGTAGAAAGACACAGAGAGAGACAGACAGACACAAACGCTAGACAGTTAGATATCAATATTGTTTTCTGCTTAAATTGCCAAAGGCTAACCAGGAAACTCGGGACAGTTACAGGAGCTGGGGGGAGGTCCGAATAATGACTAAACACTGTCCCCATACCCAGCAGAGGAACTCCTCCCACCTCTGCTCTCAGATGGCCTGACCGCCCAGGTTTCTCACCCCCCTGGCTTGCTGCTGTGAGCATTCAACTCCTGCTCCTATTTTCACTGATCCTCTTACTTCTGTGAGCACTTCCAGTCACCACCTTAAGGAGAGATGGTAACAGTCTTCTCCTAGAATAATAAGAGAAGCAACTTAAATTCATAGGCATAAAAAAATCAAAAGAAACAGAAGTCAAAGCCTCACGAGCACTTCTGTAAAAGGAAGCTACTTCATGAAGAGTGTTTTGAGCTCAGGAAGACTTTGAAGGTCTTCAGAGCCATCCCCATTGTCTTTTCTGATTGCACCGCCGCATCCTGTTATTTGCGCTGGGCATAAACCTTCTACTTCTTGATTTAATTTCAGCCTTTAACTTTTGACACTTTCATTGCAAATGTAGGAACTTTGAAAAAAAAAAAAAAAGCAAAACAGCTGTGCAAACATCAGACATTTGAAAATCAAACAATTTTTGATAAATATTGACTTTAAACAGGGGGTAGAGGTGGTGGGGACTGAAAAGGCAGTAACCCATGTATTTATAGTAATTTAAATCCACCCTTATCATTAGAGTGTTTCATTAAATTATCATATATTATACAAAATTATGGTCAAAAATCTTTCTGCATTCAGTCACTAGTGGCACAGAGAAACAGCACTGAAAATAATGCTTAATAAGACATTGATGTGTGTGGGCTTTGTCCTTTTTCTCTCAAGCCCTTTTGAAGAGTATCTTTGCACACCTCACAGGGATCTGATACTCAACATTCAAGTCCTTTCAGCAACTGGAAGTTTCCTGAATAAAACACATGAGCCTTTCATTCCTGAAACTCTAAGATCTGGTGAAAGTCCTCAGAAAATTATGATCCAGTTGGAAGGAATTTCCTCCTGAGAAGTGAAAGATAAACCACACCAAAAAAAAAAGGTACTGAAGCGCTTTCTGTCTCTGCTGAGAACCGGTGAGCTTGGCCATGGCTGGGGCAGGAGCCCAGCTGAGCCGAAGAGGCAGGGGACCCAGACTTATTACAGGAAGGAGCACAGACCAGGTGACACTGAAAACCTGTCCAGCCCAGGATACCAGGAACACACATTCGTGTCAAACTGAGCTGGTTCAACAGTGTTCAGTTCAGTTCAGTTCAGTCGCTCAGTCATGTCCGACTCTCTGTGACCCCATGGACTGCAGCACACCAGGCTTCCCTGTCTATTACCAACTTCTGGAGCTTGCTCAAACTCATGGCCATCAAGTTGGTGATACCATCCAACCATCTCATCCTCTGTTGTCCCCTTCTCCTCCGTCTTCAATCTTTCCCGGCATCAGGGTCTAGTGTTACACTTTTAATTTATACGCGAATTACCTAAAAAGCTTTTCTTTGAGAGGGTACCTCTGCCACGGGAAGAGATCTGAAACATGTCCAGATCAGATCCTCCTTCACCAAAAATGTACATAAAAATGTCAGGGTCTCCAATGTCAATGTTCTCTTAACTGAACAGTTTTCAAGATTTTCAGACAAGATTGCACTAAAGTAGACAAATATCAGAGCCATCTTTGGGGGCCCTCTGTTCTGGGACTTTTGAGAGGCTCCACCTGTGTGGCTTCTTCCCTGGTGGCTCAGACGGTAAAGAATCTGCCTGCCGTGCAGTAGACCTGGGTTCAATCCCTGAGCGGGGAAGATCCTCTGGAGAGGGGAATGGCAACCCACTCTAGGATTCTTGCCTGGAGAATCCCACGGACGGAGGAGCCTGGTGGGTTACAATCCACGGAGTTACAAAAGAGTCCCACACGATTTAGCATTGACTTTCATTTTCACCTGTGTGAAAAGTGATGGATTTGGGGTCGGCCACTTGAAATACCCAGCTTTCTCACTGGTTTTCACTCAATCAGTCAGCTATTTTGCAAGCAAAGTCACAAACGCAGACATTCGTAAGATCCTCCAGTCACTAACCAGGTCCAGGGAATCCTTGACCCTGTTTTTGGATCAGGAAGTCCCCTCATGAAGTTTTCAAGCATCTTTGGAGAAACAGGGGGGAAAGTGGAAGGAGATAAATTTTATTCATAAAGCTAAACTAAAGGAACTGAAGGCACTTTCCTTTGAGATAATATCCTTTTTTCCCTCGGTGTTAAAATGTCCTTTAGAAATGCTGTGAAACTGCACAATAGGATTTTTTTTCTTGGTTTTTTGCTTTCTGTTTTTTGCTTCCTTACTTGACAAAAAAAAAAAAAAAAAAATGGAAACCCTGATTCCCTTTCTTTTTTATTTTACTAGTCCCATGTCTTAATTACAAATTTCTACTCTAAAATGTCTGCAACATTATGAGAATTTAATCAGATACCTGAAAACATCTTTCACAAAATAAACGAAAGAAAATACAAAACATTACTACCATATACAGAATGATTACAATCTGATGTGAAAAGCTGAAACTCACTGGATAAGACCCTGGTGCTGGGAAAGATTGAAGGCAGAAGAAGAAGGAGCCTACAGAGGATGAGATCGTTGGATGGCATCACCAACACAATGGACATGAGTTTGGATACATTCCAGGAGTTGGTGATGGACAGGGAGGCCTGGCGTAGTGCGGTTCATGGGTTTGCAAAGAGTCAGACACAAATTAGTGACTGAACAACAACAACAAAAGGAAGATACTCATAAATTTGATATAAAATGCAAAAGGAAAATAGCTGAATAAGAATGGTATAATTGAGACAATGTAAAATTTTTTAATTTCTTTTTAACATTCCTGCAGAATTATCTTTTTTTTTTTTTTAGCTACATGCCATGAGGCACCTGGGATCTTAGTTTCCCAACCAGGTATTCCCCCAGCCACAAAAGCAAAGCTTCTGGGGAAGGAATGAGAACCGAAAAGTTCTGGTAAATGGGCTCCACATTCAGACCCTGGAGGGGTGAGGGATACAGCTTTAAAGCTGCTGGCAGCTCCGGCCAGGCCTCCTTCTTCAACCGGACAAAGGTCACAACTCAAAATCAGCCCGTCCACGCCTGGGGGACTCCCTTCTGCACCAGGCTGACCTGAACCTCCACCTTCCACCTTCCCCGTCCCTGTTTTAAACCCGATCCCCGCGGTCAGTGTGCGCGCCAGCGGGAGGGGGCTGGATTCCTCGAAGTTTCCATGAAAACACAGCATGCAGACTAAGGTGGGAGATATTGAATTGCAATTGTACTGGCGCTTCAGGACAGTGAACTTCTGATCCGAGCAATCATTCTGCTCTGCGGTGTCAGAAAGGAAACCTCAGGAATGACACCCGCCTCCCCGTGACCACACAGCAAGCAAGGCGCATCCGGGCAGCCTCTCCCGGGCCATCGGTTGGTCCTGAGCACAAAGCCAGAGGAGCAGGGGGAGCTCCACGGAGAGGCTGAAGAAGGAAGGAAGTGCCTCACAAGAGGGAGAGAAGCTTCCGTGTAAGATGGCCCAAAGAAAAAGCTCCTCACACCGTTCCCCGTGGATGGAGGAGCCTGGCGGGCTATAGTCCACGGGGTCACAGAGTCAGACACGGCCGAAGAAACTTAGCATGCAAACACACCCCGTTCCCCACTGTGCTGCCACCAAAACCTCCTCTTGCCCAAGGACCACCGAGACAACAGAAGATGGGACACAGACGTGAACCCCCTCCCCGCCACTGGCTGAGACCCCCAAAACATCAGCTCATCCTCCCTTCCTTTAGCACCCAAACCACAACCCCAACATGACCCACCCGCCCCCACCCCACCCCCGACTGCCGGGGAAACCACAACGGCCAAAGCACTATCATTTCTCATCTGGATTATTCCCAGACCTTCCCGTGTTTCCCGCTTCAAGCCTACTGTCCACAGAGGAACCAGCATGACCTCGTAGAAACACACATGACTGTATGTCCCTCCCACTGCTCAAAACCCTCAGGCGGGACTCCTATCCCATGCAGATGAGAAAAGCGAAGACTAAAGTCCTTATGGCGGCCGCTCAGCGTCCTGCATCCGCAGCCGTCCCCCTCGCGTCTCTGACCTCACCTTCACTCGTCCCCAGCCTTCCCTTCCCCCCACGCTGGCCTCCTCACTGCTCCTTAGACTCACAAGGCACTGGTTCCTCCCTTCATCTGGAAGATTCCTTGCCAGGTGGTTGACGCTGACCCCCCACCCCTCCTTCAGGCCAGTCACTCAAACATCACTCCTTCCATCACTGATCACTGCACTGAAACACACGTTACCATGGGTTCAATAGAGCCGGTGGGAATTCGTTGTGTGATGCGGGGAACCAAAGCCTGTGCTCTGAGAGCCTAGAGGAGTGGGATGGGGTGGGAGGTGGCAGGGAGGGGGCCATGGGTGTACCTCTGACTGATTCCTGGCGGCTCAGACGGTAAAGAATCCACCTGCTATGGGAGACACAGGTTCGATCCCTGGGTCAGGAAGATCCCCTGGAGAAGGGAATGGGTACCCACTCCAGTATTCTTGCCTGGGAAATCCCGTGGACGGAGGAGCCTGGTGGGCTACAGTCCGTGCGGTCACAAAGAGTCGGACACGACTGGAGCGACTGACACTTACATATGGCTGATTCATGGTGACCATGGCAGAAACCCTCATAATATTGTTGTTGTTGCTTAGTCAGTTACACTTAGTCAGGCACACACTCAGTTGTGTGTGCCTCTGCCACCCCGTGGACTGTAGCCCATGAGGCTCCTCCATCCATGGGATTCTCCAGGCAAGAATATTGGAGTGGGTTGCTATTTCCTCCTCCAGGAGATCTTCCCAATCCAGGGATGGAACACATGTCTCCTGTATTGCAGGCAGATTCTTTACCAATAAGTCACCAGCAAAGCCCAAGCATCAATATCATAAAGTAATTATCCTCCAATTAAAAACAAAATAATTTTAAAAAATCCTAACCCTCTACATTAGGAGAAGGCAATGGCAACCCACTCCAGTACTCTCGCCTGGAAAATCCCATGGATGGAGGAGCCTGGTAGGCTGCAGTCCATGCAGTCGAGAAGAGTCGGACACAACCGAGCAACTTCACTTTCACTTTTCACTTTCCTGCATTGGAGAAAGAAATGGAACCCACTCCAGTGTTCTTGCCTGGAGAATCCCAGGGATGGGGGAGCCTGGTGGGCTGCCGTCTATGGGGTCGCAAAGAATCGGACACGACTGAAGTGACTTAGCAGCAGTAGCAGCAGCAACCCTCTACATTACGTATTCCCTTGTTCCTGCTTTTCTTCCTTAGCATTAATTTCTACCCAATCAGGCATTTTGCTGTTTACCTCTATTTTTCTTACTGTCTCCCCAGGGGGAGAATGAATACTCCCTAAGGCAGCTGTGGTCTGGGCTGTGTCCTCAGAACCTAGAATAGCGCCTGGCATATAGGTCGTGAGCAACAAA
The DNA here is from genome assembly GCF_027580195.1 of Bos mutus. Classification (NCBI taxonomy): domain Eukaryota; kingdom Metazoa; phylum Chordata; class Mammalia; order Artiodactyla; family Bovidae; genus Bos; species Bos mutus. The sequence goes on along the minus strand of NC_091617.1, from coordinate 149,739,183 downwards.
TATCTGGGAACTGAATTATACGGTGAGTCTGTTACAAAATAGTAGAGGATGGGAGGGCAGGCTTCTATTTTCTAGTTTATGAAATTCATGTGAGGCAGGAAAAAAAAAAAGGGTGTTCTGTGTAATCCTTCTTTCCTGAGTCAAAATGTTAATGCCTTTGATTTTTACATAAACTAAATTTAGTCAGAGACATTTTAAATCCATTTTGTCAAGTCAGTTATATGTACTCCAGCTTATGAACAGGAAGAATGTGGGCGACGTTCCCAAGACTGCAGCAAACGCAGCGAATATAAAACATAAATCGTCCTAAGGGTCCTACACTGAAGAACTCCACTTTACAAAATCACAGTCATAAAATATTTAGAAAAGCTGAAAACACTATTTAAGTGGGACCTTAAGATTTTGCTCAAAAATAGTTTCTTGAAAATGTGATTGACTGGAATTAATTTCTCTTTTCGTTTTCTTTTTTTAGAAATAGCAAAATAGGAGTAGCGTTTTGGTTAAAGCATGTTAGTAAAATGTTGATATTTTATTTGGTTATAAAATGTTTTCTGATTTCTATCACTATACATGGTGCCTTCTTTATAGAATGTTTATTTTTCATAAGGCTAAAACCAAGTGTCATCAATAGATGCCTTTTACATCAACAGCATCTGCACATATTAAATCCTGTATGTTCCTTTAAGAAATCTTCCCTTGCCTTCCTCCACCTTCCATTTCAACCAGAGAAATTATTTAAATCTTCATGAATAAAAAGATGAAGAAATAAAACAGAGCCACTAGGTCCCATTATAGTTTTTTGCTTTGACATTTCTAAGCAACAGATTAGGGACTTCCCTGGTGGTCCAGTGGTTAAGAATTCACCTTCCAAGGCAAGAGGTAAGGGTCTGATCCCTCACCAGGGAGCTGGGATCCCACATGCCTCATGGCCAAAAAGCCAAAGCATAAAACAGAAGCAATACTGTAGCAATAAAGACTTTAAAAGTGATCCACATCAAAAAAAAAAAAAAACCCTTTTAAAAAATGAGCAGCAGATTATTCACAAACCATGTCAACTATCTGTAAAAGATGTACAAATCTGAACAAGGACAACCCTCAAATTCCCAGTTTATCTGAGTTCCCTCACTGGTTCTTATCAGCATGAACAAAATATTCCCCTCGTCAACTCTATTTCAAGCACACAACAGGAATTGGTGTAGCAAGGACTCTGAAAGTGTCCACTCAGGGCAGCCAGAGACACATGGGTCATCTTATTTAAGACTATTTAGTAAACTCACAAATGAGTTCACAAGATGCTAAACTGCCATGAGTTTAAAAATCCCCAGCCTCTAGTCAGACTTGTGAAAGTTGCTCAGTTGTGTCTGACTCGTTGGACCCCAGGGACTATAGCCTGCCAGGCTTCTCTGTCCATGGAACTCTCCAGGCCAGAATACTGGAGCAGGTAGCCTATCCCTTCTCCAGGGGAACTTCCCAACCCAGGAATCAAACCCAGGTCTCCCACATTGCAGGCGGATTCTTTACCACCTGAGCCACCAGGGACGGAAACCTCACATGAAAAGTGAAAGCGAAAAATGTTAGTTGCTCAGTCGTGTCTTGCTCTTTGCAACCCCATGGGCTGTAGCCTGCCAGACTCCTCTGTCCATGGAACTCTCCAGGCCACAATACTGGAGTGGATAGCCTTTCCCTTGTCCAGGGGATCTTCCCAATCCAAGGATTGAACCCAGGTCTCCCACATTGCAGGCAGATTCTTTACCAGCTGAGCTACCAGGGAAGCCCCTAGTCAGACTTAGTTTCCAAAATTAAAACTAGCACAAGCAGCAGCTACCTTCTAGTCTATTGCTGATGTGTGTTCTAGAAGAAGTGACCAAACTATAAAATCTGATGGTTGCAGTCTCATCAGAGTTTCTGGGTGGATTCATGAAGCCAAGTCACTAAAGCACACACGACCACCTTCCAATGAAGATGGAACACGGTTCTCACGGAGAACACCGCTTCCCTCTGTTCCCCGTAGCAGTGGCGGTCCATCATTATCACGAGAACAGAAGAATGCTCTCCCACACACACCGTCCCCAAAGCGCTGCCGTCGGCAAACAGCAGCAGCCAACACAGCTGCAGACCAGGCTCTTCACTATTCCCCGCTGGGACAAGCAAGACACAGCGCCTCGTCCCTTTCCTCTTTCTCCTTCAATCCGTTCCCACCAACTCCCTCTCCAGCAGACAGACGATCCTGCAGGTGAAACAGCGAGGGTGACGCTCCATTCCTTCCCATTAGGAAGCAGAGAGCTGCCATGAAATCAGGGATTCCCTGTTAATTCTGCATTTCACTAAAGCAAACAACCTGCCTGCAGAATTTAATGGGAAATACCAGTGCTACTCACACAACCCGCCGCTAGCTCGCCGGTAGATACAATGCTGGATGATACAAATTAAACTTGAGAAGCGCTGAATCATCTGGCTGAAAACTGAAAGGGAAAGTCGCCCAGTCGTGTCTGACCCTTTGCGACCCCATGGACTATACAGTCCATGGAATTCTCCAGGCCAGAATACTGGAGCAGGTAGCCTATCCCTTCGCCAATGGATCTTCCCAACTCAGGAACTGAACCAGGGTCTCCTGCATTGCAGGCAGATTCTTTACCAACTGAGCTTTGAGGGAAGCCCCCATCTGGCTGAGTAGAACGATTATCTGAACAGAACGTCCAGACTGAACTGATGTGAAGGCTAGAAGGCCCCCTGTTCCCCTGCCAAGGTGGAGACACTGTGTGTGAGGACAGCACCTGTTAACATCCCCGTGCGGTTCTTTGGAAAGGTCTCCTGGAAGGAGGCGGCAGAGCATAGCTGGGGAATTTGAGGTCAAGTTCAATTCTGCTTCTGGGTCTGAGGTTTACTACAGTAAGTCCCCAACATACGAACCTTCAAGTTGTGGGCCTCCACAGATGCACACACACGTCCATGTGTCCAATCACATAAGTTAGCTCACGTGTCTGGTGTATACTGTCCCATTCATGCATCTTCTACAAAAGGCTGTGCTTCTGTGCACTTTAGGACTGCAGAGAGCACTGTAGCAGGCATCTTTATTTCAAGCCCAGGATGCCTGGAAACAAGCCAAAAGCAGCAGGGATACAGGGGGCATTGCTAAGAAGCACCAGCTGTTGTCATACTACGGTACTTTTCAAGGTACTCTACTGTAAGATTAAAAATGTTTTATTGTTTGTTTTTTAAGTACTATTTGTGTGAATATTATCAACTTATTACAGTATAAGTTACATAGCTGAATGGATTAGTTGGGTACCTAGGCTATCTGTGTTTGACTTATGAAAAAACTGAACTTAAGAACACGCTCTTGGGATAGAATTCATTTCTATGCAAGGGCCTGACTGTATTGGTGGGACCTGAGGCCACCCACTCCAGTATTCTTGCCTGGAAGACTCCATGCACAGAGAAGCCTGGCGGGCTACAGTCCATGGGGTCACCAAGAGTCAGACCCGACTGAGCACACTCGTGTGTGCACACACAGTTAAACCCCTAATATTCCCAAGCCTCAGTTTCCTAATCGAAAGAAAGCATCTCACAGTAGCTGTAAAGATATTGAGACAAGGCCAGTAAAGCATCCGGCATGCAGAAAACCAGGTGAATAAATGGCTTATATATGTAAATGATAATAATGGTATTAAATACAGCCACACCTCAGAGAGACTGGGAGTTTGGTTCCAGACACCACAATAAAGTGGGTTACACGAATTTTTGGGTCACTCCATGCATATTATTAATGTTATGTTTACATGAGACTGTGGTCTTTTAAGTGTGCAATAGCATGATACCTAAAAAACATATACACCTTAATTTAAAAATGTTTGTTGCCAAAAATGCTACATTTTAGTATTCAGGGAGTCATACATTTTTGCAGGGGGAGGGTCTTGCCTCAGTGTTTGTGGCTGCTGACAGACCACTTGAACTGATCTCACAATTTCTTCCTTTCATTGAACACTTGGCCATTGTGGGTTATTGTATGTGCTGAGTCGCTTCAGTCGTGTCTGACTCTTTGCGACCCCATGGACTGTAACCTGCCAGGCTCCTCTGACCATGGGATTCTCCAGCAAGAATACTGGAGTGTGTTGCCATTTCTTCCTCCAAGGGATCTTCCCGACCTAGGGATCAAACCCCCGTGTCTCATGTCTCCTGCACCAGCAGGCAGGTTCTTTACCACTAGCACCACTGGAGTGGCTTCATTTCAGTCTTGTTATATTATTGTGTCTCAAGGAACAGGGAGGCTGGGGGAGTGGGAGAAGAACAGCAGACCCGTGGAGCAGTCAGAACACACACCTTTAGTAAGTTCGCCGTCTTATGTCAACAGTTCGTGTGGCTCTTCAGCAATTTCAATGGGAACATCAAAGATCACTGATCACAGATCACCACAACAAATATCACAATAAAAAAAGTCTGCAATGCTGCGAGAACTACCAAAACACAACAGAGACATGAAGTGAACAAATGCTGTTGGAAAAAACGGCCCCGACAGACTTGGCCAATGTGGGGTTGCCACAAACGTTCAAAAAAAAAAAAAAAAAAAAAACACATGAGTGAAACACAGAAGAGAAAAATAACAAAGTGCAATAAAATGAGGTCTGCCTGTAATAATACTCACAACACACAATGGTTGATAATCAGGATGTAAGTTCAAGGCAGGGATGTGTTGGTCAAAATGTTGTTTGTTTCTTAGGGGAAAAAAGCCCCAAATCGTAGCCATTACCAATTCCCACGGTGCAAGTACTCCCACTGGGGCCAACTTCCAGCTACCACCGTGATGTCAGTGAGCAGACTTGGGAAGATAAGCATCCTGTTAGCTCTCAGGATGGTCAGAGCCAGCCAGCATCAGCTCGACACTGGTCCAGCCCCAGAGTGACGCCCATGTTCACTGCGGGTTCCCAAGTGTGTGGCAGAGACCTGGTATGTGGGCACTAAGCAACATTGAGTGAGTCGACTGATAGTTGATTATTATCATTCTGTGTGTGCACGTTCAGTCATGTCTGACTCTTGGTGACCCCATGGACTGTAGCCCGCCAGGTTCCTCTGTCCATAGAATCTTCCAGGCAAGAATACTGGAGTGGGTTGCCATGCCCTCCTCCAGGGCTCTTCCCAACCCAGGGATTAAACCTGTGCCTCCTGGGTCTCCTGCACTGGCAGGCAGATTCTCTACCACTGAGCCACCTGGGAAGCTCACAAACATTCAGGCCCTCCACTATTTTCCACCTCTTAATCATTTGCCATAATTTGAACTGGGACTCAGGAAAAAAAAAAATGTTTTGATGACTATGAGATCAGGGAAGGGAGCTGTTTAGGATCTTGGGTTGCTGTCCACAATCAGCTCTGGGCCACACTGAGGAAGGACACCACTTTCCCACCCTCTCTGCCCGTCTACATTCGTTATCAACATAAGATATCGATTTCTGAAATGTTCTTGGAGCCAAAAGATTCAGAAAACCAAGAAATTCCCAGGAGAGTCCCATAGCAAACAAGGAGATATGGATAAACCCAAGGCTGATCTATCCATCAGAATATACCAAGAGAGACAGCATATCATCAAATTACCTGCCTGGATTTCTAGCAAGGAGGTCTAAGGGGTCCCATCACATTCTGCTTACACAAGCCCAGCTTCCAAATGGACTGCACCTGGGGGTAAGAGAGTCGCACTGAATAACACTGCTGCGTGCTGGGTAAATGTCATCTCTTCCCCCTGGATTCTGGCAGAGATGGCTTCAAGGATCTTCCAGTTCTAAGAGTGTTAACCGTAAATATGTCTTAAACAGAGAGATTTAATGAAAAATTGAGCTGTTCATTCGGAAACTCGGGAATACACCTCAGGCACAGAGCACCTGTGCCCTTCCAGCCCCTTCTTCCAGCCACAGCAAACCTGCAAACAGCCCCACATTCAGCCTCTCCCCGCCTCCAAGCCAACTGGAAAGGGCAGGTGGATCGCCTGCCCAAGGCAGTGAACTCTCCAAAGACCATCGGCCCCCACTGACATTTACGAGAACACTTTATTGAACAGATTTAGAGCTGTCTTGCAAGATATCCCTCTGGCTTTGTTTTAAATGGCCTTGATGGAGTTTTGAAGGAAGAAATAAGTACAGTGGGGCATGCTGTCTGCTTCAGCTCCTTCCTGACCTCTTCAGCTCATGTCAGTATTCACTGACCAGGGGAGACGGGGCTAAGTTCCAAGCTCATTTCTGTTCCATACGGGGACTTGCTGTATCATAATGTTTCTATTTTCGTGGAGGTGGGATGGAGACGTCCTTCAGTTTCTGTATAATCTGCATTTCACCATAAACGTTTGATGTGACACGTTCCGACTGAAACTGAGTGTCCTTTGATTCCCAAATGGCTTGCTGAGAGTCTGCTGCTGACAAAGCCCCAGGACGAGTTAGTCTTCAGAGCAGAGAGGCAAGGAAGACCCTCTTTACCTGGTAGAGATGCTCTCACAGGGGACAGCAGGCAGAGAGGGGAGCACGTGGTGGCCCTGGGTCAGCCGGCAGCAGCTGCAAGGGGAGAGGAGACAGGCTGGAACAGTGGTTGAAGGGATGAAGGAGGCGTGGGATGAGGCCCCATGTGCCAGGCACAACCTCTGCTCATCTTACGGGAGGATGGGTTGGGGGCTGGCAGGGGATTGGGGCACCCAGACCATCAGCAGTCAGATCAGAAAGCAAGAGGACACAGACAATCAAGGCAAAGCCACCGGTGGGAAACTGGCAGAACCACCTGCAGCAACCCAGCTCCCAGCCCCGCAGAAGTTGGAAGCCATGCTGGAGTAAGTCTCCATCATATAAGATACTTTCAAGAGGGAAAGTGGCCTTGGAACCTGTGCAAAACCAGGGCTGAAAGAGAGGCTTAGAATAAACAGACTCACACAGGAGGTGACAGGAGTGGAAAGAGCAAACACCAGGATACATAAGTTGTAGACATTTATATACAGTGCCCTTAAAAGTCACAGTTGGCAAGGAAAAGGTAACATGGAATGATCATCAGAAACTAACTAAGATCAGGTTGACCCTCAAAGACATTCTTTGGCCCCAAAAGCAAGAAGCCTGGTTGGCAACATTTTAAATCGCCATAACTAAAAGGTTAGCACAAATGATCAAATTACCTTCCTTGGGGGAAAAGGAAAGAAATAAAAATGTTTTTAAACTTTAAAACATCATCACTCCAATAAAAACAGGTCATCCTGAGCCCTTCAGAAGACTCCTCTGGACAAAGGCCATGCCTGCTGGTGGCGCAGTTCCTCTGTCACCAGAACACAGTAAGGGCTCCATCTCCCCATCACGTGGGGATGTTCAGGACCAGTCAGCAGAGCCTCCTGTCCTGAAAGAGCAGTGCCTCGGCCCCGCAACAGGGGACAGCACCGCTGCGGGGTGTCCCCAGCCCCTTCCAGCACTCCCTAGCAGCATGGCACCCATCAGTTCACCACTCTGTGCCCCAGTTACACCAGCAGATGGGAGGAGAATAAAGGTATCCCAAGCCCCCTGGACTGTGGGGACCACAAAATGAGTGGCTCTGTGTTATCTCAAAGAGATATCTGCATTAAGAGATTGGAACCCAGTTCCAAAAATTTACTTAATATATCAAAGCCAGTGACTAAGGAACGAACTGAAGAAAAACCTGAAACATTAAGGAGACGTCATGGAAAAGGCTCGTGTGAAACTGGTTCACCTGGGAAGGTGATCGTGTCCACCAGGCCCGCCGGGCGCCGCCGCCGTCTCTGACCCAACCAGACCGACTGGGCGCTGCTGCCGTCCATCCGCTGAATTAACCAGGACGGCTCCAGTGACCGACTCCAGTGGTAGACCCTCTCTCTTCCTCAAACCCGAGCCAGTTGGGACTCTGAGCTGACAGTATTTCAAGGATGCCGGCTTCATGAGCCAGTGGGGTCTGGAACTGTGGTCCAAGACCTGGGATCCTGAACACCAGCGAGGAGCCTCGGGCACATCTCCATGTCTCCCCCCGAGACGTGATACGTCCTCCTTCTCCGCCTCCCCCTTCTCCTTTTTTTCCCCCGTTTCTCTCCCTCTGTCACTCAGCCTCCCTGCAATCCCAGCCTACCGCCTCACAGTTCATTACCACCGTGGTCCTCAGTCTTCCATGGGGAGGAACAAAATGGCACACGAGCTCTCCAAGCAAACCTCAGAGCATCACCTCTCTGAGATTATAACTCACGGGGACAGCGCAGGAGGCCCCCACAGTGCTCCAGGTGAATCTATTATACTTCAATCTACACGACCTGACACAGTCTGTGGGGCCAGAATTTATCACCAGCCTCACGGCTTCATAAATTAGCAAGTCAAGCCATCGCCCCCTCTCAGTGCACTGTGGAAGCCGTGAGTGTACAGTACGCTGCCTTTGCATAGCATCATTGCCACCGCCTCCCAGTACTGTGAGCATTAATTTTACCCTGGGATGTAATTCATCTCAGCTATTATGAGAAGACCAACATAAACACAAGAGGAAGAAAAATATGTAGGTTACGGTCTAATTGCCTGAATCAATCCCAAAAGGAAAGGAGATACTTGATAAAAGTTTGCAGTCTGTGCATGATTTTTTGAATGTGCTAAGTGTTATTTCAACTCAAAAAGCTTTACACTTGAATGGGAAAATACGTGGTGAAGAGACCATTGACAACCCGCAGAACGCCCGCCAAGCAGTAGAGCCTCGTTCTGCTGAGGTATCTGGGCTGGGTTCCCTCTCCAAATCAGCATTTTAAGTGTTAGATAAAGAGACTCCATAAATCAGGATTATATTCCTTCCACATGATCTGGTGTCTTCAGCAAGGATCTTCTGTTACTCGGCTGTTTGGGCTGGTCGGGTTTTATGTGGTCGGCTGTGGGTTTGGTTTGGTTTGTGGGTTGGAGAGGCTGTGCAGCTGAAAAGCTACGACCTGTTCTTTTGTTCCCGATCATTACTCCAAGGACTAAGAGCCATGCCAAGCCGACTCTCCTGGCCATGTGGAATAGCCAAACGAACCTCTGACTTCTGGCCACAAAATCCCCAATGCCTTCTGCAGCCCTGCAGCCAGCTTGTCGGCTTAGGGAGGAACAATACCGGAATTTGAAAATGACCCACGAAAGAGAACACTGGTTTTATTTATTTTTCAAACACAGGTTACATTGTTTCATGCATAAAGAACAGACATTTTTCAAAAAATTAAAAAATAAAGAGATTCTGAGCCATGAAAATGTTCCCATCACTAAGATTTTAAGAATGCCACAGCAGCAGACTTTCTCAACGACATCTGTGTAGTGGAAAAAAGCATGGATTCAGGAGACAGAAATATGTGGATTCGAATATGCGTGCCACCATTAACTTTTACCCAAGGGCAGGACTTTACCTGCCCCCTAGTCCAGAGCTAAATGGAGTTTCCCACTATAGACGTGGCTCAGCAGCGGGGTGTGCAGGGGGTGGGCAGCAACAGGCTGGTACATTTGGTCTGAGGAGCTTGGAAAGTAGAATCCCCTTAGAACCATTCCCACACACTCAACAACACACAGACTTGTCCAAGTAGAAGGACCTTCAGTTCAGTTCAGTTCTCCCACTCAGTCGTGTCCGACTCTTTGTGACTCTATGAATCTCAGCACGCCAGGCCTCCCTATCCATCACCAACTCCCAGAGTTCACCCAAACCCACACCCATTGAGTCGGCGATGCCATCCCACCATCTCATCCTCTGTCGTCCCCTTCTCCTCCCGCCTTCAATCCTTCCCAGCATCAGGGTATTTTCAAACAACTCAGCTCTTTGCATCAGGTGGCCAAAGTATTGGAGTTTCAGCTTCAGCATCAGTCCTTCCAATGAACACCCAGGACTAATCTCCTTTAGGATGGACTGGTTGGATCTCCTTGCAGTCCAAGGGACTGTCAAGAGTCTTCTCCAACACCACAGTTCAAAAGCAAGGAAGGAACCTTAAATACCCTCTAACACACTTCACCCCTGGCCTCCGGGGAGAGAGCTGAGGATAACGCCAAGGGTTTTCACCATTTAATAAAAGAGCACAGGGCTTCCCTGGTGGCTCAGTGGTCAAGAATCCATCTGCCAGTGTGGGAGACACAGGCTCGATCCCTGGTCCAGGAAGATCTCACGTGCTGCAGAGCATCTAAGCCCGTGGGCCTCAACTTCTGAGCCTGTGCTCAAGAGCCCATGTGCTGCAGCTACGGAAGTCCACACACCCTACAGCCCACGCTCCACGACAAGTGAAGGCCTTGCAATGAGAAGTCCCTGAACCATAACTAGAGGGTGGCCCCCCTCAGCACAGCTAGAGAAAAGCCCGTGCAGCAATGAAGACCCGTCACAGCCATACACAAACAAAATCACTGTTAAAAAAGAGAAAACAAAAATATTTTCTAAAAAAAGAGAAGAGCACAGACTACTGGAGGAACAATTTTAAAGATGTCCACTAGGTACGTGAGTAAGATGTCAAGCCAACAGCTGGATACAGGAATTTGAGTGTAAGGCGGAGCCAACAGGCATGGGGATGTCTGGGAGTCACTGGCCCGTGAGTGCTGCTAGAAGTCCAGAGGGACAAGATGAGGCCACTCAGGGAGACGGATGGCGCCTGTGATAAAGGAATTACGGGAGATTACTGTCGATGACTTTCCCAACTCATCTTCCGTCCCTCCTGTAACAGGATAATGCAGCCCCACACTCTGTCTGTGACCTGCCCTGGCTTGTGTGTGGGCACAGGACACTCAGCTCCCCCTTCACTTTGGTCTTGCCTGTGCATTTTACTTCGACCGATAAATGTGTGCAAAAGTGAAAGGGTGCCCATTCCACGGGGCAACTCTGAGAGGAAATCATAGGATTCAGCTCCACCATCAGCTTCTGCCCCTTCCATCTGGGACCCAAAACAGAGCCCAGGAGAGCCATGTCTGACCTGAAGTCTTCTGAGTCGGAAATAATGATCTGTTGTGAGAAGCTATTGAGAGTTTTAGGGCTATCTGTTACTGCAGCAAAAGCTGATACATAAATGAAACTTATCATCCCCAGTAAATACTTTCCCCAAAGTAGGTTTGTTGTTGTTGTTCTTCAGTTACTAAGCTATGCCTGACTCTTTGCAACCCCATGGACTACATATGCCAGGCCACACCGTCCTCCATTATCTCCCAGAGTTTGCTCAAATTCATGTCCACTGAGTTGGTGATGCCATCTGACCATCTCACCCTCTGCTACCATCTTCTTCTTTTGCTCCAATCTTTCCCAGCATCAGGGTCTTTTCCAATGAGTCATCTCTTCACATCAGGTGGTCAAAGTATTGGAGCTTCACTTTTAGAAGTGTCAAACCTTCTAATGAATATTCAGCATAGACTGGTTTGATTCCCATGCAGTCCAAGGAACTCTCAAGAGTCTTCACTAGCACCCCAATTCAAAAGCATCAGTCTGCCTCAATGATGCCAGGCCCCCAAGCCTGAGAATGTTCCGGGGAGCTGTGTAAGGCCAGCACGGGGGCAGATGATGAAATGGTCCATGTGTACCATCGGAACATCCAGACTTCCCACCGTGGGTTATATCCACCCACTCCCCACCGGTGCCTCTCCTGGGAAGGGAAAACCTGCCCTGAAGAAAGATTCTGACATGAGTCACTGTGGCAGCTCAGTTCAACAAACAGCTACAAGATTTATGAGCCAGCAGAGTTGCTTACGTACGACAATGAACATGAGACAACCGGGGCCTTCGGTGGGCTGACATCCAGTCTGCTCACTGAGTACAAAAGATTGAGGAATGTGAGAGGGTGACAGGCAGGACAGCCTTAGGAGAATACATTGCCGCACCAACTTAGGGACGACGCCCTTATCAGCAGAAGCAGTTACAGAAGGAGAACGACGCCCCTTTCCCTAGGCAACATAACTCTCCTAAAATCAAAGCGGGGAATGAGAGGGTAACAGGCAGGAAGGCGAGGGGTCCCCAAGCGGAGGAAATAGGCTGCAAGTATCAGACTTTTTTTTCTCTCTTAATCAGCAGGAGGAAACAAACCACAAGTGTCAGACTGTTTTTTTCCCCTTCTCTATACAAAATTAAAAGGAGGTGGCTCAGATGGTAAAGCATCTGCCTGGCATGTGGGAGACCCAGGTTCCATCCCTGAGTTGGGAAGATCCCCTGGAGGAGGAAATGGCAACTCACTCCAGTATTCTTGCCTGGAGAATCCCATGGATGGAGGAGTCTGGTGGGCTACAATCCATGGAGTCTCAAAAGAGTCGGACACAACTGAAGTGACTTCTCTTTCTTTTCTTTTAAAATTCTGTGTTGCCATGATGACACCTGGTTCCACCTGAACTTAACTTTTCTCAAACCCTGAGCTAACCAATGCTTTTTTTTTTCCTTATGGAAATATTTTTCTTAAGCTATGTTAATGAGCTATGTATTTACCTTAGACTCTGTCTTTCTTCAAGTCGTTTCCTCCTAAGACTCAGAACCCATAATGGCTCAACAAACCAGTATGTTTTACTCTGGACATGTTCTCTTAAGCTATGTTAATGAGACTACGTATTTGCCTGAAAATCTTCCTTTCTTCAAGATTCATGTCAATTGTTTTATGGCCCGGGATGACTCACCTGATGCCGACGTTATCTCAAAATGCATGCCGTGGGTGAGGGGCCTGGTGCCACTCTCTGAGTTTTGAGACATCTCCTTTCTCTAATTAACAGCTTGCTGATAGGTATATAAGTGAAGTGAAGTGAAAGTTGCTCAGTCCTGTCTGACTCTTTGTGACCCCATGGACTATACAGTCCATGAAATTAGATATATAACATCCGGCTAAAGACTAGCAGGTGGGCACTCTTTCTGCCCCCTTCTAAGAAGTCTATGTCAGAAGCTCCCTCTATCTCTTTTATACTTTAATAAAACTTTATTACACAAAAGCTCTGAGCGATCAAGCCTCATCACTGGCCCCGGATCGAATTCTTCTCCTCGGAAGGCCAAGAATCCCAGTCATTCACAGTTCACAGCAGCAAACTTTCAAATGCAGAGGCCACAGACCACCTTGAATCTGAGGGTAGACAAGTAAGCGACTGCTCTGGAAGGCAGCCTGACCCAGCTGACCTGTGGGGCTCTGGGTCACATGCACTGCTCAGGTGCAGCCCCCAGCTATGCCAGGCTACCTGCAGGAACTCTGGGGAGCCCCAGGATGTCACCACCCCAGATTCACTGCATCAGGACACAACTGTCACAGGCCTTCTGCTCAGGAGGGGAACTGGATGTGCTCTTGTGCTGTGCTATGCCTAGTCAGTCAGTCATGCCTGACTCTTTGTGACCCCATGGACTGTAGCCCGCCAGATTCCTCTGTCCATGGGGATTCTCCAGGCAAGAATACTGGAGTGGGTAGCCTTTCCTGTCTCCAGGGGATCTTCCCAACCCAGGGATTGAGCCCAGGTCTCCCACATTGCAGGTGGATTCTTTACCATCTGAGCCACCCGGGAAGCCCAAGAACACTGGAGTGGGTAGCCTAACCCTTTTCCAGGAGATCTTCCCGACCCAGGGATCCAACCAGAGTCTCCTGCATTCCAGGTGGATTCTTAACCCGCTGAGCTACCGGGGAAGCTGGGATATGCTCTCACTCTGACCCTAATCTGTCTGGGCTTTTCATTCTCCACAGTCAATGTAACTCACCAAAGAGCATTCCTTTTTGCATTCACCCCATCAGTGGAGGAGACTGAAGGCTGGATGACGTCTAGGTAGGAGAATCTTTCCTGAATGAAAGGTTTCCTCGGTCTCTTTCAATATCAAATAACTCACACACACACAAATACACACATACATACACACACACACACACACACACACACAGTTTGCATGAAGTAAAGAGAAAGCAAATAAAAAACCCTGAGTCATCTTTCTTGCAGTACAGATTAGATTCAAACTTAGAGAAGACCAGACAAATGCAAGATCCTTATACATTATCTCTGAAATCTTCGTCACGCTCAAAATATGATTTCGCTTCTCTCTTCACCTGTCAGGCAGTGTCTGGGGTTTCATCACCTGTACAACACTAGCCTGTTTTGTAGCATCACAGTGCAACAGAGCTTGCACACATGTGAGCTTGTTTCGTACATCAGTGCAGCAGGAGATGAAGGTCCTAGACTCAGGTGTGATCTTCCCCACACAAATGAAGCACACGTGTTGCTTTTTGCACTGACAGCTAACCTATAACTGAGGCGTAGGTGATCATCTGTCCAGGAGGAACAGAACTTGAAATGAGTCTATACACTTGTGCCCCTTTGACTGTGACACACACAAAACCTTCCACAATGAAACGAGGCAATTCCTAACATTCAGCGTTTCCATTTCTTAAAGGACATACAGGCTCTGTCTTGGCTAAAATGCAGTTCAAGTGAGCCACTTCTTCCCTAGCAAATTTTTTTCACAACAGAAGTTTTAAAGCTCTCAGAGTCATAGTCATCACACATCAAATAAAAACATTCTTCAGATGCTTTTCATTTTGAAGAGTATAACTATTAAATAACCTCAGCTTGCTTTACCCTTCAGGCTATGTTTGAAGACAGAGCAAAGCTCTGAGCTAAGCCAACCATGGGACTTGGAGGTTCTCACTCCCACCTTCTGGATTACCTCTGGCCATTCCTTGCCATACATCCTACGGTCCAGTCTCGGTGAACCGCTGACTGTCTCCAGAGGAGCGCCAGGCATGCTCTGGCACACTTCCTGGAAACTGCCTCCCTCCTCAGTCCAGCTGACTCGTGTCCACCCTTGAGACATCATACATGCACCGGCTCTTCTGAGCTGCCATCCTTGACCCCCAGATGGTCTTGGTAAAACAGCACTTCTTGGGGTCCTCCTAGGACACCTGTCTTTCTCCATCTTCGTTTAACAACCTGGGTTTGAATCTGAGCTCTGCCAGCAGCCAGCTACGCGACGTTGGTATGAATCCTCATAGGCCAAACACATTCAGTTTCAGAGCCATAATCAACGGAGAACTGCTAAAAACATTTTAAGTCACTTGGAGAGGTGTGCATGCTCAGTCGTGTCCAACTCTTTGTGACCCCATGGATTGTAGCCCGCCAGGCTCCTCTGTCCATGGGATTCTCCAGGCAAGAGTACTGGACGGGGTGGCCATTACCTCCCCCAGGGGATCTTTATGACCCAGGGAGTGAACCCAGGTCTCTTCATTTCCTGCACTGGCAGGTAGATTCTTTACCACTGAGCCACCTGCAAAGCCCATAAATATCATAATATTCCTAGTCAAAGAAGGGATGCAATGTTTTTTACAATGTATTGCATATCTTTATACAAATATGCATAGAAGAGTCTGGAACTATATAAAACAGAATAACAATAGTGGATAACTCTTCAGGGACATTACAGAGAGTTTTTCTTCCTTTTGCTTCTCGGTATTTATAATCTTATACACTGAACTATAAGCTCCGGGAGTTGGTGATGGACAGGAAAGCCCAGCGGGCTGCAGTCCATAGGGTCGCAAAGAGTTGGACACGACTGAGCGACTGAACTGAACCTTGAATTATACTCACGCCATAAGAACCAAAGACCACAGGGTCATAAGAGGTTGACATGAGTTCAGCCATTTAAAAAGACTTCAAGACTTTTCCTATCTGAGGGATCGTGTGAGCTGTCAATCATTCATGGGCCCCACACAATACCCGAACCACAAACACATCAAGTGTGGGTGTGATGGCCTCAGCCCGAGCTTGAGGAAGAGTCAATTAAAACACACAACTTCCCACCTCCAGTCACTGGGCAAAGCATGTCAGCCCATGCATTCTGCCACACGTCCATCACAACAGAACTGGGAACAGAGTCAAGTCTGCCGGTTGGGCAGCTCAGCAGTTTACCCGGTGGCCTCCTTCCCAGGGTTGGGGGCACAGCACCTCCACTCCCCTGCCCCACTTTCCTTCCTGTCAAAACTTCCACCTCTTTCATCCACCTGCTCCAAGATCTCAGAGCCAATCAGGCTAAAGCAAGCATTTTTTGCCACTTTATTTTTTAATTGAAGGATAATTGCTTTATAGATGGTCACAGAGCCCCTGTTTGAGTTCCCTGAGTCATACAGCAAATTCCTGTTGGCCATCTATTTACAAATGGTAATGGAAGTTTCCCTGTTACTCTCTCCAGACACCTTCTACTCCCCTCCTGCTGTGTCCATAGGTCTGTTTCTTAATTGCTGCCCTGAAAATAAATCCATCAGTGCCATCTTTCTAGATTCCATATATGTATGTGTCAGTGTATGAAATTTACCTTTCTCTTTCCGACTTACTTCACTCTGTATGACAGGCTCGAGGTTCATCCACTTCATTAGAACTGACTCAAATGTGTTCCTTTCTAGGGCTGAGTAATATTCCATTGTATAAATGTACTACAGTTTCTTTATCCATTCATTTCTTGATGGACATCTAGGTTGCTTCCATGTTCTAGCTACTGTAAATAGCGCAGCAATGAACATTGGGTGACATGTGTCTTTTTCCATTTTGGTTTGGTGTGGCTGCTCTGGGTCTTTTGTGTTTCCATATGAATTGTGAAATTTGTCCTACTTCTGCAAAAAATGTAAGGCGAGTATTTTTACACAATTTCTCATAAAAATCACTGCTCATGATAACTGCATTATTAACTGTTTTCTCTTTTATCATGAGATAAAGAGACCAGCAATACACAGATTTTGCTTATGAATAACTAGGGTCCTCCAAAGTGTCCCCCTCCTTCCACCAAAATACCCTAAACTAAATAATATCATTAATATTACTGCAATTTACATCACTATTATTGGGCTTCCCAGGTGGCACTGGTAAAGAATCTGCCTGCCAATGCAGGAGATGTACTGGGTTCAATCCCTGGGTTGGCAAGATGCCCTGAACGAGGAAATTGCATCCCACTCCAGTATTCTTGCTGGGAAATCCCATGGACAGAGGAGCGTGGCGGGGTCCAAAGGGTCGCAGAGTCAGACACAACTGATTATCAGAGCACATGTGCTGCTGTTACTGATGCCTAGACATGGTCTGCTTTTACGCAGGATAACATTTACTGTTCACTGGTGACGTTCCCTGTGCTGACTGCTTGTGGGCCCCTTCACTGGGACAGTGAGATGTAAACCCTGGGAATAGAAGAAAGGAAACCTAAGTCTCCCCATCCCCACAGGGAACCTGAGGCAAAGCACCCATTCTCTCAGCCCTGGGCCAGAGGCCATGGTAACTCACCTCCAGGACAGGCGTATCAGGACCCTGTGACCTCCCCTCCCAGGACGTTCTCACCACAAGCAGAGCAACAGATCAGCGTATCAGGTAGGATTCGTTTCAGTTGTGAGCGGCAGAGACAACACTAAGGAAAACAGTGACTTTTCCAAAAAAAGCAACTAAATGTAAAAATGGACAAAGGACTTGAACAGACAGTTCTCCAATAAGAGATGCAGACTGGTCAATAAGCTCATGAAGAGGTGTTCAATATCACCAATCACTAATAAGCTGTAAATCCAGACCACACCAACATACCACTTCAACTTCTATCAAAATAACAGAAAATAGGGTTGGTGAGATTGTGAAGAAATTGGAAATCTTGGGCATTACTGATAAAAATATATACTGCAGCTACTATGGAAGTATTTATTTTCCGGGGCTCCAAAATCTCTGCAGATGGTGAATGCAGCCATCAAATTAAAAGACGCTTACTCCTTGGAAGGAAGGTTATGACCAACCTAGATAGCATATTAAAAAGCAGAGAGATTACTTGGCCAACAAAGGTCTGTCTAGTCAAGGCTATGGTTTTTCCAGTGGTCATGTATGGATGTGAGAGTTGGACTATAAAGAACGCTGAGCACCAAAGAATCGATGCTTTTGAACTGTGGTGTTGGAGAAGGCTCTTGAGAGTGCCTTGGACTGCAAGGAGATCCAACCAGTCCATTCTGAAGGAGATCAGTCCTGGGTGTTCATTGGAAGGACTGATGTTGAAGCTGAAACTCCAATACTTTGGCCACCTGATGGAAAGAGTTGACTCATTGGAAAAGACCCTGATGCTGGGAAAGACTGAGGGCAGGAGGAGAAGCGGACGACAGAGGATGAGATGGTGGTATGGCATCACTGACTCAATGGACATGGGTTTGGGTGGACTCTGGGAATTGGTGATGGACGGGGAGGCCTGGCGTGCTGCGGTGCATGGGGTCGCACAGAGTCAGACACGACTGAGCGACTGCACTGCACGGAACTGTGGAAGAGTATATGGCAGTTCCTCAAAAAGTTGTGTACATAAAATTCTGTATTATTCAGCCCTAAAAAATTAAAATCTGGAACATGCTGCAATATGGATGAGTCTTGAAGACATTATGCTAAATGAAAGAGGCCAGACACAAACAGACAAACATTGTATCATTCCACTTACATAAGGGCTTCCCACGTGGCTCAGGCGGCAAAGAACCTGCCTGCAGCTCAGGAGACCTGGGTTCGATTCCTCGGTTGAGAAGATCCCCTGGAAGAGGGAATAGCAGTCCATTCCAGTATTCTTGCCTGGGAAATCCCATGGACAGAGGAATTCCTGGCAGGCTACAGTTCAAGGAATGGCAGAGTCAGACAGGACTGAGCAACTAACACTTCAGCTTCACCTCTGTAAGGCCCCTAAAGTAGTCAAATTCATAAAGACAAGAAATAGGACAGAGGCCACCAGGGCCTGGGGGCATAGAGGAATGAACTGTATTATGGACTGAATGTTTATGCTCACCTAAAATTCTATGTTGAAGCCCTAACTGCCAACATGATGGTGTTTGGAGATGGGGCCTTTCAGAGGTCAGAGGAGTCACCTTCAATGACTGGGTTAGTGTCCTTATAAGAGACAAGAGAAAGTTTCTCTCTGTTTCTGCCATGTGAGAGCATAGCAGGAAGGCAGCTGCCTCAAGCAGGAAGAGCATCTCAGCAGAACCTGACCATGCTGGGACCCTGATGTTGGACTTCCCGAACCCCAGAACTGTTAAGAAATATATGTTGCTTAAGACATACAGCCTGTGATTTTCTCACAGGTGAGCTAAGGGCGTTAGTTTAATGGGTGCAGAGTTTGTAGTCATGATGATACAAGAAGTTCTGGAAATGCACAGTGGTAATGGTTACACAACAGTGTGAGTGTACTTCATACCACTGAATTGCACACTTAAAAATGGTGACCATGGTGGGTTTCATTACATAGTTTTGTAAACAGTGGCTTGCTGTCGTTCACTCAGTCGTGTCTGACTCCTTGCAACCCCATCGACTGCACAACGCCAGGCTTCCCTGTCCACCATCTCCCAGAGTTTGCTCAAACTCATGTCCAACGAGTCAGTGATGCCATCCAACCATCTCATCCTCTGTCGTCCCCTTCTGCTCCTGCCCTCAATCTTTCTCAGCATCAGGGTCTTTTCCAATGAGTCAGCTCTTTGCACCAAGTGGCCAAAGTATTGGAGCCTCAGCTTCGGCATCCAGTCCTTCCAATGAATATTCAGGGCTGGTTTCCTTTAGGATTTACTGGTTTGATTTCCTTGAAGTCCAAGGGACTCTCAGAGAGTCTTCAGACAGTCAATACTTAAATCACACCAAAACAGACAAATAAAGGCTGTTATGTGTATTGTGGACCCAATTCCTTCTTTTTTGAGGTTCTACTACCTCAATGCGCAGCTTACTTCTGATAACAAGACAGCTGCTCCAACTCCAGTCATCACATCAGCAACCCAGCAACTACAGTGAGGAAAGCAAAGGAGAAGGGCACACCTTTCCCTTTAAGGATTCCACCTGGATGGTCAACTTCCTGTAAGTTGTACACAGTCCTGTAAGTTGTACACAGCCCTTTTGCTCATCACATGGCTGCACTCAGCTGCAAAGGAAGCTGGGAAATGTGACCTTCATGCTGGGCATGCATCTTCTCAGCTAACATTCAGGAGTTCTATCCCTGAGGAAGAAGGGAAGGATGAGGACTGACCATAAGCCATCTCTGCACAAGTTGAAGATCACCTTGTAAATGTGTTTTGGCACAAAGCTACAAATCTTCAAGATTTCCTAGGATCACACACGGAAGGGGGGAGCTTTAAGAAACAGCTGTGAAGTCCTGTGAAGAAACAGTACTTCCTTCTTCAGTAAGCTCACTTGGCAACATACAAGGAATCTGGACCCTTATAAGGATGTGCAATCCAAAAGCTGTTATTCACCATGTAGTCCAAGGAATAACTACAGTTAGACTGAGAAGCAATTAGAAGCAAGCAAGCAAAAAGAAAAAGTAAACAAATGCGAGAAAGAGGGATGGAGGGGGAGAGAGAGAAGGAAGGCAGGCAGGGAGGGAGGGAGGGAGACAGAGAAAAGTAAAAGTAAAAGTTGAAGCTAAGGGGTTACCCCCTCCATTCTGTAGAACGCCAAGCACCCGCAATCACTGAAATCAAAGAAAAGCTCTTATAACCTGGGCTGCATGCAGCTTTGGCACAGACCAGGAAACACCCACTGGTACATCTGTGCCATTTCAGGTGGGCGACAGACATGCGCCATTTCCAGGGCACCACCTCCCTCAACTCTGACGCCTCCTGCCCTCCTGGAGAGAGGTTCAGCACCTTCCGGCCGCCCCCTCGACTACACTTTTGTTTCCCATCGAGGCTGTCTCTGGTTGAACATTTCAGAGGCCAAGTACAGGGTCTCCCGTATTTGCACAGTTGAGAGAGAGAGAAAATTAGAGTTCTTATGAGTCATAGAAAATTGGTTTCAGGAAAAAAAAAATGGCATCAGGAAGAATCAGTAACACTAAACGCCTACATGTCTCATCTCTTTAAAGCGCACGGGGGGAAATTTTGCTTTTAGTGGTAACCTAACATTCTGTTGCTGCTATATATGTCGTTTTCAGCAGAGACGAAATAACTAACAGCCTGGGAAGGCTTTTATAGCCTTCTCATCCTTTTTAAGGGATGGCACGGTCCCAGTTTTGACCCTGCTTTCTCTACTTGCCTTTCCTTTGGACAAAATCCACATAAATCCTCCAGAATACTAGGGCAACTCGGGGTGACTGTATGCACACCTGATTCCCACGCCTTTTCCAGCCCCTGTTTTGGAAGAGATCTGTCTCTACAGAGAGGTCAAAAGCTCCCCAATACCCCCGTGCTGGCAACCACAACCCTTATCCCTTCTCAGGCCTCCTGGTATTACCTGTGCCCTGCCACCGTTCAAGCAGGAAGCACTTCAGACCCAAGGCCGGCAAACAAAATCCCACAGACCATTCCAGAGGGTGTGCTTGGCTGCGGAAGCCCAGCTTCCATGGCTTCTGGTTGAATCATGGCTCCATCACCATCACCACTGAAGAAATTCATCTCCTGAGTTTTTAGAAGGCTTCGCTTTTATTCCGAGCATTTATGGTCCATCTCATATTATGACTTATCATATCTGTCTTATGTCTAAGGCAATCACACATTCTCGTTCGCCCAAGGCAATTCAAGTTTAGCCTGTTGTCAATATAACCGTTTTTTAAAAATAATTTTATGTATTTATTTATTCATCTTTGGCTGTGCTGGGTCTCTGTTGCTACACGGGCTTTTCTCTAGCTGTCGGAACCAAGGACTACTCTTCGCTGCAGGGCACAGGCTGCTCATTGTGATGGCTTCTCCTGTCCCATAGCACAGGTTCTAGGGCACGGGGACTTCATGAGTTGTGGCTCGCGGGCTCAGTCGTTGTGGGTCCCGGGCTAAAGAGCACAGGCTCAGCAGCTGTGGTGCACAAGGGCTTAATGGACCCGCGGTGGGTGGAATCTTCCCACCTCAGGGATGGAACCCACATCTCCTGCACTGGCGGGCGGATTCTTTACCACTGAGGCACCAGGGAAGCCCATCAATATAATTATCCATTGTATCTTCTTTCACTTTGAGTTTGGAAGAAAAATTATATGGACACATGACCAATCTCTCTGATGTGTGTGTCACTTTTTTGATCACGGGAGAGAGTAACCTTTCCATTCTCCAAGGAGCGTCCCTTCATACAGCAGCTGACCCAGGTGGAATACAACGATCAGTATCAGTTCAGTCACTCAGCTGTGTCCGACTCTTTGCATATGCAAGCAGACTCTTTGGAATACAAATCGATACCTACTGAAAGAAAGGAGGGAAGGGAAGGACGGAGGGAGAGATGGAGTGAATGACTCTCTCCTCCTCCTCCTCAAAGTCCAGGTGTGAGCCCAGTAGAAGAAAGAGTGTTAGAAAAAATTACTTGAAAGAGTCGCATTCTCCCCTCAAAGGGAGGGATATATCACAGTGGATGAAAAGTTAAAGACTCTGGCTGCCTGTCCAGATTCAAATTCTAATTCCATAATTTACTATCTATATGCCTTTGAACAAGCTGACTGAACTTTCATCGCCTCCACTCTCTTATTCTGAAAATGGGGGTGTACTGAAGACGACTCTCCACATACAAATGACCAGCACATGCACAAAAAGATGCTCGGTATCACTAGTCATCAGAAAAGTGCAAATCAAAAAAACATAGTGAGATCCAACTGCAATACTCATCAGGATGACTACTATGAAAGAAAAAAAGAAAAGAACACGGGATATAGAGACCAGAATACAGAGAAAGTAGAACCCTTGCACACTGTTGGTGTGAGTTTTAAATAGTGCAACTGCTCTGGAAAACACTACGACGTTCCTGAAAAAGTTAAACATAAAAATAAAAACCCATACGATCCGGTGATTCCACTTCTGGGTTATTTACTCAAAGGAACACAAGACTCCCTTCCGAGTCTTGAAGAGCCATCCGAACAGCCATGTTCATAGCAGCCTTTTTCATTGGCCAAGAGGCGGGAACAACCCAAGTGTCCATCAACCGACAAATGCATAGAGAAAATGTGGTCTACACACACACAATGGAGTATTATTCAGCCTTTAAAAAGGAGGGAACTGGGTCACATGCTGTAACAAGGATGAACCTTGTGGACCTTGAAAGTAAAAGTCACTCAGTCGTGTCCGACTCTTTGTGACCCCAGTGACTCTACACGTCCACGGAATTCCCCAGGCCAGAATACTGGAGTGGGTAGCCTTTCCCTTCTCCAGGGGATCTTTCCAACCCAAGGATCAAATCCAGGTCTCCCGCATTGCAGGCAGATTCTTTACCAACTGAGCCACAAGGGAAGCCCTTATGGACATTATGCTTGGTGAAATAAGTTCATCACAGAAAGACAAATATTGTATGATTCCACGTATGTGAGGATTTACAACAGCCAGGTGTGTAGTATGGATGGTGGTTACCAGGGGTAGGAAGCAGAATGGGGAGGGAGGGCTGGATGGGGACAAGAGTTACAGATGTGAGAGATGACACAGCTCTGCCAATGAGCTCTGAAACAACGCTAGTGCACCTAACCCTGCTGAGCACCCCGGGGTCAGCAGTAAAGACTCTGCTGCCAATGCAAGAGACTCAGGTTCAATCCCTGGGTTGGGAAGATTCACCTGGGGAAGGACATGGAAACCCACTCTGCTGTTGTTGCCTGGGAAATCCCATGGACAGAGGAGCCTGGTGTGGGCTACCATCCATGAGGTCACAAAGAGTGGGACACGACTGAGAGACTAAACAACCGACTGTAGACTTAAAAGTAGTTAAAATGGTAAATTTTATACTATGTGCTTTTTTAACCACACAGATGAAACAATTATAAAAATGTGCCTCCCCATAGGGCTGTCGGATAGATAAAGTCAGCTCACTCGTGTGAAGCTCAGACCACTGAATGGCACAGACTGAATGTGTCACAAATGTCATCTTCATCAGTAGATTCATTCATTTTGTTCCACACTACATCAATGTATGTGAGTCATTTCAGGTTTGCTTTGGCATCTTTTTTATTTGTTTGGGGTTTCGTTTTCTTACTTCTCTTTGCCTTGTCATTTCTTATGGCATTCTAAAGGCCAACTGTTTTAGAAGCGTCACACTTTCTATTTTAAAATTATTCATTATTAGGATAATAAAAAGCATAATACAAATTTTTAAGAAAAGATTAGCTGCCAGTTTT
Source organism: Bos mutus (assembly GCF_027580195.1). Lineage (NCBI taxonomy): Eukaryota > Metazoa > Chordata > Mammalia > Artiodactyla > Bovidae > Bos > Bos mutus. Next base: position 149,715,216 of record NC_091617.1, on the reverse strand, counting down.
TCAATTTCAAAAGATATAATTTTAAGTTTGGGTTATTTTCTTTGCTTAGACTTCTTGAAGGCTTTCCTATTTACGGTGGACTTGGCAGCAATTGATCAAAAAGAGACGTGGTTGTTTTCAAGGGCACTACGATGGGGCTGACCAAGAACGAACACAGACAGAAGCACGAAGCCCAGATCACAAATGGTCCCAGAGTTCTCAGGACTACTAGAGCTTCCCCTGTGGCTCACTGGTAAAGAATCTCCCTGCAAGCAGGAATGAAAGAAAGCAGAAGTCTCTCAGTCCTGCTGACTCTTTGTGACCCCATGGACTGTAGCCTGCCAGCCTCCTCTGTCCATGGGATTCTCCAGGCAAGAATACTGGAGTGAGTAGCCATTCCCTTCTCCAGGGGATCTTTCCAACCCAGGTATTAAACCGGGGTCTCCTGCATTGCAGGCAGATTCTTTACCCGCTGAACTCCTGCAAGCAGGAGACTCAAGTTCAATCCCTGTGTTAGGAAGATCCCCTGGAGCAGGAAATGGCAACCCATTCCAGTATTCTTGCCTGAGAAATCCCATGGACAGAGGAATCTGATAGGCTACAGTCCATGGGGTCACAAGGAGTCAGACACAACAACTAAACAACAATTCTGGGCATGAATTTTTAAGAACATTTATTTAAAAAATAATATATCCAGAAAAATAAAACCAATATATGATAGCTCTAAAAAGAGCAGTATATGAAATGCATGTGTTAGTTGCTCAGTCATGTCCGACTCTGTGAGCCCATGGGCTGTAGCCCACCAGGCTACTCTGTCCATGGAGTTCTCCAGGCAAGAATACTGGAGTGGGTTGCCATTTCCTTCTCCAAGGGATGTTCCCAATCCAGGTATCAAAACCAGGTCTCCCATACTGCAGGCCTATTCTTTACCATCTGATCTACCAGGGAAGAACCTCCCTTGTAGCTGAGTCAGTAAAACAATCTGCCTGCAATGCAGAAGACCAAGGTTCAATCCCTGGGTCGGGAAGACTCCCTGGAGAAGGAAACAGCAACCCACTCCAGTATTCTTGCCAGGAGAATCCCAAGGAAATCCAATATACGGAATAGAGGTTGAAGAAATTACTTGCGTTTTATTTGAAAAAGAGAAGTTTAAGGAAATAGCTTTGAAATATATGAAGGTCAGTCAAATTATGAGGTGTTCACTTGTTTAGTTTTGAGACTATCAGGTAGATATTTACTGTAAGATTTTTAAGAACCAGGCAGTATGCTAGGTGTTAATGGTACCAATCGTAAGCAAAAACAGCCAGTGAATTATGCTATTCTAGAAGGTAAAAGTAGGCAGGATGAAGGAGAAAATCTGAGGGCAGTCTGAGGAAGCATGTACTGATAAACAGCTGTCTTGCAATGTGTCAGTCGCTCAGTTGTGTGGGACTCTCTGCAATCACATGAACTGTAGCCCATCAGGCTCCTCTGTCCATGGGATTCTCCAGGTAAGAATACTGGAGTGGGTAGCCATTCCCTACTCCAGGGGATCTTCCCAACCCAGGGATTGAAACTGGGTGTCCTGCATTGCAGGCAGATTCTTTACCATCTGAGTCGCCAAGGAAGCCCTACAAAGGGAAAAGCAACTTGCTGAAGGAGTGAGCTCCCCATGCCAGGGACTATGCAAGCAGAGGCAATATGGGCATTAAGAATGTCAAGAAACTTCTACACTAGGTTCTAAACAAACGTAGTACAGGGTAACAGTCTACCCCTCCTCGAACCGGAAACTCTGTGAAGTCCAGTTGTAAAACACGCTGAGTGGGGAGACTGCAGGTACATTCACAGGGACCTCTGGATAGAAAGCTTAGAAGAGCTTCACTGCTCACTTCTGGTGACAACCTGATCAGAGACCTAAAATGATGCAGACCTAGACCAAGTTTGCAAAATGTATTATATCAAATGTGACCATGTGTCTTTGTATGGGTGCATATGGTGTGTGTGTGTGTGCACACACACTCAGTTATGACCGACTGTTTGTGACCCCAGGCTGCTCTGTCCATGGAATTTCCCAGGCAAGAATCCTGGAACAGGTTGCCATTTCCTCCTCTAGGGCATCTTCCCAATTCAGGGATCAAACCTGTGTCTCCTCTCTCCTGGACTGACAGGTGGATTCTTTACCACTGGGTCACCTGGGAAGCCTAGGTGAGTACTGATGATTCATTACTAAAATCTCAATGTAAATTACAATAGCACAGCAGTCCACCCAGGGGTAGTATCCTTTCCTTGTAAATTTCATTCCAACTTTGAAAACAATCAAGAAGATATCTACTAAAACCTGGAAGCAATCAAGATGCCCTTCAATAGGTGAATGGATAAACCAGCCATGGTATATCCATGCTGTGGAATATTATTCAGCAATAAAAAAGAAATGAACTATCAAGCTACAGAAAGACACGGTGGAGGAGCCTGAAGGTGGTGCTAGTGGTAAAGAACCCATCTGCCAGTGCAGGAGACAAAACAGATATGGGTTCGATCCCTGGGTTGGCAAGATCCCCTGGAGGACAAAATGGCATCCCACTCCAGTATTCTTGCCTGGGAAACCCCATGGACAGAGGAGCCTGACGGGCTACAGTCCACAGAGTCACAAAGAGTCAGACACGACTGAGCGTGCGCATGCACACAATTTCAGTATAGAATGCAACTGACATCACACAGCTTTGCAATAACTTTCTGAGTCTAGGTGAGGTCAGCTGAAAACCTGAAGGCTGAGCCGTACACGTTTGGGGTCTAGTGAGCAGAGATCCCCTCTGGCTGTGACCACACACGTTCCATCGTGGTTGACCCCAGCATGACCAAGAGTGCAATGAGATGCAGGAAATACGTCACTGGGCAGGGACCCCACTTTGCCGATCACTAGTTCTGCAATAATGGGCAGCTGAATATGACAGGTGTCTACTTTCTCACACGAGAGAGACTTCCCCAGCGATCCAGTGGTTAAGACTCTGCGCTTTCACTGCAGGGGCACAGGTTTGATCTCTGGTTGGAGAATGAAGATCCCATGTGCCATGTAGTGCAGGCAAAAATAAATAAAGAAATACAATTTACTTTCAAAAAGAAGACGACGTGAACAGACCAGCCAGCAGTTTTGGACAACTGGTCTCCAGTGGAAGAGAATCTGAGTGGATTGGGGGGGTGGTGGGGGATGGTGGCAGGGTTGGAAGGGGCAAGAGGGGACTGGCTTCCAGCAAAAGAGTTCCACTCTCTTGGGGCGGGTTTTACTTACTGAGCTTTTGTGTACAATTTTATTTGAACAAAAGCCTCCTCCACTATTAAAAAAAAATTAAAAGAGACATCTGGTTCCTTTTCCCTGAAGGTATTTGCTCACGCCAAGGAGCAAAGCACCTGTGGGTGAGGAGCAGATGAAAGCTGGAAATATAAAAACTCGAGGGGGCCACTTTTTTCATTTCGAAGGGGATTATCGAAGGCAGAATGTACTCTGGCTCCTATAGTCATCCAGCATCTCATCTCCCACCTTGGCCCGCTGCTGCAGTTCTATAGGATGCTATCCAAAGAATTCTTCTCCCATTCCAACAGCCTAAACGGAGGAAGACTCTACCTGAAACACGGAGGAACAAGTGAGTATTATCTGAGTGTTTGCCCTACTTAAGAGGGCATGCGTGCTCAGTTGCTCAGTCGAGTCCAACTCTTTGAGAACCCGTGAACCACAGAATGCCAGGTTCCTGTGTCCATGGGATTTCCCAGGAAAGAATACTGGAGTGGGTTGCCATTTCCTTCTCCAGGGGATCTTTCCTGACCCAGGGATCAGACCCCAGTGATCTCCTGTATCTCTTGTATTGGTAGGCGGATTCTTGACCACTGAACCACCTGAGAAGCCCACTTAGAGGGAAGCCACTGTTTATTCCAAAGCATTTCTTAAATAATAAGACAAACCATCAGAAAGGAAAAAGACAAACACCCATTATAGTTTACATGTAAGAATCATGAACTCTTAAGAGACTTTAAATGAGGAAGGAAATAAAGCCACAGAGGAGAAAAGTGCTGTGAAATGTTACAGAAAAGGAGGTAGAAACTGGGATCCAAAGCTGGTCCTGCCCATGATGATGTCTTCTAAGCAGAGATCTAGATAAAGATCCCTCTGCTCAGGCTCCGTCCAGCCCCTCTGTGTCTGCTGGTCAGGGTGAAAAGCATCTCAAGTGTTTTGCCTCCCTGGACATCACAGTCTCCTGAAAGGTGTGTGTGCGTGTCTATGCATTCACATCTGTGTGCCTGTCCTTGAGTATCCATGTGCCTTTCTGTGGAAGCACACGGAAGAAAGCAACCTGCCTGCAAACCAGCAAATGCAACCCAACTGAGTGAGGAGAGACTGGACTGAGAGCTTAAGAAACAACCATTTGGATTTCTCACTGCAGTACAACTTGAACATTCAAAACAGTCTTTATTTGGACTCAATTTCTTGAAGGATACCATAGGGTAGTGGAAAGAACCCACACATTGGAACAGACCCTGCACTACTAATTAGACAGCTGCAGGAAGTGACTTAACATCTCCGAGCTTCAGTGACTCAATTTTGAATGAGGATTAAAATGTCCATCTTGCAAGGCTGCCATGACAATGAGCTAGTATATACAAGGGGCCCAAGAAGTAGCAGCTACCATTATGTTAATATGATTAATGACTTTAATGTTAAAAGCTATTAATAATAATAAAGATTCTTAAATAACTTCACTGTTTTTAACTCATTGTTCTATCAACCTAATATAATATCGTACTGACTTGTGCTCAGTCATATTCTCTGCCTGTCTTGTTTTAATATGTGGTGTTATTTGTCAGCTTTATGCCAAGTCCTTTCAGGGGTTTGATGTGTCTGTGAGTGTGTATTTGTGTGTATGTACACACAGAAGTGTTTCAATAGGATTCCCATTTTCCCTTTAAGAGTTTTCCCCTGGAATCTGTATAGCAATAAAAACAAGACATTCAGTCCTGCAAAAAATATCAGCTGAATGAATTCAAGGCCAGGAACGTTCTCACGACCTCCATATCCATGAACATACTGAGTGGGCAGATCAGAGAAAACCAAGGTCTAAATGCCAAGGGATGGGACAGGGCACACACATCCAGGGAGGGGCTATGGCTCATGGGACTCATCAAAGAGAGAGGCTCGTGTGGAATCTGAGACTGTCCCCAGTGTGGGGAGGAGGGTTCAGAGAGGCTGCAAGAAACACCCTCCCTCCTGAAGGACAGTGCGGTGTTCCAGGCCTCAGTCCCTGGATGAAGCAGCCTTGGTCTGATACCCAGCTCAGACACCTCTCCCCAAGGAACCCTAGGCAAATCACCCGGAGACTTCAAGTCCCAAGGCCCTCCTCTGTGAGCCGGGGAGACCAGGCCTTCCACCACTGGGCTGTGAGGATTGAGAGTGAGTTCATTCTGGTGACACCTGCCGCAATCAGCGCTTTCTAAATGTGGGCTTTATGAGGATCATGAATTCTTTTTCCATGGATCGAATACTCGCCACGCACAGCTGCTGCGGCCCGGGATAAAACGCAGCCGTCATCTGTGAACATCTGCAGCTACTTCATCCCTTAAACGTAGCGAGTCCCTTTTTAAAATGGCACGCGGGGCTCCCCCAATGACTCAGTGGTGAAGAGTCCGCCTGCCCAATGCTGGAGACACAGGTTCGAGCCCTGACCCAGGAAGATCCCACGTGCCAGGGAGTAACCAAGCCCGAGCGCCACGACTGCTGAGCCTGTGCTCTAGAGCCCACCCCCTGAAACGAGAGATGTCCCTGTGATGAGAAGACCCCACACCGCTACTGGAGAGCGGCTCCCTCCCTGCGACTGGAGGAAGTCTCCAGCAGCAGCGAAGACCAGCACAGCCTAAGTAAACGAAAGAAAAGAGAAGCGGCCTCTCAAGCCCCATTCAAGACCTGCCGGCAGGACATAGATAAAAATCCATTTGTGTGTATATGGAATCCATGAGCTTGCCTTCAGAATACTATCACAAAAAGTAGAAACCCAGGCATACGCAGAAACCAAAGAGGAGATGTCAGCCTAATGGGAAAGTGAAAATAAAGTCGCTCAGTCCTGTCCAACTCTTTGCGACCCTGTGGACTGTAGCCCACCAGGCTCCTCCATCCATGGGACTCTCCAGGCCAGAATACTGTAGTGGGTTGCCATTCCCTTCTCCAGGGGATCTTCCTGACCCAGGGATTGAACCTGGGTCTCCCGCATTGCAGGCAGACGCTTTACTGTCTGAGCCACGGTCTGAGCCTATGGGAGATTCCCTCAAAGTCAAACAGAGGAGAAGCAAATGGTTAAGTGGAAGCTGATGGAGGGGACCTCTGTGCCCATGGAGGAGAAGGCCAGGGAAAGGAAAAGACAATTCCTACCATGGAACCTCAGAAAGATTCAGACATCTGAGGGCCACGCACATGACGGAAGGGAACAGGAGGGGCCAAAGTGTGAGTATGTGAAACCTGGCGTAAGGAGCAATTCAAGGACCCCCCTCCTGGTTCCCCTTCCAAGCCCCTGAGGCCCTGATGCTGGGAAAGACTGAGGGCAGGAGGAGAAGGGGACGACAGGATGAGAAGGTTGGATGGCATCACCGACTTGATGGACACGAGTTTGAGCAAACTCTAGGAGTTGGTGATGGGCAGGGAGGCCTGGCATGCTGCAGTCCATGGGATTGCAAAGAGTCGGACATGACTGAGCGACTGAACTAACGGAACTGAGGCCACATAAGTGTTGATCCATACCCTGGCAGGTAATTGGAGGTCCCTCTCCAGAGATGGGTAGGATCCCAGGCCCTTCAGAGTGTGGGGATGAGGAGAATTAAGCAAAGGGTGAGACTCTCCCCTCCAAGGACCTTCTCTCTGCCAGACTCTCAGCGCTCTGCAGCCAGGCTCTTGCAACCCCAGGCCTCACTCCACTGCCCTCCCTCAGGTGGAAGTCTGCAGGATCCTCTCTGGAGATACCACCAGCCCTAAAGGAAAAGCCCCGAGACAGCCACCCATTCCCCAAGGTCAAGGTCAGCACCCCCCACCCCCGCCACCATGGCACACACGACAGCCAACACCCCCACCCTGGGCTCACGGTCAGGATCCTGGAGACTGGCTCTTGATCAGAACAAGCATCCAGACAGCACCCGAGGAGAAAAGCCTCCAACGTGAGAGACAGCGGACAGAGACCAACAAATAGAAAGAAGCAAAAAACGCAAAGCGTAAAGAGATGACAGGAAGCAGAAAAAAAAAAAAACCTTATAAAACCATCATTAAGATGTTCAGCAATAAGAACACACGCTGCCTCCATTAAAAAAAAAAAAAAGATGCGAAAATAACAAATCAGAGAAGAGAGTCAATTCCTAATTAATAAGAGCTCTAAGGAAAGCGCACAAGTTTAAAACGGAAGGAAAATTATAAAAGTAGTAATACAGCAAAACTTCCTAAAAACAGAAAGGCATGAATCTCTAGACAGAGCCCCCTTGAGCACCTCACAAAATAAAAGGAAGCAAAATCTCACTGAGGTACATCGCTGTGAAAATTCAGGACACCAAGAATACGCAGAAAAATCTGGAAGCATTCAGAGAAAATAAACAGGAACCCTATAACCTTTAAAAATTGTGATTCACTGCACTGTGCACCTGTAACTTATATAGAACATTGAACATCAACTCTACTTCAATTTAAAAAAAGGGAAACAGGAAACAAAAGAGTCAATGAAGCATCACGTTCAAAATCGTGCAGAAAACGCTTTTTAAACAGAACTGAATGCCTGGCCAAATGGCCAAGCTGAGGGCTACCCTGAGAACGAGAAGGATGAGAAAACAGATGGACAGGGAGCCTAGCTCGAGGAATCCCCCTACCTGGGAGCGGCCGATTCAGCAGGAACCTGGGAACATGGGGCTCTCAAGGCATCCTCTTCCCTCCCTGCAAACACCTGAGAGGGTACCAAACACATCTTCCCACCCCAGCAGGAGATGCTAGTCCTGCTGGGAAGCTGACTGGCATCTGATTGATAAGCAAGTAGAAAAACTAAGGGAGAACACTGAAACCCCAGGTATTACAACCAGAAATGCACCACAAAAAGACAATCACAGCACACCACAACCACAGCACCACAACTGTGGTGTTGGAGAAGACTCTTGAGAGTCCCTTGGACGGCAAGGAGATCCAACCAGTCCATCCTAAAGGAAATCAGCCCTGAATATTCATTGGAAGGACTGATGTTGAAGCTGAAACTCCAATAGTTTGGCCACCTGATGCAAAGAGCTGACTCATTGGAAAAGACCCTGATGCTGGGAAAGATTGAGGGCAGGAGGAGAAGGGGACGACAGAGGATGAGATGGCTGGATGGCATCACCGACTGGATGAACATGAGTTTGGGTAAACTCCAGGATATGGTGATGGACAGGGCAGCCTGGCATGCTGCGGTCCATGGGGTCACAAAGAGTCAGACACGACTGAGCGACTGCACTGAACTGAGCACACCACACAGCTCACCTGTAGTAACAGTTACATAGTAATAATCATATTAGAAGTGATCGTTAGTATAACCAATGTCATAGTTTAACTCCTTGGAAGGATGGAGGAACAGGGGATGGGAGGGGAAGAGAAAATTCTCCTCCTCCTTTGTAGAAAATTTGTGGCATCCAAATCGACCCACACCTTCGTCCCCACAATTCTATTTCCAAGAATGTATCCCAATCTGTAACTCGACAGCATGGTTTGCAACAGTGATCTTAAACCCTAAGAGGATGTCAGCATACTGATTCCTGGGCCTTGCCCTCAAGACAGCCTGACTTAATTGGTCTGTGATGGGACCTGGGCATCTGTATCCGGCAGCCAAGATAGAGAACTCTGGGTTCATAATAAAGAAAACTGGAAACGGGCTAAACACTCAGAGCGGCCTGAGTGAGTCCTCTTTGTGTGCGTTAGTCGCTCAGTCCTGTCCGACTCTTTGTGACCCCATGGGGTTTTGCCCACCAGGCTCCTCCATCCATGTGATTTTCCAGGCAAGAATGCTGCAGTGGGTTGCCATTTCAGCCTTAAAATAGTGTGACAGAAGGAAAGATGTTTCATGAAGAAGGAAAGATGTTTCATGAATCGTATTTACTGACATGGACAGACACAATGTTAAGTAAAAACACAGGTTCTAAAAATACATGCAGGGACTCCCCTGGTGATCCAGTGGCTGAGACTTCACTTTTCAATGTAGGGCAATCGAGTTCCATCCCTGGTAGGGAAGCTAAAATCCTACAAGCCTGGTGGCCAAAACACCAAAACATAAAACAGAAGCAATATTGTAACAAATTCAATAAAGACTTTAAAAATGGTCGGCATCAAAAAAGAATCAAAACAAAAATAATTAAAACCTGCCTTCTTTAAATATATAATACATATAGACATATACATATGTGTGTGTGTGTGTGTGTGTGATGTGACCCACTTAGGAAAAAACGTGTATAAAAAAAAAAATTGCCACTCCTCTGGAGATAAATGCAACACTGTCAGTAGCCAAAACTGACAATAAGTGTGAAAAGATTAAATTTAAATATTTTGTCTATCTGTATGTACTAATATCTCCACCATGGGAAGAAAGTACTATATACAGACTGCCTGTTACACATACCACCCTCCAAAGTTCAAAAACGCTTAGACAAGTCCTTTGTAAGTTTTGAACATATTAACACTGTTCACATAGATTTCACTTCACATCCCACCAGGGCCGGAACCAATAAATCTATATACACAGACACACCAAAACTCTTAGGTGAGTCTTTTGGGGTACACTGCTCCCTGCCAAGTCTCCAGGGTGAGAGAACAATGTTCCCATGAGTTTCACCTCTCCTTCCTAGGCAATAAGTTTTGGCTGCCTCAAAACGCAGAATATCCTTGTTAACCTCCTTACACCCACTTATAAACTCAAGGGATGAGTAATAACAGGAGCTGTTATTACTGTAATAATACCAGGAAACCAGAGACTGGATTTGTGACTCAGAAAGACAATGGGAAGTCCAACCTCCCAGCTTTCAGCTTCCATAAATCATCAGTGTAACAAAGAACAAATCTGACTCCACATCAGATCTGCTTCTTTTACTTTAACCTTTGCCTTCTATTGCTTTTGCTACAAGAATGTTGCCTATAGCCTGAAATAATACAGGAGAGCCCTTTCTCAGAGCTCTGACCTTTAAAGGTGTAACATTTTTCCATTCACACAGAGACAAAGTTGCAGAACAGAAGATACCCTTAGTCTTGCTGGAGGTTTACAGGAACATCCTGATCAGACCTACATGGACAGCTGCAAGAACAAAGGATCTGGCACCAAGAAGTTTGCAACAACCTACACCCGCCACCCCCACCTATTTTAGTGTGTGGTGGTGGTCGTGGTGGTTTAGTCACTAAGTCTTGTCCAACTCTTGTGACCCCACGAACCATAGCCTGCCAGGCTCCTCTGTCCATGGGATTTCTCAGGCAAGAATCCAGGAGTGAGTTACCATTTCCTCCTCTAGGGGATCTTCCCAAACCCAGGGCCCGAACCTGGGTCTCCTGAACTACAGGAGATTCTTCACTGACTGAGCCACCAGGAAAGTTCCTTTTTAGTTGTAAAAGAAGCCTGGATTCTAACTTGGGGAAGATGGTTCTTTGGGACACTGGTCTACTGCTTCTCGGTCAGCTGGCATTCCGAATAAAATCCCTATCCCTTTTCCCAACAACTTGCCTGTCATGAGACGGGCAGTGCGAGCTTGGACTCAGTAACATTCAGGATAATCGGTGGAAGGTGTTGGGAGATTTAGGAAGAACGGGTTTCTAATAGGCATTCACATGTGTCTTCCTGAGAAGTTTCCAGCAGTAGGACGGGTCTGAATTACAGATCACGGAGCATGAACGACCTGCAGGGGACAGATCTCATATTCTGAACAAAAACTGCAGAGGTTTTCACCCTTCTTCATTGATCCACCCCCTTCTTGTTGCCCCCTGCCCTCATTCTCTTGCATCAAACTTGTTCACCAAAAAGAACCAAGTACGCTGCAGAGTTCTGCAAATCACGATCCTCAGAAGGTCTTGAAACTCAAGATAAAAGCAATCAGTGAATTCAGACCCAACCCCAAAGATGTGAGAAAAAGGCTTGAACACGTGGTGCAGCGTGAACTAAGTGCCTGCCGCCCAGGGCCAGCCTTTCGCCAGCGAGTAGCAAGCAAGCAGGACACTGGAGCAAGCAGGAAATCTAAAATTAGGTTTTACCACCTATAGCGGAGGATTTATGGGATGGTTTAATTGGCAGTCTCAGGGCTAAAACCCCAAGTGGGAAACAAAAACATCTTTCTGGACATACCTAGTGAGCACGCATGCACTCCACGAGCCTCCCACCCAACGGTCCCTGAACCTGCAAGCCTGCAGGGAGACACAGAGCTAGGCAGCAGTTCTAACCCCGACACATCCCAGAGCCAAGAGTCCGGTAGTCTCCAGTCCCTTTATTTAAGGGGCAAAATGCTTTCTTATGGTACAACAGGTGTTCAGGCCACAAAGAAACTCAGGTGGCTCTGCAAAAACAAAAGTGACCAGCCCTCTCCTGAAAAATGGGGCTTCCCAGGTGGCAGGAGGGATAAAGAACCCGCCTGCCAATGCAGGAGATGTAAGAGACACAGATTCAGTCCTTGGGTCAGGGAAGATCCCTGGAGGAGGGCATGGCACCCCACTCCAGGATCCTTACCTGGAGAATCCCCACGGACCAAGGAGCCTGGTGGGCTACAGTCTACGGGGTCGAAAAGACGAGGAAACCACTCTGTGGGAGAAGGTGAGGGTGGGATGATTTGAGAGAATAGCATTGAAACATGTATATTATCATATGTGAAACAGATTGCCAGTCCAGGTTCAATGGAAGAGACAGGGCACTCAGGGCCAGTGCACTGGGATGACCCTGAGGGATGGGATGGGGAGGGAGGTGGGAGGGGGTTTCAGGATGGGGGACACATGTACACCCACGGCTGATTCATGTGAATGCATGGCAAAAACCACCACAATATTGTAAAGTAATTAGCCTCCAATTAAAATTTTAAAAAAAAAGACAAGGATACCACTGAAGCGACTTCGCGCGCACACATGCTCCTGAAATAGCACAACCCAGGAAAACAACACTCAAGAGGTCAAAGGCTAGATTCAACTCAACCGTTTTCAGTGCTGGCAGGATCATCTGAAAATGTTCCCAGTTCCACTTTGGGTCAAGGTAGAGAATCATGACATTGTGTGCTTATGTAAATCCATGGGTTCAGAGGGGTTTCAAGTCATTGGGAGAAGAAACGCCCCAAGGCCTTGATTGGAACATTGGCAGGCGATGGAGGTAACAAGCCCTCCCCTGTAGGGGATGACTCAGTCCAGCACCCAGAGACCAGCCACTGACAGAGGCTGGGTCCCCCGGCATCTGCGTGACCACAACACTCCATCACCTTTCTCTCTTTCTGTCCCATTGGCTCAGCAAACACGAGTGGAGTTGTCTGCACTCCCTAGAAGGGTCTTTCCAGCCACACACTCTGGTCAGCACCTACGGGTCCACTCTGGATCACCAGCCTGAATCAAGGCCAAGGCATGAAGTAGGGAGGAAAGAGAAGGGTTCTGACTATCTTTCTGACTTCAGGGAAAAGTGGGGTTCCATTTATTAGGGTGGCATCTGACCTGCAATCCAGTGTGATGCTATTTATACTCAGCGGAATACTTCCTTTCAAAAGATTTTTCTACGTATTACAACAAACATGATGGGAAGATACCTTTGCTTTTAGAAATCTTACATTTGGGGACTTCCTTGGCGTACAGTGGTTGAGAGTCTGCCTTCCGATGCACAGGACGCAGGTCTGATCCCTGGCCAGGGAACTAAAAGACCCCACGGGCCACAGAGCAGCTAAGCCTTCGTGCTGCAACTAGAGAAAGACCACACATGGCAACGAAGACCCGGCAAAGCCAAAAATAAAAATAAAATAATAATAAATATATATATATATTTTTAAACCATATATTTTTAAAGGAGACTCAAGGAGAAGAAATGGCAAGCCACTGCAGTATTCCTGCCTGGACAATCCCAGGGACCGAGGAGCCTGGAAGGCCACAGTGCAGAGCTGGAAGGAGTCGGACACGACTGAGCGCCTAGGCGCAAGGGGATTCAACCCTCCAATGTCAGAAGTGCCTTTCGCAGGTTCCACTGGTCTCGTGAAGGCTTCTGTCGAGGTGTGCAGCCTACACGAGCTGCAGGTCCCTCGGCCCACAGGGACCCCCGGAGAAGGAGATCACACTGAACGTGGTCATTTTCTACCTGAGTAACTGGCAAGAGACTGAGAGTCAGTAAGACTGGGGTCCTCCAGGGACTTCTCTGACTGTGGTCTAAGAAGAGGCAGCTTATCCTGATTCTAGGCTCTGGGTAAAGGGTTATCACCATACTGACAGGATTATCATACCACCATAATATATGCAATAGATCATACATACAGTATGCATAAAATCCATGTACTAGATTTTATATATATGTGGGCTTCCCTGGTGGCTCAGTTGTAAAGAATCCGCCTTCGTTGCAGGAGGCGTGAGTTCGATCCCTGGGTTTGGGAAGATCCCCTGGAGGAGGGCATGGCAACCCACTCCAGTATTCTGGCCTGGAGAATCCCATGGACAGAGGAGCCTGGAGGGCTACATTCCATGGGGTTGCAAAGAGTCGGATACGACTGAGGCGACTTAGCACATGCACACACAGAGAGACTGTTTCACGTCAGCACTCTCGAATATTAAGTTCAAAGGAAATTCCCAGGAAAGGCAAAATGAAGCGTCAACTCTAGCTGAGGAAGATGGCGTACAGAGATTGAAATGTAAGCATTTATAGGCATACATTCTGGTATGTCATCTAATCGGATCCTATTACCTAAAAAAAGTCAATAATGATATGATATTTTGATTGATGTGATCATTATAAAATGATATGATATATCATATATGATATGATATGATATGATGATTATAAAATAATGATATTTTGCCACAGCATGCACTGTGAGAGCAGTCACAGTCTGGAGAGCCATTCTGGGTGATTTTAAAGGGCACAGATTCATCAACTCCCACATCTGGTCTTCATGCGACCACAACACAGCATTTGGTCAGTTCTCATGCTTGGCTTTCAAAATTCTGACTGTGGATCACTGCTGACTCAAACTAATGCTTATCTGTAAGGAATTAAACAGAAGTCCCATGTAAAGAAGAGAAGGAGGAATGCCAAGGAGAGGGGGCTTTGGTAACTAAATGCTACTTGCTAGGAGTTATGCTATGCTACCCTAAGTTGTTTCAGTCACGTCCAACTCTTTGTGACCCCATGGACTGCAGCCCACCAGGCTCCTCATGTCCTCCTCCAGGGGAATCTTCCCAACCCACGGATTGAACCGGAAGGGAATGGCAACCCACTCCAGTACTCTTGCCTGGAACATCCCATGGACAGAGGAGCCTGGTAGGCTGCAGTCCATGGGGTCGCTAAGAGTCGGACATGACTAAGCAACTTCACTTTCACTTTTCATTTTCATGCATTGGAGAAGGAAATGGCAACCCACTCCAGTGTTCTTGCCTGGAGAATCCCAGGGACGGCAGAGCCAGGTGGGCTGCCGTCTCTGGGGTCGCACAGAGTTGGACACGACTGAAGCAACTTAGCAGCAGCAGCAGCTCTTATGTCTCCTACCTTGGCAGGTGGGTTCTTTAACACTAGGGCCACCTGGGAAGCCCTGCTTGGAGTTAAAGTGAAAGTGTTAGTCACTCAGTCATGTCCCACTTTTTGTGACTTCTTAGTCTGTAGCCCACCAGGCTCCTCTGTCCATGGGTTTCTCCAGGCAAGAATACGGGAGGAGGTTACCATTTCCTTCTCCAGGGGATCTTCCCCAGCCAGGGATCGAACCTGGGTCTCCTGCATTGCAGGCAGATTCTTTAGCATCTGAGCCACTAGGGAAGGGAAGCTTGGAGTGAAGCATCTCTTAAAATGCAGACAACAGAGACAGAAAGAATCCATGGAAGCGCACCTTCTACCTTCCAAATGCACAGCACAGACAGCATCAGAGGCGGGGTAGAAGGAACAGCCAGGCTCTGCATCACGTCAAGGGATAGGAGAGGCCCGGGACCACCTGGACCTCCTATCTCAACAGAAGCAAATCTCCCAGCCATGTTCCAGGAAGAAGCAAACTCCCAGAAAATACCATGACTCCTCCGAATACCACGAGCTGGAGGGAAGCACTGGAAACCACCTCGCCTCCTCCTGACCCTAGCACCATCTTCTGAGACACCTCCGCGCCTCGAGAGCAAAGTGAAGGAAGCGAGAGCACGGGCTGAAGCTCCGAAGACAGAAGATGAGGCAGGGAGGGGTCCCAGGAGCCCTGCGCACCCAGGGAAGCCACAGGAGCAGAAACAAGAGGAGCCAGAGGCCAGGGACGCGGGGACAGAGTGCTGGACAGTAAGCCTGCCATCTAGATATGTCTCGCTGGATCTGAAACATCGATGGCTAGGCTGATTGCCTCGACCCCTTTGAGAGATCCACCTTCTCGCATCAGAACGGTCCCTCTGGGTCCTCTGCCCTGGATAGACCAGTTCTGTTCTCAGTCGTGGCCGAATGTAACATGTACAATGAACTGTCTCTTTCAAACTGTCTTAGCTGAAGAAAAAACAAAACTTCACCTTTGGGCCTTCTGCTCTCACAGAGATGTATTCATCGTGTGATTTTTTTCTAGAGGAGAAGGGATGCTGGATACTTGCACTGGCTTTGAGAACCAGAGATCTGTCAGGACTGCTGGTAACGAGGGGAAACTCAAACACACTCTGAGCTTCTTCCCAAACCCCTCTGGTTTCACAGCATGCCCACCCCTCCCTTCCTAAGAATCTGTTTTTTTTTCTTTTTCCTTCGTGCAGTTTTTCCTATTTTCAGCATCCCTGGGTCCCTTCGAGTAAGCGTCCCGTCAGCTCCAGGCGTGGGCGGGCCGCTCAGACAGTGCTCAGAACACTCACCCTCCACCTCTGAGTCAGCTGCCTGTTCATGGAAATACTATTCGGTGACCATTTTCATAAAAGTCTGTGCTGGCGTGGGTTTGTTTCTCTTGACACCAACCCAAGTGTTTTTCTCTTTCTGATTGATTTTTGGTTTCAGCTCAGAGTGTCTTTGGGGTTGTTTGTTGTTTAATATATTTCCATTTTTACTGGAGGGGAAACAACGTTAGTGCCAATGGGATCCAGCTGTATCCATCGGGCGCACGACCTGTTTCTACATTCATGACGACGGGGACGTGCTGTCTGCAGAAGCCAAGCGGGGCTGACCCTGCCCAGATGGGGAGGTAGAGGCTACACGAAAAGGGCTCCTGGCCTCTAGGAGGTCTTGGGATCCCTATTCCTGGGGGTCTTGCTTTTGCAACTCAGGAGTTTCTGCAGACCCACTGATCACACACACCCTAAGTCTGATAAACACCCCACCACCTGTTCTCCTGCGGAGAGTATATGGTCAGCAGTAGCAGCACAAGGTCAATGAAGCCCTTGGAGCTGCCGACTGCCTTTGCTTGAAATTAACACAACATTGTAAATCAACTACATACTTCAATAAAAAATACAATTAAAAGTTGCCTTTGCTTTACTACCGTGAGTTTCAGGCTACTGTGGACTCAAGGGCTCACACAATCCCCCAGCATAACGTCCTGACTCTCCCGAGTGGCTCCCCTCTTCCAGTCCTTTCTAAGTCTGTGGACTAGTATCTGTCCTCTTTTCTCTTAAACAATCAGCATCTCTCAAAGTGAAGCCATGTGTTCCCAAAGGGGCTAAAATCTGTTCTTGAAGGATGAAAAAAATATCTCACTCTTTCATGTATAAAGCACAGATACATGCAAATGCACATATTCATGTATATGTCTAATGTAAAATTCCTAAACCAATATGCTATATATCCGGGGCATTAAATATTCATGTGGGAGAGGAGTGATTAGAGGGAAAACTGTTTGAAAAGGTTCTTGAAAAGGTTGGAAAGACTCTTCAGAAAAGGTTGAAAAAGACTAATTTAAACCAAAGGGTTAACTGTATCACAAAATCTCGTTACTTCTTGATATATTTGGCACAGGTGTTTCAGTGATAAATACATCCTGTCTGCATTTACTGCAGTCTGTTTAGGAGTCCTCAAAATCATTTCTTTGTAAATTGGAAACTGAAAGAATTATACTACACTGCTGTTGCTGTTCAGTCGCTCAGTCGTGTCCGACTGTTTTCCACCCCATGGACGGCAGCACACCAGGCCTCCCTGTCCATCGCCAACTCCCGGAGCTTGCTCACACTCATGTCCATCGAGTCGGTGATGCCATCCAACCATCTCGTCCTCTGTCGTCCCCTTCTCCTCCTGCCCTCAATCCTTCCCGGCAGCAGGGTATTTTTCAAAGGAGATACTCTAGGCAACAATTCACCTACAGGTCTCCTCTTACGTTTTAGAAGCCGGTGGGTATTGAGCACAAGAAACAAAACCAAAGACTAACCAAAATATAGAAATGGAAAGAAACAAAGACCTAATACTCTGATGCAAATGAAGCAGATGACTGTACTTGTTTGAAAACAATGACCTATTATTTTTCAATGTCTACAAACTATAAAGATCTCCCAGAGTATCTTTTCATTCTGTATTAAGTATTCAATATAGCAAACAACGTCTTCCTGCCTTAGTCTACTAAGAATCTTGCTTATTCCCAAAAGAAAGAATACATTCAACTTTCTCAAATACAAGATGTGCGATTCTTATTTTTACTTGCTTGGAGCAAAAGCTTAGAAACAGCGTTTAATCCTGCTTCCTTTGCCAGGGCCATGTAACAAATTCTCATCCTCATTTCCACTTGTTGAATCTTCTTTCACCTGGGTTGGTTGGGTCAGAGTTTATTCCTAGCCTTTTGGAGAGGTACCCTATATGTCTAACAGGGCCAATCCCAATGCGGCATGATTTTCTGACCTAAACTGGCTGTGCCCTGGCTGGAGAGAGAAACAGAGTCCTTTTTACTCACAATCTCGAAGATTACATACACCAGCATCACAGAATACAGAAGGAACTCTGCGATGACCTCAAAGTGTAAATTTATGGAGAACAAACAGTAAGTGGGGAATGTTTTCTGCCTCAAAACTCCCGGACTGGGGCAGACTTTTATGAATAATTTTCAAACATCAGGAAGTCCGTGAAAACCCTCCGTGTCTTAAAAAGATTGCACAGTGCTCATCGAATCTCCAGTGGCTCTGACTCCCTCCCCTCCTCGGAGATCCTGGACCAGAGTCCTGACGGCCATGGCCAAAGAACGCAGGCACCTGCCTCCAGCAAATCCATTCCGATTCCCCCTCATTCCCAGACACAAATTTCCATGAAAACCAGACACGGGACAGCAATCAGGGGCAGGATATTCCAACATTGCCCCACTTCTGCAGCCTGGTTTCATTAGACTCGCTGGCGTGGTTCTGTTAGCCCCTGTGAGTGCTCACTGCAGGTGACACTTTGCTGACATTGACCTTCAAAGCCATGCTGTCTGGGCACTTAAGGAAATAAGACCCCTTGCAGGAGCGACAGGGGCTCTGGTGGCAGAGACGGGCGATCTGTGAGTGCAGAGGTCACTGGGACATGGAAACGCTTAGCAATGCCTTTACAAGGTGACTCTGCTGGGTGAGACGGGTCCTGTCATTGAACCCGCCCACACATCCCTATAGCCCATGATAGCTGTTTAGCCTGGAAAGGGGAAAAAGAACCTCCACAGCTGACACGCTCAATCCAAGTTTGACTAAACAGAGCAGTTTGCAAGAGCACACTTCAGCCATCGCACACCCGCAAACACCCAGCTGGAGAAGCCGGTGGGGGATCCATATGGGGCTGGGGTAGGGGACCCCATCACCTGCTCTGTGCCCCAGCCCAGAGCTGCCACCATGAGCGATCAGTCATTCAGGAGTTTGTCTCCAGGGTCTTACTCAAGAAGCAGTAAACTGTGAGGATCCCGGGTAGAAGTAACCGGACTTCAATCTCCCCTTCCGAGCCATGCTGCCCATCGGAGGCGCGGGGTGCCAGCGATGACACGGTTTTTCCTCCGAGGGCTTACACACACGTGGCTCCCATCACTGTGGTCTCACATTCCCTCTGTGTTTAGACCACTTGCCTCGCACGTTCTCATATTTACACATGTTCACTGAACGTAACCCCGAGTGAATTATTTAAGAAGGCTTAATGTGCTTCAGACTTCTCAAATACAATTGAGACTTTAAAATTGAATTTGCACTCCCGTGGGGGAAAAGAGTGTGGAGCTACCCGCAGGGCATCCAGTGGACGTGCAGTAGGTCTCGGAACAGAACTGCAGGTACCCCGACGGCCTCTCCCCTGGCAGCTGATGCTCCGGGTCAAATGAATCAGGACTGAGCTACAAGGTTTAAACGTGTTGCCTGCCTTTGAAAGCACCGAGCCCCACCACACGCCTCACAGACCACAAACATCCTCATGTTCTGACTTATCCTCCTCGGCCGATCCAAAATGAAGCATCGGACAATAAGAGATTCGTCACATGCAGACCAGCACACAAAGCCCTGTTTGGGAGTTGTGTGTTTTCTGGCTCTTTTTTTTTTTTTCCTTTTAATAAATCGCAATATCCTTTCTCTCTGTGTTCAGTTACCCTGAATTAGGCGTTAAGATTCTGTGCAGCAAATTAGAGTTGAGAAAAGGCACGCATTTTATTTACCGCAGTCTTGCTAAGTTTGCGGTAAGCACCGCCCATGAGGAAAACAAACCAGAACAAGGGAAGGACGTTCCCTCCAGCTCGGGTGGGGATGAGCACAGAACTACCCAGAGCAGGTCCTGAATCCTACACAAACCTCTCATTCAGGGGAAACTCTGGGAGACAGTGAAGGGCAGGAGAGGCTGGCGTGCTGCAGTCCATGGGGTCTCAGAGTTGGACACGCCTAAGCAACGGAACAACAACAAAACCATTCACACGGTGAAAGGGCTGAGTTGCTCCACGACTACATTACACAAGGTACATCGGTAATCAGAAGCGGCATGCGAGCGAGGCGACTGACTTTGTAAGACGTGCCGTGAAACTCAGTGCTCAGCACCACAGAAAGGTCTGCGCTGGATGTGCTCTGCCTTCATGGAACCCGTGAACGAACATGTGGTCTTGGGAGCTAATTCCGTAGCAATCCATCCGACGGTTATCCTTTCTTTCTCTGGGGCTCCAGCACCTCATGAATGCTGTTCCTCAAAATGACCAATAGCATTATTCTCAACACACTGTCCGCGTGCAAAAAAATGACATATGTCATCTGTCGACATCAGCATTAAACAGGGAATACTCAAGATGTTTACACCTGAGGTTGTCAGAAGACGATTCTAACAAAAACTATGCATCACCAGGCATACAAAGTTTCAGTGTGAAAGCAGATATTTGGTTTTGGCTTTGAAAAGCATGAAGCGAGTTGACAAGAAATCATATATTCGTGATCCCTCCAACTTGAAAACTGCAGATCTGATGCTGTACATACCATGCTAATGTTCCCTTTTTAACTGCTATCATTTCTGGCTCCAGCATGAGGTACTGGATAATACTGCCAAGAGGGACATCAAGTCACAAAAATTCTATTCCTGTGATCAAGTTATACAATACAATAGACTTCACGGCCACTAATTATATTAAATCTGAATTCCGCTGCTGAATATTCCCGACCTGCACAGTCCAATTCAGGAGCCACTCGTGTGGCTATTAGGTATGTGACACATGGCCAGTCCAAAACTGAGATGTGCTGTATGTAAACTGGGCTTCCCTGGTGGCTCAGTGGGGAAAGAGACAGCCCGCAAAGCAGGAGATGCGAGAGACGCAGGTTTGATCCTTGGGTCGGGAAGATCCCCTGGAGAAGGACATGGTAACCCAACATTCTTGCCCAGGAAATCCCCATGGACAGAGGAGCTTGGCGGGCTACAGTCCATGGGGGGGTCAAAAAATAGTCGGATACGACTGAGCAACTAAACCACCTATGTAACTAAACACCTGTGTAAACGACACATCGGATTTTGAAATTTAATATAGGTAAAAAAGTAAAAGAGTTCATCCACATTTTTATATAAATGACACTTGAAGTGATAATATTTTGGACACAGCGCATTACATAAAAGAGATTATTAGAATGAATTTCATCTGTCTCTCTTTCCTTTTGTAACGTGGCCACTAGAAAGCTGAAAGCTACAAGCTACACATGAGATTCGCGTTCTACTCCCCCCACCCGGCACCCTCTGACCTCCCATCCTCCCAGTCCCCACGTCACCTGCCCGCTTCCCGTCGTCACTTCTGGAAGTGGACCCTCTGCTCTGACCCAGAGAACTCCTGGCGGCACCAGAGATCCAAAGCCGATCCCCCAGCTGTGTTCTGCCTCTGCCTTGGCTCTGACCATCTGGGTAACTCTGGCCACGCCGATCACTCGGGAGCCTCACTCTGCTACTCTGGAAGATGGGGTCAATAAAGCCCCCGCCCTCACAGAGCCGTGGTGAGGACACCCCAGAGCAACAGGGCTCCCACGTCTGCACCATCTGGTGGGCAGTCCAGGTCAGCGAGCATGCTCCAAACAAACATCACATCTCCCTCCCCTTTGGCAGGATTCCTTTATTCCCTACTTCTTTTTGTTGTTTTTAAGATTTATTTATTTTTGGTTGCACTGGTTGCTGCACACAGGTTCTCTCGATGCAGTGAGCAGGAGCTACTCTTCACAGCAGCGCGTGGGCTGCTCACTGCGGCGGCATCTCTGGCTACAGAGCACAGGCTCTGGGGGGCGCGTGGTTGCAGCGCATGGTTGTCACGGCGCATGGTGTCACAGCATGTGATTGTCACGGTGCGTGGTTGTCACGGTGCATGGTGTCACAGCGCGTGGGCTCGGGCTCAGCAGCTGAGGCTCTTGGGCTGAGTTCCTCAGCAGCAGGTGGGATCCTCCCCAGACCCGGGATCAACCTGGTGTCCCCTGCACTGCCAGGCAGATGCTCAACCACTGGGCCACCTGGGAAGCCCCACTCGCTACCTTTTAATTCACACTTGGGTTCCTGCCAGAGGCGTTTATATCAGTCCTTCCAATGCCAGAGGTCGGGCCTTTCCAGCACCCACCAAGGTGTCACCCAGTTCCCAGATGGCACGTCCCACACCCCAAGCCTGGGGGTGGCCCCAGGCAGCCGCCCATGATGGGAGCGGGGGGCCCTCACCCCCATCCGGCCCACCAGAGCTATGATCTGCCCTGGTGCAGCCCGACCTTTGGGAAGTGTTTTCTGATCTTCCTCTGGCATGGTCGAGATTACTTTTTGTCTGACTCTAATGATGGGGATTAGTTTATTATTTTATTTATACCCTACCCTGTCCTGTAGAAGGACTGAAAGCGATCCACAAGGATACACATGATATGACAAGGATTTGTTTTGTTTTGCTTTAAATTCTGAAGTAGATGCTAAGTAAACAGCAGAGCTGAGACTAAAGGGAACCAAGGGAAAGAACAGGAGGAGTTGCTCAGAACTCAGCTGTCCACCACGCAGGCCACGGGGTCCTGCACCCAGGCCGGAGCTGGGCACACGCAGGCCTCCACGCTGGCCGGCACCCAACTCACACAGCTGCTCCTGAAGCTGAGACGAAAAACGAAGCTCTCCCCAAAGGCTGTGAGAGAGAAGGACCTGTGGACGAGATACAAACTTCCCCAGCACTGACCCACAGCAGGTGCGAGGGTGGCCTCTGATGGGGCCCACAGAGCACCTGAGCACCCCCTAGGGACCACTGCCCCCCACACTGCAGAGCCCAGCGCCCTGGCTCACTGTCACACTGGTCTCATTCAAGCAGGCGGCTCTGCTGAACCCAACACTGGCATCGGCCTGTACGCTCACCTCTTTCTAGACCCCATGGCCTGTGCATTCATCCCTTTCTAGACCCCACCCACGGCCTGTGCGCTCACCCCTTTCTAGACCCCACCCACGGCCTGTGCGTTCACCCTTTCTAGACCCCACGGCCTGTGCGTTCACCCTTTCTAGACCCCACGGCCTGTGCACTCACCCTTTCTAGACCCCACCCATGGCCTGTGCGTTCACCCCTTTCTAGAACCCACCCACGGCCTGTGCGCTCACTCCTTTCTAGAACCCACGGCCTGTGTGTTCACCCCTTTCTAGACCCCACGGCCTGTGCACTCACCCCTTTCTAGAACCCACGGCCTGTGCGTTCACCCCTTTCTAGATTCTATGGCTGTGCATCCACCTCTTTCTAGACCCCACGGCCTGTGTGTTCATCCCTTTCTAGACCCCACCCATGGCCTGTGCGCTCACCCCTTTCTAGATCCCACGGCCTATGCATTCACCCCTTTCTAGAACCCACAGCCTGTGCGTTCACCCCTTTCTAGACCCCACGGCCTGTGCATTCACCCCTTTCTAGATTCTATGGCTGTGCATCCACCCCTTTCTAGACCCCATGGCCTGTGCGCTCACCCCTTTCTAGATCCCACGGCCTGTGCGCTCACCCCTTTCTAGTCTCTATGGCGGTGCATCCACCTCTCTCTAGACATGTGGCCTGAGCCTTCATCGCCCTTCTAGATTCCACAGCGCATGCACCTTCGTAGATTTCAGCTCCTGAAGGCCTGACCTGAGGCTTCCCCACAGGGCTGTGCACTGAAAGGTCAGCCTGCCCGCCTCCTCTCTTCCTGGCACCTGCCTTGCCGTGACTCAGAATGCCCCTCCTCTGCCAGAATCCTGAACCTTCCAAGCCTAGGTCAAATCTGACCTCGAACACGCCTCTGCCCTCTCAGCACTCCCTGACTTTCCTGTGTGAATTTCCACCCGTGGACATTTATCCCAGGGATGCTGCGTTCAGGGTGAATGCCATTAGCTATTTGGAGTGAAAGGGGCTACAATTTTGTTTGCATGTTGTCCGTACAACTAGTTGAGCAAAGAATAACCCAGGCAGGACACCAGCAGCCAGAGTCGGCGGACAGGCGAGCTCTGGAATGTTGTGGCTTTTCCATTACATTTGCAGTTGTTTTTCTAATCTGTAGGTATGTCCAGTGTCTTAGTCTCTCTGTGATCCACGTTCCCATCTCTTAGGACTGTGCTCTCATTTAATAGGTAATCAATAAATTCTGATAGGGAAATGTGTTTCCAGGTTGTTTAAATGTAATAAACAAAATTCAACATGGTATAGTACTTCACGTTTGCAGAGAAAAACGTAATTGCAAAACGTAACTGCAAATGCAATCTTAGCCTTTACACAGACATAACCCCTTTCTGCCTCCTGGTAGTTGACTGTGGCTTCTACATGCTTATAGGGTGATTTTCTGGACTTACCTCCAGTTTTCAATTTGGGTGTACATTACACAGGAGAAACTGCTCTTAAGAGTGTTCTGTTTAATCATCTATATTTACAAGTCTTACAAAGCTGCAAAAATCCCTCGAAGTCTATCATGAAATAGGATTATAAACTGCTTTCAGACCTGATCCCATTCCAGCTGTTAAAACCCTCTCTGTTTGACCCAGAAAGCAGCAAGCAACAATCGCTTTTCTGTTTGAATGGCAGGGTTTGGGGTGGAGTTTCAGAACCTAAACACAGGTAATATGCAGACCTAACACCCCTTTCTCCAGAAAAGACTCACCATATTCCCTGGGTCTGATCCTCATTGTCATTATTTCTGTTTTAAAACCCTGGAGTGAAGTAAAATTTCCTGCCAGGATCAAACAGACTAGGAAGTACTTCTGGATACTGAAGAAGCAAATTTTTTTTTCCTCCATTTTTGCTTATTCTGTCTTCTTGCTGCAGTAACTTGCACTCCAAAAAGAGCCAGGCTTGCACAAGACATGTTTGAATTTGAGGCAATCATAGACTCAAATTTGTAAATCCTGCAGAGGGCTCGCATCAGCTTTGTGAGGTTGCATGTGATTTTAATGAGACTCCATTCTTCTTCAAACGAGGTCTTCTTAAAATGTTCCTAAGTCACCCATTGATATCCTTTCAAAATGCTTTTTTACCTTGTTTCCCAATAAAAGAAATCTCAACTTTCTAATATTTAATTTCAGGTTTTATGTTGAGATGGTAAGTGTGCATGGTTTGTGTTTCCAAACATTTCACATTACTAGCACAGACTTCAAATATTATTTACATCTAGCTTAGTTCTTGGTAGGTTCCATGTAAGACTCCCAGGCTCCCAAGGTATCACCAAGGTCCCCTCCCTCCCTCCAGGCTCCTCATTACAGCTTCTTTCAATCTCTTCTCAAAAGCCTGAGAATCCTACTGGCTTCAGCAGGCGCAGAACGCCAAGCAGGGGCAGCACAGAGGGAAGGGAACAGCGCTTTTCCATTGCCTGATCCAATCCATCGATTCCATGAAGGCAACAGGTCGTTAACAGACACTGTAAGATCCTGGGTTTGCCCCGCGGTTCAGAAGACACATAGCCTGACATGCAGCTCAGTTCACGCAGAAAGGCACAGCCCACAGCCCGAATCCACCTCCACAAGGCTGCTGACGACTGTTCACAAAAGTGCTCCTGCCCCAAAGGTGGCAACACAAACCTCCCAGCCCAGAGCACAAGAAAAATGTGCACACACGTCTTTTACTTCCCAGCTTGACTACTTTTGTAAAGCTCCCAAAAAATCCATAACCCACATTTCCACTCCGTCACGGAGAGAACGAATCTCCCCACCGGGAACGGAGAACCGTTCGGTGGAAATACGACAAGGCGGGTTCATCCCTGCACTCAGACTGCGGGGCAAACACCCTTCTTCGCTTTTAAATGAAGGTTTGGGAACCTCTGCCAAGCCCTTCATCAAGCGAAAGTAAGGGTTTCTTGGTTTTGAAAAATCACCGTAAATGTGACTGTTTTTCTTTTCCCTTTTTTTTTCTTTTAACCATTCTTTATGTTTTCTTTTTTTCTTTTTTATGATTTATGTTTTCCTTCCTATCAGAGGGCTGCTTTTCTGTCCCAGAGTAGGTTTTCCTGGGGGAACAGTTATTGAAATAACAGTAGCACTATAAGGAATCCCATGTGAGACACTGACGTGTGAACATCTCATTCCCACTAAAACAGTTCAAAATTAGATGGTATGCTCAAACAGGAAGCAGCTACAACACTTGGTTTTTCAAAGCCCTTAGACATGCTAATGCTTTATGCTAGATCAGATCTCCCATCAACTTCTCCAGGGTTATGATTTTCAGAGGTGATAAATTAACTCAAAAGGTCTATTTTACACACTTTAAGGATATTTCCAGCTTCACTCACGGTCATTCTGAAACAGAAAAAAAAAAAAAGGCACAGAACTCAACTTCCTTTGCTCAGGCTTCTGACCATGCACCGAGTCAAGGTAACTGAACCCCCTACTTTCATTGTTAAATTACGGTTTCTCATACGCAATCAGGGTCTTCCAGATGATGACATGCCACTGTCAAAATAGAAGAACTTAAAAGTTACTTTAAATCTAAAATTCAGACCCAGCATTCCATTTTTAGGTGCACCCTTTAATTACTTGGTGCTGTCGACATCTCACTTACACTTAAATTTAGCAAAGTAATTTTAGACCACTTGCCTTTAGATCACTTCACTACCTTCACTGGATCTGCAGTGCTGCCAAAGCAAAGCACCAAATCCTCTCTCTTTTAAATACTCAAATGTTTGAAAGTAAAAAAGGTAAAAAGTTAAGAGGGCAACATTTCCCCCTGGTCATTTTGAAAAATTGGGGTGGATGATAGCCCAACCACTGGAGACTTCTGTTGTTTTTATCCACAGAACGACGGCCTTGAATCTATGAATGTGAGAAGATATATACTGACCATGCACAATGTCCAGCCAATGAACTGCTCCTGAGCCGAGTGAGGGCACAAACAGGACCAAGGAGGATGCCCTCATGACGTCAACAATACAGGGAAGTCTAGGAGACCTCGTGGCTAAGGGTCACCAGCTACTTCAGGGACTTTCAAAGTCCCCCCAGGGACTTTAACAGACACGGTTACCAAACTCGAACACCCACTGCTTCCACCAGGTATCAAAATCTGCTGCAACCATGTCCAAAACACTTGAATCCCTCTTATATCCCAAAACACTTGAACCTTTGCAACTCCAAAGGTTTGAAGAGTTTCAAATTCAAGGTACAGGCATATGATAAAAGAAAAGTTGTATTTTAAAGGATGATATATCCTGGGAATGCCCACGTGTCCTTACCCTTTGGGGAAAGAAAATGGAATTCTCCTCCTCGCCTGGAAAATCTTGGCCCTGAGATGCAAAGGGTGACCAAGCCAGGAGGTGGAAAGAGACCTGCGTTTAGAGAGACCAGCGCCCACTTGAAACACAAACCTGCCTCTCAGCGCCACAAGGCCAGGACTCTGCTCATAATGACTTCCTTCTGATCTCAGTTACGGGGACCACATCTCAGGTCCTAGGCCCCAGCAGCCTCCTTAGAAGGGGGGGTATCTCTCTGTCGACACCTCCTGAACCGAGCTCTATGAAAGAGCAGGCGGCACCAACATTTATTCAACATGACACTGTCTCCCCACCCTCCGTATCATATGATTGACACTGACCTGCTCCAGTTTTTCACTGGGGAATAGGAAAAGATCTTTGGAACATTAGTTCCTCTGTCTTGTGAAGAAACAAATCCTCCTTTTATTTATTTTTGTTGTGTTTAAGGACAGGTAACAAGGAAAAACTAGACCTGATATTAATGTTAGAAAAAAAGTTGAAAGTCTCCCATTACCTACTTATAAAATATGATATATTCCATATATGCACAATGCATAAAATTTTAGAATAGTACTTAAGTTCAAAATCAAAGTTGACATCTTTCAAACAGGCTTTACTTCTTATTTATATATCTGGCACCCCACTGGGGTCTCAGCCTCTACCACAAATAAATGAGCTGATCTTATGAGATTAGAAACGCAATAAGATTCTTAATACCAAAACAAAACCTAAGAAGTGGCCGGGGGCAAAGCTTATAAAGACGTGTACATGCAGCCCCATTACATAATCAAATGGCAACCAAGAATTTTCAAAAATTTACCTAAAGAAGGCACTTTAGACTAAATAACCAAGAACTCATCATAAGAGAATAGATACATGGAAAACAACATATCACAATGCTACCCCTCATTTTTAACAGGAAAATAACTATACAGTGATAGAAGGGAAACCAACATTTTAAGCGTAGCTGGAATTATATATCCTTAAACAAATAATTCAAAGAGACATAAAACCCGTTTGCTAGTTTAGTGTACTATGCAAGTTATTGATTCAAATGGAAGCCTGGGTTACCAGACCACGAGAGGATCTGTGATGTGTCTAGCACTCAACAAAGCCTTTCTTCAGAATTAGAAAACTTTGCAGTAGTAGCCACAGGTTTGCACAGCTCATCCTGTTTCCCCTAGAACTGCCATTTCAATGGCATGGTTAGCTCATTCATAATTTGACATATGATGAATTAATTCATCTGGCTAGGGTTTTCATACAACTTCTATTGCCCACTCTTCCCACTGAGAGAGCCAGTGCGAGGTGCCGCCAGCACAGCAAGGGTTAACCCCAGGACTGTGACAGTCCTCCCGGTGATAAGGTGAGGGTAGCTGAGGCCGGTCAAGGGCTCTAAGCTATTTGCAGAGAACTGAAAATGCTGAAAAAAATAAATAACCTCTATGCCCCGTGTATGTCACTAGGGGAAGACTAAAATTGTTTCTTAAGTCACACTGAAAGTTTTCTGAACTACAGAAGCTCCAGAAACACGCATGGTGGGAAAGCTGTGGCACTTAAGAATACGTTGCTTTGGAAAGGATAACGAAACTATCATCATCCTAACGAAGAAGTGCATTACATTCACACCTGCATTAAAACTGTTTATCCATTTATGAGGCAGTGTAGTCTGCTGTTAACAATAGCATCTAAATCCTTTAAAATGTTAAAAATAATTCTAGGTGGTACCTTTTGTAAAATACCTAGACAACATATAGCTGTGGTCCAAGGACGTCGTATTTCAGACAGAAACCAACAAGGCTTGCTGAGAGATACACGTATAATTTTTAAATATGCCAAGTGTCCCCAGTAAGCGGTAAACGGGGGAGCACATAAACGTAACAGCTGCAGGCCGAGGTGTCAGAAGGGGAAAAGACAGAGATGCAGAGAAAAGAGAGGAAGCTGAGGTCCGGGAGAGCGCGGTGAGGGTGCCGTCGGAGGGCGATTCCACCCACGGAAGGACTGAACGGGCAGCGACAGCCAAGCCCACACCTGGTATCGACTCTCAGCCGAGCGTGGGCTTTCATTCAAGCCTTATTTCCACTCCAGACAACAACAAATCATCGCTCGCTGAGAGCCCAGACGAAGCTCCCGCGCTCGGCTTCCCCAGCCCTCGCGGGTAGCCGGGGCGCGCGCGCCTCCCCAGGACCCGGGCAACGACGGACCGGCCCTCCCGGCGTCACACACCCCATCCGTCCCGGCGCCGTCGGAAGAGCTGGGTCACCCGGCCGCCACCGTCCCCGCCGCGGGAGCCGGGCAAGACGCGCGAGGCGCGGGACTTACCGAGAAGCGAGCGCCGCCGTCGGGGGAGGGCGCGCTGCGCACGTGGGTGTCCGCGCGTGTCCGCGCCCGCGTGTGCCGGCGCGCGTGCCTGACTGGGGCCGCCGCCGAGCCGGGCGGCACTGAGTCCCTGGGCGCCGCCGGGCTCAGCCCATGGTGTGGGCGCCGGCCTCCCGGAGGCCCCGGCTCCCGCCAATCGCCGAGCAGGGCTGCCGCCCCGACGCGCGGCTCCAGATCCGGGAGTGCGCGCCGGGGGCGGGGCGGGGGCGGGGGTGGCGCGCGGGGCGCGAGCGCGCGTGTCCAGGTGCGCCTGGGTATCCGCGCGCGCGCGCGTGTCCAGGGGCTCGTGGATTCTGTGCGTGCGCGTCCGGGGGGCGCGTGGACGCGGCGCGCGCGTGTCCGGGGCGCGCGTGGGTAGCCCAGCGCGCGTGTCCGGGGGGCGCGCCCTGGGGCCAAGGAGCGCGGCGGCGTGGGCAGGTCCGGACACTGCCGGGCTTTGGGGACGCGGCGGGCGGCTCCGAGGAGGAAGAGGAGGAGGACGGCGAGGAGGAGGGGGAGAAAGGGGAGGAGCGGAGCCTGGGACCGGAGAGCCAGAGTCCCGGCCCGGGCGGCGGCGGGAGGAGAACCAGGACGCGCGTCCAGGAGCGGAGAGGAGCGAGAAGCCGAGCACAGGCTGGGGCAGGCGAGGGCCGAGCGGTGGGAGATGCCGCGGAAGTGCTTCCTCCTCGGAACTTAGAAGTGATTTTTTTCCCCCGCCTCAACCGTTACACACATTACAAATAATAAAAGTTCAAACCGGTTGTGTCGGAAGAAGGTGAAAATGACCTCTGGGGCTGCCACGGATGCTGCTGAGAATTGACATAAACGTCGCCCTCAAATTAAGAGACGGCGATGCCGGGTGCCACCGGCTTCGGTCACACCTGGAGTCACTACCTGGTGCGCGTCCTGAGAGCCTGGGGCCAGGGTGGAGGGGCTCCGGAGGCGCGGGGCGCAGCCGCTAGGATGCCGAGCCGTCCGGGAGACCGCCGGGCGGGCCCGACAGACGCAGGGACAGCAGCCCTCGGCAGCAGGGTGTCCCCAAGACGCCGCCTCCGAAAGGGGGAGCCGCGCGCGAGGTTTGGCTCCTCCGGTCCGGCGGCTCTGAAGCCCTCCAGATGTTACAGCTTATAAGGGAATTCTGACTTCAAAACCGCGCTTACCTGGGTGCTGCCTCTCTTCGACCATGTCCCGCGGGCACAGTCACGACTGTCCAGCGTGATAGCTAGGAATTCATCCCAGACCCTTCCCTTGCAGGCTCTCCCCTTCCAACCAAGTGAAAACTACTCGTGTCTCTCCCTCTCCAAACTTTTTAACAGCCAAGAATTTCAGCAAACAGCCAGAAAGAAAGCTAAGTCGCGCCCCCCCACCACCCCCGCCGCAACCCCAAGGGAAGGGAGCGAAATAAGCACTCCTTTAATTTGAAAAATAATAATTAAAACTCCCTCAACTTTTAAGGCCGGGCAACATAATCTATTAATTGGTCGCTATTAACATGCCGTTTTATTGACCATAGCACACAGAAGTCTGATTGTGAAGGAGGAGTGTTTTCAATGAAAGTGGAGTTATTTTAGCTGTAGACGTGTTTACATTTCTGTGGTTTAGTCTATAACTTTCTCTTTCTCTTGCTTCAGAATTCTGCTCCATGAAGCAAAGCCCTTAGCTCCCAGACATTCCAAAAAGTCTGCCAAAATAATAGAAAAAAAGAGAGAGAGAGAGAGGGAAGAAAAAACACACGGAGACCCCCAAGTCTGGGTCAGGCTCAGGGTTGTAAGTGGGCATCAAGAGTATGCCCCCTCCCTACACACGTTCCAATTAAAAAAAAAAAAAAAAAGCCCTTTAGTGCTCTAGTTCCTGTTTGCTGAGGGGGGAAATAGGATGAGTCTAAAGAAGCAGCGGAGTTTAGAAACCGCCTTCTCTAGGACCTATAGATTCTGAGAGGTTCTTTAACCCTACAGATGCCAAAATGAGATCATTGATACGAAAATCTACCACTCCACCCTCTCCGAGGAAGTGTTTCTCTTTTAAACAGACAAGCCTCACAAGCTACAAATGCATTCCTAGGAAATTTCTTGGACAAACAGGCACACCACTGCATATGGGACACAAGCCCACCTCTCCATAGGTGGGCAGAAGATACCAATAAAAAGGAAATATCGAAAACAGACCAAGTTTCTGAGAAGCATGCAGTCCTTTTCTCTCCGAGGTCCTGGTACAAAAAGCAGAATGCATACTGAAATGTGCATCTCAGTAATAGGACCATATCAGTTTTTACAGTCTGTGCTAGAATCGTCATTTGCAAAATTGACTGACTCCTTTGAACTGCTCCGTCGGTAGTAGTAACACAGAACAGTAGGAGCACAGAAGTGTCACTGCCGTTCACGAGATCTTAAAAAATATCCAACCTGCCTTCCCCCTTAATTGCATATTTTGGTTTCTTTTCTTTAGAGCTATTCTCCAAAGAAGCCCCGCATCCAAGCAACCTGGCTGTATTTAGAAATCTTGCTCTTGGCCATTCACATCCAACACGCCACAGGGAGCCCTTAAGATTCTGTTGTTTGGTGGCTAAGTCACATCCAGTTCTTCAAGACCCCATGGACTCTCCTCTGCCATGGGGTTTCCCAGCCAAGAATACTGGGATGGATTGCCATTTCCTTCTCCAAGGGGTCTTCCCGACCCAGGGGTCAAACCCACATCTGCATTGCTGGTGATCTTCACCACTGAGTCACCCGAGAAGCCACCTTTATGATTTAGGGGAGTGCTTTAAAGTGAATCATTTCTCCCCCTGACCACTGAGATCAGGAGCCCCTAGCAATGACTCTGCTTCATAATACAACATGACCCTAGCAAGTTCCTTCAACATCATCAGTAGGACCGAGTACTCTGATAGGATAGAACAATACTGGAAGTAATATACTATGTTAGTATGTTAGTAATACTGCTAACAGGGGAGCCTGCTTTATGAATAAAGAACTGTACTTTAATAGCCAAGCATGACTTCAACAATCCAGGTTGCCACTGTTGAGAACAGAAAAAAACATGAGTTCAGAAAAAACACAATATTTGAACCAATGTTATCTGTGGCTCCCTTTTGATACTTTTCTCCCCTTCCTCAAAATACACCCCACAGAGAAAGGCGTCACAAACATGCCCACCTCACACATTTTCCAGAGGAGCGGGGAGAGGGGAGGAGAAGGGGGAGAGAATTGTTTTGTAAAAAACAAAACCTCATACTGAGACCACTTTCAAAGCTGAGTCTATTAACAGTGAAAAATCTTAGAACCAAGAATCTCAGAGTTTTGCAAAGTTAGGACACCATCTCCTCCAACTGATTGTATCTTGCAGTTGCAGTTAGGAAATTTTTTCTCTCATATGATCTAATCTTACCCTCTACCAGAGCACTCCCTTCAGTCTGGGCCATAATCAAGGTCAAGGGCAATTTCCACCAGTTAATTAATTTGAAAGGTCAACAGGATACAAGTAATGAAGACACGTTCATTATCTATGCTATGGGACAGATAGGAAATACGATCATTTAAAGTTCATAAAATATAATTTAAAAGGAAAGATTTTATAAAAACACCCCTTGACACATTCCTCAAGAATTAGCATTTTTAAGTATTTCATACATGAGATGATCTTTCTGTATAAAGTTTTGTGGTCGACTTAATTCTTTCTGAAATCCCTTTTATCTGAAAGATGTTTCGGATTAATTTAAGTATTTGTTACTGGAGAACGTCAAGCTCTTGGTCAATGAAATGTCCTGCATTGGGTTGTCACACCTGTTAAATATAAGCCTCCTTTTCTTTTGATACTTGGAGAAGGGCCTTAAAAGGTTTACATCCTTCAATATGGAGATTTAATTGCTCTACCTATAATAAAAAGTAATCCCTATAAAATTCAGATTGTGGACATTTCAAAGCCGAAAGAACTATTGGATTGGGATGTAAAGGTTGCAGTTCAAAAAGCCTTCCCTGTTCAAGATCACGTGCGTGGAGTTATGAGTTATAAACTCCTGGTTATCATTTTGTAGGTCTGGTTTTTGTAGTCTTTGCAGGGAGCGTCTTTGAGCTCACTTTATGGCTTAGCAGTTCTGCGCATTATATGTGGAAAGGGGAGGGTGCCCCTCCTCTGGAAGGACTCACAGGGAAGGAAGCCTCAGATTCGGTTTTAAAGGAGGTGCTGGAGGGAGGTTCCCCCGCACTGACACTTTCCATGCCTTGGGTGAGCTCAGACCCGGCAGAAAGCCCCTCTGAAGGACAGCCTCCGTTTGGGAGAACACACAGCCCGCATGGTTCAGCTCCTGGCCACTGCCTGGTGTTCATGCCCTGAGCACCTTCAGTGTTTCTCGGGCTGCCCTGAACCCCTCTCCCACAGCCTCCACTCGATCAACTGGGACCTCCTGTTCATCCTGGAGGTGGATCGGATGAGGCTCCTCTCATTCCCCTGGAGCCAGTCTGAGCTAGGACAGGGAGGAGAACAGGGGTAAGAACTCAGGTTGGGGTTCTACACGTAGCTTCCCCTGGCCCCTCTCCCCACCACGGTCCTCATCCTGTTCCCGGACTCCCCTTGCTGATCATAAGTGAACACGGAAGGACAGAGGTGGAGATTCTCTTGAGAGAGTCTTCAGCCCACCACAGAAGCACGCCGGTCCTTATCCTGATTTTTATCATCAGCCGCTAAGCAGTCAGTTTCACTCGTCCTTGGCCCTTCCCGACGGACGAATCTCCTGCAACACTCTTACCCTGTGAAGCGCTTTTTCGATCGCTGTCGGATGCAGTTAGAGTCTGCAGTGCGCACAGCAGTTCTTAATCACACGTGGTGACCACAAACTGCTCCGTAAAATTGCATAATGCATAATTCCTATCAACTTGCATAATGCACACGATGACTTGATGGGAAACACATTGTACATCTGTCAGTGAACACTGGTGACAAAGGTTATACGAAATGGATCGGGACGCTGTATTTGCATTTCTTCAATGGAGTTACACAAAGCGCATCAGGAGATCTGCCGCGGCTCTTCTGATGATTAAACTGATCTGCTTGTGAGCTTCACATACCTGCCATGACACTCCCTCCATCAATGCATGCTTTTGTCATACGTTTTCATCAATGTGATTGACTCATGGGTGTGAAAATAGTTGTATGTTTAGAAAACTGACATAATTTCTTCTCAGTGATTGTTTTTTTTTTTTTGAGGATCCAGGGAATCGTTTTATTTTTGTTCGCTTGTTTTTAAACTTTTTATTTTGGATTGGGGTATAGCTGATTAGTGATGTTGTGCTAGTTCAGGTGGTCGACAAAGGGACTCAGCCATACATATACATGGACTCCTGTTGTTGTTGTTCAGCTGCTAAGTCCTGTCTGACTCTTTTCGACGCCACGGACTGTAGCCCGCCAGGCTCCTCTGTCCATGAGATTTCCCAGACAAGAATACTGGAGTGGGCTGCAATTTCCTTCTCCAATACGTGTATCCATTCTCCCCCAAGCTCCCCTCCCATCCAGCCTGCCCCGTAACATTGAGCCAAGTTCCACGTGCCATACAGTATCTCGGTGATTTTTCTGTATATTGATAAAGACCATAGGAGAAGAGGGCAACAGAGGACGAGATGGTTGGATGGCATCACTGATTCAATGGTCATGAACTTGGGCAAACTCTGGGAGATAGAGGGGGACGGGGAAGCCTGGCGTGCTGCAGTCCATGGGATAGCAAAGAATCGGACACAACTTAGTGCCTGAACAGTAACAACGACAAAGACCTTGGCATAACAGTGCCTCGATGCAAATAAAACCATTATCTTAATGACTTTGCTTTGCATTCCAGGATAGTAACTGATTATTTTGTGGTTATGGGTGACCTGATATACTTTAAATGGATATACAGTCTGTTTCGGATAAAATGCACAGACAATTGTGTGAGAACAGGAATCCAGCACTTGTCAGCCTTATGACCTTGGGCAAGTCACG
The DNA here is from genome assembly GCF_027580195.1 of Bos mutus. NCBI lineage: Eukaryota > Metazoa > Chordata > Mammalia > Artiodactyla > Bovidae > Bos > Bos mutus. The sequence goes on along the minus strand of NC_091617.1, from coordinate 149,679,704 downwards.
GTCTCTTGACTGAAGCCTCAAATGTTATTATCTATCAACTGAGGCTATTGGAGTGGATGATTCCCAAATAGGCTAAACACAGGACCTCCGAGGGAAGAATCTGGGTTATTCATTTTTATTTCCCTGCTTTTTAACATTGCTGTGGCTATTGTTCAGTCACTCAGTTGTGTCTGACTCTTTGTGACCCCAAGGACTGCAGCACTCGAGACTTCCCTGTCCTTCACTGTCTCCCAAAATTTGAACAAACTCGAGTCTATTGAGACAATGATGCCATCCAATCATCTCATCCTCTGTTGTCCACTTCTCCTCCTGCCTTCAGTCTTTCCCAGCATCAGGGTCTTTTCAGATGAGTCAGTTCTTTACAGCAGGTGGCCAAAGTACTGGAGCTTCAGATTCAGCATCCATCCTTCCAAAGAATAGTCAGGTTTGATTTCCTTTAGGGATTGACTGGTTGGATGTCCTTGCAGTCCAAGGGACTCCCAAGAGTCTTCTCCAGCACCACAGTTTGAAAGCATTGTGACTGTTTAATTAATTGATTGAAGACACCTATTAGAAATCACATCTCTCTTCAATAAGCCCTACGCACACACCTCCTTCTTCTCCCCCATGCACCCATGCTGTGAGAGCACCACCCTCTGGGCAGAGGTTTCCTTAATCATGAGTCCTGGTGTGGGCAGAAAAATGAAGTCTCTACAGCAGTGATCAGAGTCCTGCTTCCACTGTCAAACTCACCTGGCAGCTTCAAAAATAACTCCATCCTTCGGACTGCAGCTCAGACCAAGTGAATCAGAATCTTGGACGACAGGCAGGTCTGTGGACTGAGACGATGTTTGAGTCACCCCAGGTTGTTGGTGTGGACCTCCAGGGTTGACGATGACAGCTGTTGAAATGACAGTCATTCCACGGATAAGGCAGGAAGTCCAGAATCTCACTCTACTGAAATAATTCTAGAAAACACACTTCAAAGATGAACTTTGTCCCCCAGAACAGTTGTCTGGCCAGACTGACCTCTCTCTGTGTTGAGTGTCAATCTTCACTCAGCCCCCAAAGCCAAGAACATTGCGATTTCGTCCTCATTTTGTCCCCATTTCCTGGAATGTCCTTCCCATCTTCATTGCGGTCTAGCATTTACTAAGCTCTTACAGACATGTTTATTATACAGGTACCTTTCAGTTATTTGGGTAGTAGTAACAAGTCTGGAGACACTCCAAGTTCAAAGGGCTCCAAAGTGAATCAAGACTCAGACCCAGATCTTGGGAGTTTTCACGCTGTGACCAGCTTATCACCATTCTTTATTCAAAGTCTCATTCTGAATTTGTCTTGGCTAGACCTGAGCCTAATCTAATTCTTCCCCTATGGCAGGCCTTCCCAACCCTGGGACAGCACCGATTTCTTGTAATTGCATCATTCACACATTGAAACTCAGTAAGAAATACTTAAGAAGAATCGATCGTCGAACCTGCCCATCACCTGGCCCATAGCTAAAGTTATCATGGGCCACACTGAGTCATAACAGCTTCCATGGACATCGGCTTTGTCTGTGCCCAGGGTCCAGGCCTCTCGCTCGAGGTTTTATAGCATCTGGCCACTAGAGCTGTGTCCTAACTGCTGATCTATTCCTTGGCACTATACTGAGTACCATCTAGCCAAAGAGCCTTCGCCTCCTCATACCACAGCTGGCTTCAGGAAGCTTCAGGAGCCCGACTTGCCCACTGGGTAGATTTCAAATGCATTTCTAGATGTCACCAGGTCCAGGTGAGAATTTGAAAATCATGAACACACCTGACGAAGGGCAAGCTATTCACCTCTATATCTGCTTACTTGCATGGAGAGAAGCAGACTAGGATTTATTTATTGCAGAAGACACTAAACGTGGAAGATTCCAACATGCAAGTGAGCTAAAGGAGCAGGACAGGAGTCTCTTCTAAGTCTACTAAGTCTTTTCTAAAGTCTTAGAAGTCTTTTCTAGTCTCCAGGTCTTTTCAAAGAGTCTCAGCACTTTCGTGCACTGCACAGGCCTGGAGCACCCCTCTTGGGAGTCCTCCCATGGTGCCAGAGGCTAGAGTCCTATTTGTCATCAGGACTTCACAGGGCATTTGAGTTCCAGGGGCTTCTTTAGTGGCTCGGTGGTAAAGAATCCACCTGCAATGCAGGAGACCAGGGTTCAACCCCTGGGTCAGGAAGATCCCCTAGAGAAGGGAATGGCAACCCACTCCAGTGGGTTCTTGCCTGGAGAATCCCATGGACAGAGGAGCCTGGCGAGATACAGTCCATGGGGTTGCAAAGAGCTGGGCACAATTGAACAACTAACACGCACTTGGGTTCAGAAGGGCAAAGCATAATATAAGGGAGAGCCTACCTCCCTTCTGAGGCCCTCTCTGATTAATGAGAGACAAATGGAGGACTCATAGATGAGAAAGTCTGGGTCCCCATCGCCTTCTGCACAAAGACGCATGGAGATAAGGCCAAGCATGGGGAAAACGGGGTTCTGGACCCCAATTCCTAACGAGAGATGTGGAAGCTCCCACGACCCAGAGCCTGGGATGACAGAGTGGGACCCATGTGTCCCCCCACCCACCCCATCATGCTGTGGACCCTGAGCTGAGATCCCGGGAGCCCATGCGGTGAGGTAAGATCACTGTCACCACTGGGAATCAAACTCAGGGTCACAGGCTGCTGAGCCTCAGAGGTGCCAAGAGGGGGTCTGGACCATGGGTCCCACCAGCTGCAGGCTCCAGTCTCTAGGCTGCCAATGGGGTGAGTGGCAATCAGGAGAATGAGGGACCCCCTCAAAAAAATAAATCCTGGGGATGCCTCATCTCTTCCAGAAGACAGTGCTACTCCAAGTGTGGCCCCCGGGATGGGTACCAGTTCCTGAGCTTTCTGCCCATCGTGGTATATCCAGATATTGACTGTGAGCATCTCCAAGTTTCTATAGCAATTTTACACCTGCTCAATCTAATTAGAAAATTTTGAACTTAGATTTGGTGTCTTCCTTTCATTTCATTTGATGTCATTCTTTTCATTTTCCTAGTAACTTATTTTTATGTGTTGCTAAATGGAGAAGGGGACGACAGAGGATGAGATGGTTGGATGGCATCACCAACTTGGTGGACATGAGTTTGAGTAAACTCTGGGAGCTGGTGATGGCCAGGGAGACCTGGCTTGCTGCAGTCCATGGGGTCGCAAAGAGTCGGACATGACTGAGTGACTGAACTGAACTGAAATATACACTACTAACATATTGAGACATTTTTTAATGTGATAAAACTGAAACTTGTCTTTGACTGTGGAGAGTTGGAGAGATGCTGCAACCTTCCCAAGCCCACACACCTGGACAGCCTTTGGGGAAGACCAGGGAGACTTCACTCTGTCTAGAGATACTGTGTAATTGATTGGGTCAGACTAAAAGTTCTAAGCCAGACCAGCTCATAAAGCAAATATTTTTCCTACCAACCAGCAAGTGGAATGGAGGAAGAAGCTCAGAGTGCTGAAGAAATCACCTTTCTCTGCACATGTAAATTGTGGTGTGAATTGAAATTTGTGACTCCTGGACAGAGGGATATATTTTACGTAGATATTGACCCACAATTTGGGTCCAGGTTTTCTTTCTGATATAACACCCATTGTTTCTTACATGAATCTCAATATACGCAGCTTCCTCTCCTCTCTTTTTGAACCATATACTGTTGTTCAGTCACTCAGTCATGTCCGACTCTTTGCAACCCCATGGACTGCAGCACGCCAGGCTTCCCTTCCATCACCATCTCCTGGAGTTTACTCAAACTCATGTTCACTGTACACAGCCTGCCATTTTCATTTTCATAGCATCAGTCACAGCATTGGAAAGACAATCTACCTGACAAGTGTCTATAGATTCACAAACCGTTAGCATCACATCCTGAATCTCACATAGTTGTGACTTAACTCACCTCCTGGTACCTAAATCCAATCGAGGCAGGCAACGCCCTGCCCTGGACCCCACTGGCCCCTCGAGCTCACCCACAGTGCAGCAGGCCGTTTCCTCCTGCGCCCCCAGTTTCTGTCTGAGCATCCCTGGCTGCTCGGAGAAGCCTTCTCTGGGGTGCCTGGAGCTGGCTTAGCCCTTGTGCAAGGCAGCCCAGGACTGCCGGGAGACAGGAAGACCCACCCCTCAACCCCGGGGGCGGCAGGTGCTGGGCCAATGTCCCAGCTCAGAGACACATGGACACAGCTCTGAAGCACATTCCACACAGCTCCCCAGAGTGTGTCCATGGACCTGGGCCCCAGCTGCCCCTGGGCGCAGTAACCATCTCTAGAACGCATCCTTTCTGCTGGTTGATGCCCCCATCCCTCTCCCCTCACTTTCCCTTTCTCTCTTCCTGGGATCACTCACCAGTTAAGCTTCTTGAACCCAAACCCCTGTCTCAGGTATACTTCTCATGGGAACCGTACAGAACACCATTCTCATCATCAAGGAGCCATTTGTTGTCCATGGGTGCCCTGCCTTTGCAGTGCAGAGTTGACCCGTGGACGCAGTCCAGGGGTGGATCAAGGCCCAGGTGGTATGGCCTGCAGGAGGCTCTAGAACCCAGGATGAGCTAGAACGAGACCTCGGTGGAGAAGTAGACCTGGAGAGATTTGGGGACTTGCCGTCTTGCAGTGGGACTGACAAGGCAGCTAGTAGCAAAGAAGCTGATGGCTTTGCCTCTGTCTAAAGATGCCCCAGGCTTCCTGTTCTCCAGGAAAAACTCGCCCTGCCAACGGCCACCACCAAGGCAAACAGCACAACCCTCCCCTGGCCCAGAAAGAAGTCCCGGGAAGTCAGAGCAAAACACACATGGTGTTACCTGCTTCGCCCAGGGGTGGCCAGGACCACATGGCCTGTGGCGTCAGAAGAATCCAGCCCGACTCAGCACAGATGGCAACTCACGGGGCCTCCCAGACCCGCCGCACTCTGAGGATACAGGCACTCAGCTCTCTGTGGACATCGGAGAGCATCCCCGGGGCAGTGCTGGCTGTTCCTCACGCTGTTCCTCCCACAGCCCAGCTTTCACTGAGTCCACCCTGGTTCACAGGCTTGTCTGCGATGGAACTCAGCCCAGGACGCGGCGGCCGTCTGCCCCTGTCTCCCGCCAGACCGCGGGCCCCCTGATGGCTGCGTGTGTCCTCTTTATCTTGGTGCTCTCAGAGCCTGGCACACGGCAGATCCTGAATAAATGTTTTTTAAATCAGTTTGAAAGGAATTAAATTGGATCTGCTTAGGCTTGGATTAAAATACACTGGAGCGAAGAACAAAGCGTAATGTGATTTGTGTGCGTTGTTCGAGAAATAGATGAGAGATACATGGATACATAGGTAGATAATAGGTGATTGATTGACAGAGAGATAACAGATGATCGATAGATAATACATGAGAGACAGAATACATGATAGAACAGATCGATATAGTAAGGGATAGAACAGATAGATAGAAAGATAGATGACAGATAGGGAAAGAATATACACTTATGTGCAAACACACACACATACGCTCTCTTCCAATTGGGTCTGAGTTGAGGCCAACCAATTTGTGCTCACTCCACTAATCAATCAGGTTCAGAGCTCTGTTCCTTGATGACGAGGCTCAACAGACGATTCCAAGTCATCACTGTGGAAACACAGCCTCAGAACCCAGGGCGCCACAATCCAGTTCCAAGGAAAAGAAAATACAAACATGTTCTCCAAAGCTTTCAGTTCTAGAGAGCCGTTTTCCCTTTGCCTATTGTTCCTGGGCGCACACGAGACCCAGTCTGCTAATGAATAGGCGGCTTCAGCTGTCCGTTTACTCTTGGCAATCGAGATTAAAGTTACATACGTTTTATGATCCACCCCCTCCCCAGCCCCGTATAAACCCCCCATGGCCCCGCTGCCGCCCCCCACTCCTGTCATTTCCCACCACCTCTGCGGCCACTCCGGGGACTGAACCCCTTTCATGAGCTCCAGCAGAGCCTGCCAGCCCCCAAGTCCCAGGGCAGGCCACCTCACCCCAGACCAGACCATGTCTGTTGAGTTAGCTGTCTGTTTCTATGGGGTCTATCACCAGAGTAGTTACATTCTTTCACTGCTAAAGTCACTGGGATTTTTTTTTTTTTAACAATCCTTGGAAATGATCCCAGTTTAAGAAGGAATGAAATTCAACATTCAGCCAAACACAACTTTTGAATAATTTAAATGAGAGCTACTAAGTCTTCGGAAAACAACTCCAACCCTGTGTTCTCCGATGTGAACAGAAAAAAAAAAAAAAAAAATTATGCACCAACGTGCAGAATTTGAGCCCATGCAGACGGCACGCTTTGCACCATGGGCTGTTGTTCCTGTCTTGGCAGAAGTGTTTCCATGACTGGCACTGAGAAGGGCTCCACGCCCGCCCTTTGGCAAACTGGACCTCTAGTTTTGCCGTGTGGAGATCTCTAAATTCTATTACGGTTAAACCCATCATCAGATTTCCCTGGGGTTGCGTTTCTCGTCCTCTTAAATGGATACATCAGAGTCTGAGCGACAGCAAGGAGCCAGCTGGCTCAGCCTCTGTTTGGCCAAAATGCCCTCTCACTTCCAGAAGAATCACAGTGGTCATCTGACAGACAAAGACGTGTAAAAACAGAATAGAGCTTTGGATGCTTCCGAGACCTAAAGCGGAGAAACCCCAAACCATCTCAGAGAAATCTCCGTACTCCCTGGGCCCTGAGCACAGTCGTTGCTGTTCAGTCGCTGTCATGTCCGACCCTTTTTGTGACCCTAAGGACCGTAGCCCGCCAGACTCCTCTGTCCATGGGATTCTGCAGGCAAGAATCCTGGAGTGGGTTGTCATCCCCTTCTCCAGGTACTCATAGAGAAACACTGAATGAGATGACTGGCTTCTCATCCACTTGTGATGCCCTCGACAGCCGTCAAGGAGAGATCTGAGAAATTATTACTCCTCACCCACAACACATGCTTTCCTGTGCCTGGAGCCATGCGAGGTACCAAGATATAGAACTAAAGATCTCAGTTTTCCCAAGCTTGCTTCCTTATGAGGAAGTCATGACCTCTACACAGGAATCTACGTAAAGGATATGTAAAACGAAGGCTATCGAAGTGAGCAGAGGACCATTACAGAGTTCAGCTGCAGGCAAAATCCTTCCTGACCCCAGAAACCAAGGTGGTCTTCCTGTAAGCGGTTCAAGCTGGAATGTGTTTCCTCTGTACTTTTCTTTATTCTCCTGAAAGTGGATCAGGCACCGGCTAGAGAAGCACGCATCCATTTATGCATTCAGTGTGCACACATTGAGCACCTAGTGTATGCATCATGCCAGGCACTGACAATGGAAAGATGATATGCCCTCTGCCCTCCAGGAACTCAGGATCTGGTGGGGGAGAAGGGTATGCAAACTCATCCTTGCAGAGGGCTGAGATAAGTGTAACGAGAGAAACTGGCTCAGTTCACAAGAGTCACTCAGGTCAGCCCAAATGCAATACAGAGATGGAGATGTTCAGTAGACGAAAGTTATGTTGGTCCAGGAAGCTGTACTTAGATGCCCAAGCAAAGTCACAGCAAGGCCAATGATGCCCACTGACCCCAAAATTACAAGTAAACCCACTGTGTGAATGAGCAGGACTCAAAGATAAATCTTGGTATACAAATTCCATAGATTACCATTAAACCCTGCTTTGTAGACATATGGTCATCCTAATAAGATAAACTCCAAACATACACATTTTTAAATCGGGAGTAAAAGACACAACGTATTTGGCACACATTAGGACACTTGTTGAGCTTATTGATTCAAGACTCGGGAATTCAACCCTACTTCTGTAATCTAAGCATGACTTTGCATATCTTCCGTCAAAGGCTAGCAACGCCTTCTAGACTTTATGATGTTTTTAAGGAGACATTTACTGCTGGGGTCTGACTAACACCATTAAGAAAATCAGTTATAAATTCAAAAGTGAAATTATGTTGTGGAGCCTTCCCGGACCTTGGCCCACAAAACATCTCTTATTCAAGGTGTCAGAGACCCCCTTCTTCTCTCACTGCCTGTCTCTTTCTGCCTCCTACAACCGACGTTTTATTACCTCCGTACATGAATCATTTCTCAGCTCTAAGGGTGCCTGGTCTTTTCACTGAGGTTGAGGGCTTTTCAAAATCCAGCCAATTCACCCTCTTTTTCCAGCTCTTGACTCTTCTGAGAATTTCAATTACAGGAATTCGATTTGACTTTAAACGCAGGAAGTTTTAACAGTATTGCGGGATTATTTGTTTCAGTTCAGCTGTTGCTGAATCCCTTATGAAACAAGTAAGATACAGTTGATTTTCTATGCTTCCTTGATAGCTCAGTTGGTAAAGAATCTGCCTGCAATGCAGGAGACCCCTTGCTTCGATTCTTCGGTTGGGAAGATCCCCTGGAGAAGGGATAGGCTACCTTCTCCAGTGTTCCTGGCTTTCCCCCTTGTGGCTCAGCTGGTAAAGAATAGTACCAATGTATAGAGTAGATTGTTTGAAATTGTCAGCAAGGGCTTCCCTGGGGTTAAGAATCCTCCTGCCAATGCAGGAGACACAAGTTCGACCCCTGATCCAGGAAGATCCAACATGCTGTAGAGCAACTGAGACCGTGAGTCACCTCTATCGAGCCTGTCCTCTGGGGCCCAGGAGCCAGGACTACCTGGCTGAGCGCCCTGGAGCCCACACACCAAAACAGGAGAAGCCACAGCAATGAGAAGCCTGAGTGCGGCAACTGGAGAAGAGCCCTGTCCTCCACAATCAGGAACCGAGACCCAGCGCAGCCAGAAATCAGTAAATACAACTATTTTTCCTTTTTAAAAAGTTGGTCAGCAAATTAACCAATCCTGAAGAGCTGAAAAGTCTACCCCAACGCTATAAGGATGATTTTTGGATATTTTTAGTAAAAGGCTAACCGTGACCCCTAAAGAGATGATAAATACATCTGCAACTGGGTTCTCAGGTTTTAAACCTCTAGTTAACAGGACCATGTGTACCACCTTGTAGGCTATATTTTGAAATGGGCTATTAGAGAGGGAGGCAGAAAAATAAAATATATATTTGAATTTGTATTTGAATTTTCTTAGCGTTTGCTTATTTGAAGCTTATTTTTGTACTGAGTGTTCACCCACTTCTGCTTTGCTTTGTTTCAGTGAAAATTGAAACCCATTTTCAGCTTTCTGAGGAAATATTCGGTTTTTGATATCCAGTAAACAGCACTATTTTATTCTTCTTTTTTCTTTAAAAATTAAATTTCTATATTATTATCTTTATTAATCACATATGGAAGCAACCTGGTAAACAAACAGGCTATGAGCTTCATTTCCATAGAAACTGTAGAAGTTTTGGATGAAATTAAACAAGGCAGCTGAAGCTGAAGCTCCAATACTTTGGCCACCTGATGTGAAGAGTTGAGTCATTGGAAAAGACCCTGATGCTGGGAAAGATTGAGTGCAGGAGGAGAAGAGGGTGGTAGAGGATGACATAGTTAGACAGCATCACTGACTCAACGGACATGAGTTTGAGCAAATTCCAGGAGAGAGTGGAGGATAGGGAAGCCTGGCATGCTGCAGTCCATGGGGTCGCAAAGAGTCAGACAAGACTTAGTAGCTGAGTAACAAGACAACCAACAAAGTGGCTTTAAATAACCGAAACCTGAATCTACCCCAGCCCTTGTTAGTCAAATCACGTGGACCTTCAACTACCTGTTTCATCTTCCTAGCATCTCATCTTATTAAATAAACTCAGTAGTAATAGTGTTTGTTTTTTTAATCTAAGTTTTTAAAACTTGACTTCTTACCCACCTCCCTGCAAGGACAGGATATATAAAAATTCCTACAATTAATAAACGACATTAGTGTCATAAGAATTTCACCATTTTCTTTTATTAAGTGACTAGCTTCTAACCTGAATTATCAGCACACTCAACAAGCTATGCCCCTGGTAATAGAATGAGATAATTTTTTCTCTCCCCAAAGCCATTTTAGAAGACAATGTACATTTCAAAAGCGGCATCAATAACAGCGTTGTTGGAAAACGCAGGAGGCAGCCTTCCCTGCCTCGCCTCTGAACTGAACCACACCTCTCTAGAAATACTCGCTTTTTTAATGAAAACCATATTTAAAAAAAAAAAAATCCGTCTGCCTGACCCGCTGAAACGCCTGGACAATCTTTAATGCCAGCTTCAGACGACACGTGTCTTATGAAAGTCTGGGGCCCCTGCTTGTCTGGCAGAGAGAGCTGTGTCCCACATCTTTATGAGAAAGAGGGACAAAACTTCTGTTTTGGGCATTTTATATTGGAGTCTGTTTTAAGCGAGGAGGGAAAAAAAAAAAAGTAGCAACGTAGAGTCTAGACAGAAGAGATGGGGGTGAAATCTGGAAGCCATTCACCCAGCGAGGGCAGCAGCAGCCCTTCGGCGGTGGGGATCGCCTTACACTGCCTAATTACACGTGAAAAATGTACACATCACTCCTCTCAACTGCTTGGAAAAATAGATGCTCAGATGGAGCTTTGGGCTAGGGTGGCTGAACCAGTAGTATATATTCTGGACGCGGGATATCATACTCCTTGCATTTTGCAACGTGATTTTTTTTTTTCAGGGACATCAGGATCCATGTCAGATCTCCAAAAAGGAAAAAATGTTTATAGTGTGTTCTAAATTTGACAAATGGTCGCATTCTATGAAGCATATCTAGACGGGAAAGTAGGTTATATGTGTGATGATTAAATCAGACACATTTCTATCATAAAGCCTTGCCCAAGAGTAAGATGAAGACTCTGAGGTCCGAAGGCTTATTTTAAGATCTAATTTATGGTTTGAGTTGATGTGTTGTTACAATGATAACTTCTAAATCATCAGCTTGGCCTGCTCCCTCAATCACAGCTTTCTGGCTTGGCCTCGTTCTACATTTTAGGCAGGAGAAGGATTTTTTTTTTTTTTAAGAAGCCTTTAATATAGTGTATTTTCCCAAAACTTCAAAGCATTTTTCAGATATTAACACTTGGTCACATAATATTCCTGGGACCTGAGAAAGGAGATGGGGCTGCAGCCAGGAGCTGAATCTGCAGAGGGTGCTGCGTGCAGGCCTTGCTGTCATGGAATCTCTTGATGCAGAGAAATGAAAAAGGGTGGGGAGGGATGTCCACTCTATCCTTAACTAATGGTGCGTGCGTGCGTGCATGCGTGTGTGTGTGTGAAAGAAAGGCAGTCAGAGACACAGAGAGACGGAGGGACAGAGGTGGAGACACAGAGGAAAAGAGAGAGGCAGACAGAGAGAGAGAAATGACTGGTTTGTAAAATAGGAACATTGTAATGACTTGCCCAAGTTCTGACAGTGGCCTTTATGGTTAAGACCAAGGTAAAGTAATTCCTATAGGAAATGGCACCCCACTCCACTATACTTGCCTGGAGAATTCCATGGACAGAGGAGCCTGGCTGGCTATGGTCCATAGGGTCGCAAAGAGTCGGACACGACTGAGCGACTGCCACTCACTATAGTCTCCTTCACGTTCTCCAGCCTTCCCAAAGGAAACTGAACAGAACACGGGATTTCAGGAGAATAACAGGACACATGATCTGCCTACATCTGTACCTTGTCTTCACTCTTTCTGCAATTTTCTCCTGCCCGCCACCAGCATCCTCTCTGCAAATCTTTGCTCTGCACATCGAAACTCTTTTGTTCGATGTTCTGTTGGAACCTGATAGGAAGACTGGATCGTCTGTCTTTATGAACTTAAGGGTTTGTCCAAAATAGGAAGGCTCTGTCTAGACTAGGGAACTTGGGGGCCCAGGAGAGGCACCTGGCTTCACAGCCTCTTCCACGCAGGTGTCCCCACCTTGACAACCAGGGAAGATCAAGGTCACCTGTCTCCCTCTATGACAGCAGCAACTCCTGGGAGGATAAAAGGACTTTCATGGTCTTTAGTGGGAAAAGTTGGGGCTGAAAAGGAAGCAGGATTAGAGAGAAGGGATGGGAGAGCTGACAGAGGGACCTGGATATGGAGACGGTTTACCTCCCTCATGTCAAAACCAAGGTCATCCTTGGCCCAGGTCCTGGGCCCTACCTGGAACAAGGTTGAGAAGGAGGGGCTGGGGCTCCTGGTCTGTAGGAGGATTTCTGCTCACCACACCAAGGTTCCATCTTCTTCCTCAGTGGTACCCTCAACCCCATAGACAAGAACCTCTTCTTCTGAATGCCATGGATCACCTGGGCTCTCTGATGAACCCATGGAGACTGCTTCTCGGAAAATCTTTTCTAAATTCACCAAATAGAATATATAGGATCGCAAAGCAAATTAATGATATTGATATCAGTCCAGTTCATTTCAGTCACTCAGTCGTGTCCGACTCTTTGTGACTCCATGGATTGCAGCACACCAGGCCTCCCTGTCCATCACCAACTCCCAGAGTTTACGAAAATTCATGTCCATTGAGTCGGTGATGCCATCCAACCATCTCATCCTCTGTCATCCCCTTCTCCTCCCGCCTTCCATCTCTCGCAGCATCAGGGTCTTTTCAAATGAGTCGGCTCTTTGCATCAGGTGGCCAAAGTATTGGAGCTTCAGCTTCAACAAAATATCACAAAATAAATTTGCAGTCTACATGTTTCTTTATTAATTCATTAAATAAAATGACCTGTTGGCACCTCATACACTTATAATATCAATGTCATGTTGAGTCAAAAACAGACCCCAAGACATCTGCAACAATGATAATGTGCCATGAAAGTGTGCGAATTGACAAAATCAAAAGTCCCGCTACTAATCATGGGGAGAGTTCACTTCATGCTTAAGTCAACAAAATGCTAAATATCAGTGAGGCCATTGCAGAAATGGAGACTATTTTTTTTTCTCACCCAAGTTCACCAACATCAAGCTACTCATGAAGCCTTAGGAGAGCTCTTCTAAAAATCCTTGGAGTAATAGCCAAGGATTTTTACTTCCCCGGGAGGGGACAACAGAGAGTCACAGCCTCACCTTGAGGCCCGAGGGGACACCCTCACTTTCAGGTTTGGATGGCTTTCTTTGTTTTTCCTACCGGAAGTCTAGCTGGTTTACAGTGTTTCAGGTGTACAGCAAAGTGATTCCATTATCCATACACATATACTTCCTTTCCGCCATAGGCAATTACACAATATTCAATACAGTTCCCTGAGGGCGTCCCCAGTGGCTCAGCACAAAAGAATCTGCCTGTGATGCAGGAGATGCAAGTTCAGTCCCTGAGTCTGGAAGATCCCCTGGAGGAGGAAATGGCCACCCACTCTCGTATTCTTGCCTGGAGAATCCCATGGACAGAGGAGCCTGGAGGGCTGCAGCCCGTGAGGTCTCAAAGCGTCCGATGCGACCAAGTGACTGAGCAGCAGAGCGATCCACAGCAGGTCCTTGTTGGTTATTTTGCGTAGAGTAGTATGTATCTGTCCATCCCAAATTCCTAATTTATTGCCCCCCCCCTTTCCCCGTTGGTAACCAGCAAAGAAGAAAATAAGTCTTGGCTCCTGCAGAGCATGCCTTCCACAGTGGGCAGAGGGAAGACAGATCGCAGAGTGATAAACTCGTGTGGAGATGCTGGGTGAGGCGGGTGAGGGGTAGCAAAGCTACACGGGGGCAGGGATCCGGGAGGGCCTTGGGTCAAGGGACTGGTGCACAGATGCTGAAGGAAGGAAGGCAGGGAGGGTGGCAGGGAGATATTTTAGGAGGGCATCACATGTGGCAGATTTGGAGAAAGACAGGGAGCCAGCAAGGGCGGAGCCTCCCCAGCAGTGGTCCAGGTGCCAGGGGCTCTGGGCTCCGGGGCTGAGTCATGGTGCAGAAGGCTCCCCAGGGACTTTGGGGAGCAGGTGGCTCACCAAGAAGGAGGCTGCTGACGGAGTTGGCGAGTCTGGACCAGAAGGAGGACAGTCTAGAGACACCTGCCTGACTCTGATTCGGTGCTGACTCTGCCATCCAGCCAGGACCCAGGGGCGATAGTGATGGCAGCAACACCAGAACACGGAAGATGAGGAGCCCCTTCTACCCTTAGAGTCTGTGCGCCCTTCAGTAAGGACTGTCGAGCACAGTGGGGAGGACCTTTCATTGACCACACAGGGTGCCGTCTCCAGAAACACACGGGGTGGGGCTGATACCCACACAGGTGCTGAACGGGTCAAAATTCATCCAGCCGTGCAAGCTTCATTTTTGTCTATACAAATCATACTCCACTAACCACTAATAAGTAGCAAAGTGATTAATTTAAAAAATTACAGTAAGTCCCCAACACACCGAGTTTCATTCCAAAAGCGAGTCTCTAAGTCCAGTTTGTTCGTAAGCCCAACACAGTTAGCCTAGGTGTCCAACTAACAGAATCAGTTCTACGGCAGAATGCTGTAATAGGTTCACAATGCTTCTCAAACAACACGAGCATGCGTGCTAAGTCACTTTAGTCCCTGACTCTGTGGACCCCTGGACCAGAGCCCACCAAGCTCCTCTGTCCATAGAATTTTCCAGGCAAGAACACTGGAGTGGGTTGCTATGCCCTCCTCCAGGAGATCGTCCCCACCCAGGGATCAAACCCGCTTCTCTTATGCCTCCTGCATTGACAGAGGGTTCTTTACCACCAGGGCCACCTGGGAGGCCCTCATACAACACAAATAATACATTAAAAACAAACAAACATAAACAATAAAGCATTTTAATCTTACAGTACGGTACCTTGAAAAAGTACAGAGTACAGTGCATTAGCACTCAGGGGTACGTTTGCATCTGCCAAAGTTAGCAACTCGAAGGTTCCTACGTATGGAACTTAATTATAAATCTAGACCAAGCCTTGTACGAGGTTCTGAGTTCCCCCGGTTCTCTGTTTCTGATTTCAACACTTGCATGATCTTTGTAATGTGACCACCACTGTTCTGAATATCTGCATAGATGAATGCAGCTAATCACCAGATAGACACAATTAACAGCTTCATGTTGCTGGTACGGAACGGGAGGCACAGAAAGTTCATGGGATTCAGTCATGTCTGAAAAGAGAATAAGTGGCAGAGCTGAGACCATCCTCGACCTCCCTCACAAAACAATTCTGAGAACCCAGAGGGCTCTGAAGAGTGCCAGGAGCCTGCACCAGTGAGTGCTAGCCACGTCTGGCCAGAGGGCCCCCTAGGAGGGCTTGGAGGCTGTTTTTCTGTGGAGTTAGGAACTGCCAATCAGTGGTCAGAAGCCAACCAGGACCCTAAGACTGATAATCACCCCTCCACTTCCCTCCAGGAGACAAATAATTTCCTTAATCCCTTGTCCAAGGAGCCCTGCTTTCCATCCTTAGAGTCATTACTTCTGCTCTTTTCTGAATTCTATCCAATTTTCCTACACCCCTGTACAGCAGGGCTTCCCTGATGGTTCAGACAGTAAAGAATGTGCCTGCAATGCAGGAGACCCGGGTTCAGTCGCTGGGTCAGGAAGATCCCCTGGAGAAGGAAATGGCAACCCATGCCAGTACTGTTGCCTGGAAAATCCCATGGACAGAAGAGCCTGGTGGGCTACAGTCCATGGGGTCGCAAAAAGTCGGATATGACTGAGCGACTTCACTTTGACGTTTAAAGAAAGTTTGAAATCGTTTACAGTGAAAGACACTGGTAGTGAGACCTTCAATAGACAATCCAGGTTATCAGAAGATTCTGACACCAAAACCCTGGCTTAGATGCCAAACTCAGGGCCCAAGTGTTTAAGGCATCAATGGGTCAATGTTTCTATTTCAAGACCAGAGGTCCAGTGGGCTAGCGAGGGCATCCAGGATGGGTTTGGAGGTCATGACCCCTTGAACACAGGCCTCCAGCCTCCTGCCCCAGCTGGGGCTCCACTTTCTAAGTGACCACTGGCAAGCTTGGATGTAGCCAGACAGCTGCCTTAAGGCCACACAGAGGGCAATGTCCCCTTCACTAGGTTGGCAGGGTGCAGTGTGAAGGGTACACGGAGACCCGCAAACAGAATTCTGCCCCTACCATGAAGCTGTGCAACGTGGGGCCAGTTCCTTCAGCTCTCTGCACTTGATTCTCCTTTTCCATAAAATGGAGATAGTCATACCCTCCTCCTAGGGGTTCTGAAAATCAGAGGTGTTAAGAAGTAAAACCCCAGGACAGCAGTAGAAGTTTCCCAAGAGCAGCTTTTGTGATGATGATGGAAAATTCACTCCCTGTGATCCATCCAGACGTGTGCTGTCCAAGAGCCAGAACTTGGGTTTCCACGGTTGTCACTTACAGGCAGACATGGCGAGAGTGAGGCGACATTCCAGGCCTTTCCCACAAGCAGATTTTCACGTCCAAGAGTGTCAGAGATGGGATCACTCAGGGCCTTGGGCAGGAGGGGCAAGAGCATCATGGAAACAGACTGTCAGCTCAGCTGAGTTGACGTGGTGCCTGGGAGAACACGAGCCCCGGCAGCTTGAGAGACCACCCCAGGGCTGCACTTTCGGACGTCTGCTGAAAAGTCCAAGCTGGCCAGGGGGAAGCTGGTGGGCTTAACCAGAAATAACCCAGTGGCCCAGCAAATCTGAACAAGGCTGAACTTTTAGGACCAATCAGGGTTTTTCTTGTGCTATTTTAATTCCAGTGGCGTGCATGCATGCGTGCTTAGTTGCTTCAGTCGTGTCCGGCTGTTTGCGACTCTATGGCTCAGAATCCACCAGGCTCCTCTGGCCATGGGATTCTCCAGGCAAGAATACTGGAGCGGGTTGCCATTTCCTTCTCCAGGGATCTTCCCTACCCAGGGATCAAACCCGTGTCTCCTGCATTGCAGGCAGATTCTTTATCGTCTGAGCCACCTGAGGGGCCATAATTCCAAATCAAAAAAGAAAAAAAAAGAATGAAATCGATGTTAAGTACTGACATGACAAGGTATCCACTATTTTCTGTGAGATGGCAAATAAAAGATTAATGAGTTGCACACAAAAGACATCATCTATATTTATGGTGGTATTTTTCACATGTTTAACTCTGCATTTTTTTTTAACATGGGTAGATGAATGGATATATCCCAAACGTTGGACTATGATTATCATCCAGGAATGAGATTAAAGGTGGTATGTTCCTCTATTTTTTACACAACTTCTGAATTGGTAGTTTTCTTTACATGTCTGAATTTTATAATTTAAAAAAAATTTTGATGATAGCTACTGAGACTGTCCATTCTGAAGGAGATCAGCCCTGGGATTTCTTTGGAATGAATGATGCTGAAGCTGAAACTCCAGTACTTTGGCCACCTCATGCGAAGAGTTGACTCATTGGAAAAGACTCTGATGCTGGGAGGGATTGGGGGCAGGAGGAGAAGGGGACGACAGAGGATGAGATGGTTGGATGGCATCGCTGACTTGACGGACGTGGGTCTGGGTGAACTCCGGGAATTGGTGATGGACAGGGAGGCCTGGCCTGCTGTGATTCATGGGGTTGCAAAGAGTCGGACACGACTGAGCGACTGAACTGAACTGAACTGAGACTGAGAAATGGAATATTTCCTGCCCGTCGGTAAACAGGTAAACAGGGATGTCACAGTTTATCAGCGATTGCAGCCCTCCAGTGTGAGGTCCCAAGACCTAGAGGACTCAGGAAGGAGAGGAATCCCTGCAGTTTAGCATTTAGCATCCATCAGACTGAGACCACTCCCCAGGTGAGCCCCAAGGGTGCTCAGGATGTGGAAAACCCAAGATGCTGGCCCCCGATAGCTGAGATGTGTGTGGAAGGAACGCTTTAGCAGGCCCAGACTCTTGCATCTTCCCTTGCGTGGAAAGACACTAAATTCCCTAACTTGGGGTATCAGATTTTCTTTGATTAACAATCATCTTTCGATGTTCCGATTACTTGCCTTTTGTGGTCAAACTTCTATCTGACCCAGGTTTTCCCCTCGCCTCCTCGAAGAAGCAGATCTCTCAGGGTTACTTGAAATGCTGCCTCCTGGGCTTGACGTCCTAAAAATTCGCATCGAATAAGACGTAACTCAACTTTTGTGTTGTCAAACATAACCCAGCTTTTAGGTTGTGAATTATTTTTAAGTCTCTTCACAAACCAGAATGTGGGATGAAAGCACTGATTTTTGTATATTGGATTTAAAAACAACACTTGTGGTTTCTCAACTTTTAAAAATCACTTTCCCAAAACATCTTCGGTGATTTAAGAATTTTTTCTCTAACGGCCCTTGGTGGATTTTTTTTTTTTTTTAATTATTGTGACTTGATCATTCTGTGAGAATCAGAGGCTGTTAGAGTTGGAAGCAATGATGGGATGGCAGTGAATCTGCTTTGGGATTATTCCCTTCTTCTCTTCCTGCTGGAAGGAGCCTTGTCTCATTGCTGGGCAGCCCCACGCTCGCTGGGCAAAATCTGACACAGTGAGCCTTTGCGGAAGAGAAAGCCCCCTCTCCCAGGAAAACATTCAGTACCTGAACCCTTACCGTTGGGGAAATTGTGTCTGGGGGTTCGTACGGCTTAAGAACCTCTAGCATGCTGCTGTCAGCTAAAGACTATAGTCATAGCCTGACAGGAGAGACTTATTTTATTTGAGGAGAGTGCTTAGGACTCCAAGCCCTGGAGACAGCATCTCAGTAGCTAGAGAAAACTGCTCCAAGGGAGACAGAAGGGGAAGTCAGGCTCTATACAAGTTTGCAACACAGGGAGCTGCTGCCAAGTCACTTCAGTCGTGTCCGACTCTGTGCGACCCCATAGACAGCAGCCCACCAGGCTCCCCCCATCCCTGGGATTCTCCAGGCAAGAACACTGGAGTGGGTTGCCATTTCCTTCTCCAATGCATGAAAGTGAAAAGTGAAAGTGAAGTCGCTCAGTCGTGTCCTACTCTTAGCGACCCCATGGACTGCAGCCCACCAGGCTCCTCCGTCCATGGGATTTTCCAGGCAAGAGTACTGGAGTGGGGTGCCATCGCCTTCTCCAACACAGGGAGCAGGCAGTCTCAACATCAAAGATCAGATAGCAAGTTGAGGAATTTCGTGTTCTTTGTAGGGGAAGATGCAAGCCTCTGGGCTCACTGAATTTGTTCCTTTCATATGAACCTCAGCTATCTGGGGCCAATCCTGTTTCCTTGCTCATCTCTAAGGAGTGGCAGATGACTGCTTCTTGCCAACCCAGCTCCTCAGCAATCACCCTAGGGGGTGGTAGCATCTGCTGGATCCCAGTTTGGGGAGCCCTCCTTCATATTTGGAGGCCAGAAATCACTGAAGGCTATAACATTTCTTGTGTGTTGATACGGCAGAGATATTTTCATTTCACACTGCCTTGGGGTACCTACACACCGGAGGGCCAGCTGTCTTTCTGTCCCTCTTCTTCCAAACCTTGAAGGTTATTGCTTTGACCCACTGGACCCACTGTGATGTTTGAAACCATCCATTGCAAATGCCAGTTTCAAGTGGCTTGCTCGTGCATAGAGCCAAGGAAAACTTCCAAACATCAGGTGACCAGCCAATCTGCATTTTAAGTGGCTGCTGCTGCTCCTGCTGCTGCTAAGTCGCTTCAGTCGTGGCCAACACTGTGCAACCCCAGAGACGGCAGCTCACCAGGCTCCGCCGTCCCTGGGATTCTCCAGGCAAGAACACTGGAGTGGGTTGCCATATCCTTCTCCAATGCATGAAAGTGAAAAGTGAAAGTGAAGTCACTCAGTCGTGTCCAACTCTTCACGACCCCATGGACTGAAGCCTACCAGGCTCCTCCGTCCATGGGATTTTAGAGGCAAGAGTACTCGAGTGGGGTGCCATTGCCTTCTCTGCATTTTAAACGGCACTCACAGGCAAAGAATGGAGCCAAGGAAGGCCTATGGGCCCATGGTTGTTGTTCAGTTGCTCAGTCCTGTCTGACTCTTTGTGACCCCATGGACTGCAGTTCACCAGGCCCCCCTGTCCTTCACCATCTCCTGGAGTTTGCTCAAACTCATATCCATTGAGTTGGTGATGCCATCCAACCATCTCATCCTCTGTTGTCCCCGCTTCCTCCCGCCTTCAATCTTTCCCAGAATCAGGGTCTTTCCCAATGAGTTAGCTCTTCAAGTTAGGTGGCCAAAGTATTGGAGCTTCAGCTTCAGCATCAGTCCTTCCAGTGAATATTCAGGGTTGATTTCCTTTAGGATGGTCTGGTTTGATCTCCTTGCTGCCCAAGGGATTCTCAAGAGTCTTTTCCAGCACCAGAGTTCAAAAGCATCCATTCTTTGGCACTCAGCCTTTTTTTATTGTCCAGCTCTCATGGAGTGAGAAGTGAAGTGATGGGACTGGATGCCATGAAATTCATTTTTTGAATGTTGAGTTTTAAGCCCAGGTTTTTTTCACTCTCCTTTTTCACCTTCATCAAGAAGGTCTTTAATTCCTCTTTGCTTTCTTGCAGGGCCAGGGACCAGCCTGCAAGAAGAACAATTTACAAGCCTTTCAGAAAGCTCCTGGACTTTTGGTTTCTCCGCACTCCTTATGCTATGCTTCCTGACTTACCTATGGGTGCTGCCGCCTTGTCATGGAGCAGTCCCCCAGCTTGTCTCTGTGTTCTCTGCATTCCACACTTCTTCCATTCTGCATCCCTCCCACCACCACCCCCTCCAAGTCTCTTCCTTTTTTCCATTTTATCTTCCTCCCCTAAACTCTGTAGTAACCAGAATGTGGGATGAAAACATCATTTTTGTATATTGGATTAAAAACAATGCTTGTAATATTTTAACTTTTAAAAATTATTTTCCCAAAACACCTTCAGTGATTTAAGAGGTTTTTCCCCTTAATTACCCTGGATGGATTTTTTTAAAAAAAACTATTATGATTTGACTGCTTGTCTATTTGTAAACCATCTTTTTCAAAATCTTCATCAGGTGATTTTTTTAAAATCTATATTTACATCTTTCAAAAAACTATTCTTCAGTCAGAAAGAGAAAAACGAATGTTGTTTATTAATGCTTATATGTGGAATCTAGAAACACAGTTTTGATGAACTTATTTGCAAGGCAGCAACAGAGACGCAGATATAGAGAACAGACTTATGAACACGGGCGGAGGGTAGGAAGGAGAAGGTGAGACAAATGGAGAGAGTGGCATGGAAACACATACACTAACAGACGTAAAATAGACAGCCAGGGGGAATTTGCTACAACAGGCTCAGGGAACTCAAACTGGGACTCTGTGACAACCTAGAGGAGTGGGATGGGGTGGGAGGTGGGAGGGAGGCTCAAGACGCAGGGGATGTATGCCTACCTACAGCTGATCCACATTGATGTATGATGGAAACCAACACAGTATTGTAGTTATCCTTCAATTAAAAAATTAAGAACAAAACTATTCTTCACTCGAGACTTAACGATTTAGCAGAACAACAGTGTATGACATCCTCTACTGAGAATAAGAATAAAGAAGGGGAACTGAAGGCTTCCAAGGGCCCAGATGCATCCTATAAGAGTTCATCTGCAGCTTACATACTTTTAATGCCCTGGATAAAGCCACCATCAGCTCATGGCTCTTTGAACCCCATTTCATTACCCAGATATCAAATCCAGTGAAGGTCTTTGAACCCTCGTCCATCACCCAGATATCAAATCACCAATGACCTTCCATAACTGGTTCACACTAACAAGACCATGTTGGAGAAAACACAATCTATAAACACCAGACAAGGCTCAAGATGGTCATGATTATACTCGTCCAGTCATACCATCATCTAAGAGAAACAAATGCAGTCTACGACCAATACCAGGTAAAGTGGTTTGGACCATTGCGAAAGACCTGCTGAAGCTGGACTGAAGCAGACTGAGGGCCACCGATGGGAACCCACACCAGCAACAGGAGCCCCCACTGTCTCCCCAAGGGCAAAGGGGCAAGTGTCTCTGCTGCAGTTAAAGTCCATTTCTATCAACTGCACAACAGACGGGTTAGAGGGAAGAATCAGGTTCATGGAGTGGACGTGAAGCGTGATCCAAGACTTCAAAGACACACAGCCCAGGTGGCAAGTAGAAACGCATCCTACACTGGGTTAGTCACTGGCAGAAATAGAAATCAAGAGATGGGGCCATGACTCTCCAACATGAATTCTTGCATTATTCCTACTTCTCTGGTCTTGGTAGGTGTCAGAGAAGCTGACCAGAGGAAGTGAATCACTTCCCGTGGTCGCTCCTCTGCCCACAGTTGTGCTATTTTTGACTATCGGCATAAAAATCATAAATCCAACCCTGGGCGTGTATGTTATTTGTTTAACGAGTACCCAATAGGATAAGGTGGAGGTGGAGACATAAATGGGCAGAACTGAGCCAGCAAGGAGGCAGCGGTTCAAAAAATTCCCCCAGATAAAGACAATCTTTTTCGTAACTTCTTTTGGAGAATTTGGCCAAAAAACAAGAAACAGCATTTTAGAATCACTTCTTGGAGTAGTTTTCCACTCCCTATGGAAGCAACTAATGTTTAAAGCAAAACAGCTGCCCAACTTTCATACTGTCTATAGTGCAGTAAATCACTCAAAATACTCCAGCCACCAGTTGAGATGACTTTAGAAAATCTGTCCTTTATCAGTGCTATTTCCTTCACTTCAAATATGCATCATCATTTATACAAAATCTGTGAATAATTAGACAAGAAGCGTGAGATGATTCATGAAGAGATGCTTGCATAATAAAAGGAGCATTTCACTCTAACAAAGAATGAGCTGGTGTATTCGTTAGCTAGGGCTGCCATAGCAAATACCACAGGTCACAGATGGGGGGCGGGGGGAGTGTAAAACAGCAGAAAC
The DNA here is from genome assembly GCF_027580195.1 of Bos mutus. Taxonomy (NCBI): domain Eukaryota; kingdom Metazoa; phylum Chordata; class Mammalia; order Artiodactyla; family Bovidae; genus Bos; species Bos mutus. The sequence continues at coordinate 149,656,995 of NC_091617.1, read as the reverse complement.
TTATTTTCTCACAGTTGAAGAGATCAGAAGCCCAAGGTCAAGGTGTGAGCTTGTAGAGGTGTCATCTCTCCGTGTCTTCATACCATCTCCCCTCTGCATGCGTCTGTGCCCAAATCTCTCTTCTGAGAGGGAAACCAGTCCTACTGGATCAGGACCCATCTGAATCATCTCATTCTATCTTAATAATTTTCCCCTTCATGGGTCACAGCCTTGTAGTGGCGAAGGGGCTTGCATTAACTCAGTGAAGCTATGAGCCATGCCATGCAGGACTACCCAAGACAGATGGGTCATAGTGCAGAGTTCTGATGAAACGTGGTCCACTGCAGGAGGAAATGGCAACCCACTCCAGTATTCTTGCCTGGAGAACCCCATGGACAGTATGAAAAGGCAAAAGGATACGACACCAGAAGATGAGCCACCCAGGTCAGAAGGTGTCCAGTATGCTACTGGGGAAGAGCAGAGAACAGTTATTAATACTAACAACTCCAGAAAGAATGAAGAGGGTGGGCTAAGGTGGAAATGGCACTCGGATATGGATGTGTCGGGTGGTAAAAGTAAAGTCTGATGCTACAAAGAACAGTATTGCATAGGAACCTGGAATGTTAGGCGCATGAGTCAAGGTAAATTGGACGTGGTCAAGCAGGATTAAGGTTAAGATTAAATACCAACATATTAGAAGTTGATGAACTAAGATGGATGAGAATGGGCAAATTTAATTCACTATATCTACTACTGTGGGCAAGAATCCCTTAGAAGAAATGGAGTAGCCATCATAGTCAACAAAAGAGTTCAAAATACAGTGCTTGAGTGCAACCTCAAAAGCAACAGAATGATCTTGGTTCGTTTCTAAGGCAAACCATTCAACATCATAGTAATCCAAGTCTATGTCCAATCACTGATGCTGAAGAAGCTAAAGTTGACCAGTTCTATGAAGATCTATAAGACCTTCTAGAACTGACACCAAAAAAAAAAAAGGTGTCTTTTTCATCATAGGGGACTGGAATGCAAAAGTAGGCAGTCAAGAGATACCTTGAGTAACAGGCAAGTTTGGCCTTGAAATACAAAATGAAGCAGGGCAAAGGCTGGCAGAGTTTTGCCAAGAGAACACACTGCTCACAGCAAACATCCTCTTCCAACAACACAAGAGATGACTCTACATGTGCACATCACCAGATGGTCAACACCAAAATCAGATTGATTATGTTCTTTGCAGCCAAAGATAGAGAAGCTCTATATAGTCAGCAAAAACAACACCTGGAGATGACTGTGGCTCAGATCAAGAATTCCTTATTATAAAACTCAGGCTTAAATTGAACAAAGTGTGGAAAACCATTAGGTCATTCAGGTATGACCTATATCAAATCCCTTATATACAGTGGAAGTGATGAAAAGATTGAAGGGATGAGATCTGGTAGACAGAGTGCCTGAAGAACTATGGACAGAGGATTGTAACTTTGTACAGGAGATAGTGACCAAAACCATCTCAAGGGAAAATAAATCCAAGAAGGCAAAGTGATTATCTTTGCCTTCAAATAACTGAGGGAAGAAGAGAAACAACAGGCAAAGGAGAAAAGGAAAGATACACCCAGCTGAATGCAGAGTTCCAGAGAATAGCAAGGAGAGATAAGAAGGCCTTCTTCAATGAACAATGCAAAGAAATAGAGGGAAACAATAGAATGGGAAAGACTAGAGATCTCTTCAAGAAAATTAGAGATACCAAGAGAACGTTTCATGCAAAGATGGGCACAATAAAGGGCAGAAAAGGTAAGGACCCAACAGAAGCAGAAGATACTAAGAAGAGGAGGCAAGAATACACACAGGAACTATGCAAGAAAGGTCTTAATGACCCAGATAATCACCATGGTATGGTCACTCACCTAGAGCTGGACATTCTAGAGTGTGATGTCAAGTGGGCCTTAGGAAGCATCACTACAAACAAAGCTAGTGGAGGTGATGGAATTCCACCTGAGCTATTTCAAATCCTGAAAGATAATGCTATTAATATGCTGTATTAAATATTCCAGCAAATTCGGAAAACTCAGCAGTGGCCGCAGGACTGGAAAAGGTCGGTTTTCATTCCAGTCCCAAAGAAAGGCAATGCCAAAGAATGCTCAAACTACCATACAACTGTGCTCATTTCACATGCTGCTAAGGTTAGGCTCAAAATCCTTTTAAGCAAGGATTCAACACCACATGAACCAAAAACTTCCAGATGTACAATCGAGGTTTTGAAGAGGCAAAAGAACCAGAGATCAACTTGCCAACACTCATTGAATCATGGAGAAAGCAAGGGAGTTCCAGGAAAACATCTACTTCTGCCTCATTGACTACACTAAAGTCTTTGACTCAAAGTATGAGCCTGGCAGGCTGCAGTCCATGGGGTCGCAGAGTCAGACATGACCTAGTGACTGAACAACAGCAAACTCAGTTTCCTCTGCAAAGGCTCTGTCTCCTAAAAAGGTCAGATTTTGGGGTACTGGGGTCAGGACTTCACCGTATAAATTCGAGGTGGGAAGGAGAGGGACCACAATTCAGTTCGTTACAGATAAAAAGTCCAAGTAAGAATTGAATGTTTCTGTTATGTTGTGATTTCAACACATACTAGGATTTCTCAGACATTAAATATCCATCTAATCCCTCAAGGCTCTCTGCTACCACGTTTATCCCCCACATAGATGCAGAGAGAGGAAAGCCAACACTGAATTCTGGAAGAGGTGCTGCTCCCTGACCTGCACGCTGCAAACACCAATAATCAGAGACCAGGTGCTCCTCCTGTTTCCAAAGGCAAGTTCGTGTGCCCAGTGCACAGTGAGGCCAAGCGATACCGAAACGTCGGGGTTTGGAGGAGACCGGGGCTTATTGCAGGTCCATGCAATGAGAGGGGGTGGCTCATGCTCCCCAAAATGCCAAACTCCCCAAAGGGTTTCAGTTAAGTATTTTTAAAGGCAAGGTGAGGGAGGTCCGTGTTTGGTGGTTGCAAACTTCTTGACATGAGAATCCTTTGTTCTTGCAGCTGTCCATTTAGGTAAGGATATTCTTATAAACTCCAACAAGATAAATGTTTTTCTCTGTTCTACAACTTTTTATCTGTATATACATCAGTCAGTCAGTTCAGTTGCTCAGTCATGTCCGACTCTTTGCGACCCCACGGACTGCAGCACACCAGGCCTCCCTGTCCATCACCAACTCCCAGAGCTTACTCAAACTCATATCCATAGAGTTGGTGATGCCATCCAACTATCTCATCCTCTGTCGTCCCCTTCTCCTCCCGCCTTCAACCTTGCCCAGCATCAGAGCCTTTTCCAATGAGGCAGTTCTTTGTATCAGGTAGTCAAAGTATTGGAACTTCAGCTTCAGCATCAGTCCTTCCAGTGAATATTCGCACTGATTTCCTTTAGGATGGACTGGTTGGATCTCCTTGTAGTCCAAGGGACTCTGAAGAGTCTTCTCCAGTGTTTGGTCCGTACTGACCTACTTGTCCAAACACAGCCCTGCATCTTCTCCAACTGATTTCCAGAAAAGTGTTGCTTCAATTGCACTGTAAGAGAAGACAGCCTCCAGGTCTTGGCTTCCCTTCATCATCTCCTATAGGATCAGGACTTTTCCTTGCTCTGGCTAAGGGGTGGTGGTGAGAGTTGAAGCCACCGGTCGTAGACAGGGTCGTTTTTTGCTTTGAGAGGAACTAAGAACAGCTCTCCTAGGAGCCAGGATAGGAAGACGACAACACCTCCTATTAAACAGCCTCCTGTCCCCCGACCTCCTTCGGTGCCTTTCCAGCAGCAGCCCTGGTGGCATCTCTCTTTAGCTGTTTGAGGCTCAGAGCCGTGTCTCTGATTTGCTGGCTTAGTAGAGCTCTAGGCAGTAGCCGATGAGCCTTCCCTGAATGTTGCCAGAGGAGATGCGCTCAGTTGCTAAGTCATGTCCGACTCTTTCAACCCATGGACTGTAGCCCACCAGGCTTCTCTGTCCATGAGATTCTCCAGAACGAATACTGGATTGGGTTTCCACTTCCTTCTCCAGGGAATCTTCTAGACCCAGGGATCAAGCCTGCATCTCCTGCATTGACAGGTGGGTTCTTTACCACTGAGATACCAGGGAAAAGTTGCTGAAAGTGTAAGTGAAGTCGTTCAGTTGTGTCTGGCTCTTTGAGACCCCATGGCATAGCCTACCTGGGTCTTATGTCCATGGAACTTTTCAGGCAAGAATACTGGAGTGGGTTGCCATTTCCTTCTCCAGGGGATCTTCCTGATCCAGGGATCAAACCTGGGTCTCCCACATTACAGGCAGATGCTTTACCGTCTGAGCCACCAGGGAAGCCCATGTTGCTGAAACTGGGATTGAAAACACATAGTGTGATGTTACCTCTTTACTTCGAGAACCATTTCCTGAACTACAGGTTCCCTTCTACTTTGTGCTGAAGGCAAATCCAGTCCTCTGCTTGAAGGAGAACAGTTATGGAAATCTCTCCAGTGTGGAATAGTGGCTCGGATTTGCAGGCTATAAACACAGAGACTGGGGATCTTATTTTTCATCCTCATAGTAATTAACTCATCAGCAAGTGCACCTCTGGTAAATACGCATGAGAGGGCAACTGCCTTTCAGAGGAAGTATAAGGCCTCATGAAACCCTTGTTAAGGAGATTGTATCTGGGATGTGTCCCATGACAAGGAATTTTCAAATAGCATTAGAAACTTTGGTTTGGATGCTAACATTTGCTCTGTCTCGTTCATCTTGAATCATGGTGTTAACTGGGTTTTCATCACACTCATATGCTCTTCATATTTGAAAAATGAGGACCTATCCATGGGATATTTTCCCCATGTACTAAGTCCAGTGGGCAGCAGACACTGCTTGACTCTGTTCAGACCTGGGGTGTCCATTTCAGGTCATCATTTCAGCTCCATCTCAGATTGCAAAATCTTTGAGGGCAAGGGCTGTGGGCTAGAGAACTTGCTTGGAGCGCCCAGGTCAGCAGGTTGTAGCAGATGCAACTGTCCTTGCGTGGGAACCAAGTTTGGCAACTCCCCAGGGCAGGTGTTTGCAGCTCCCTCGGGGCCTCTCTGGGCCACAAGTCCCAGGCAAACCTCAGAATGACTTGCTGGCAGCTTCACACTTCATCTGCTTGTTCTCTCGAGTTCCCTGGATGACTTTTTAATTGGATAGCAACTTTCTCCACTAGGTCATGGGTTCAAGAGCAGCCCAGGTCCCCTGCACGCGACCATGAAATGCTCCTTTGTTCTCCCTGTGTCCAGGGTGCCCAGCATCACGCAAACACCTTAGGGCTGCCCGTCCCTGCTCTGCCCCTTTGCCACGCTGGGACATAAGCTGAGCTGGCTTTGAATCACTGAGTTTTTGCAGAGCTCTGCAATGGGAGGCCACCACGAGGAGCCAGACCACAGAGACAGGAGCAAAACCAAGGAGCTGCAGGAAGCTGATGTGACCTGTGGGACTCTGACACCTTCCTGTCCTCTGGGCCCCTGAGGCCGTCTCCGCCATCAGCAACCCGGGCCCAGGCAGGTCAGAGTGGGTCACAGAGCCCTTCCATCGGAGAAACAGGCCAAGAGGGACTTGTCAAAAAACAAACTATACGGACTGGCAAAACAAACACAAATTCATGAGGCGATATTTTCATTCTGAGAATATAATCGCTATTCTCGTCATTTTCACAAGGCAGACCCGTCCTCACCTCTGACTTCTTTAATTTTAAAAATGTGAACGATCTTCATTGTTGCTGTTGTCAGAATATTAAACTGCTCAGCATGTGAACTTGGAGTGCAGCACCCCACCCCCACCTGCCAAGAGGGCTGTGCGAAACAGTTTTGTTTTGATTCCAAGGACTAAAAGGATATTTTCGTTTTCCCAAGTTACCTGGAAGTTTTCTGGCCCTAAGCGTGACTTCATCGAAGGGAAGGACAACGGTCCTTCTCCTCCAGCCCTGAGACCACAGCCCTCTTCTGCCTGGAACATCAGCTTTGCCAATAAGAGAGAACTTCTCATCATTCATGTATAAAATGAACTGAGAAGTTCTCACCAGGGGCAAGCCAGCCAGCTGACGGAGGCCAAGGAGAGCCAGTTCTAGAGTCCACATTCCACCTGAAGTCTAGGATGTGTGCAGTCTGCTTGGGCTGCAGAACACCATAGCCAGGGAGGCTTACACAGTGGAAGTGTGTTGTCTCACAGGTCCAGAGAGCACAGAGTCTAGATCAAGACTCCAGCAGGCCTGGGCTCCCGTTGAGGGCTCTTTTCCTCCTCACACACGGCAGCCTTCTTACTGCATCTTCTTGCAGCCTTTCCTTGCAGAGAGACAGGCAGTGAGCTCTCCAGCATCTCTTCTTATAAGGACATTAATCCTATGGCATCAGGGCCCACCCTTTGACCTCATTTAACTTTAATTAACAAAGGTCTGTCTAGTCAAGGCTATGGTTTTTCCAGTTGTCATGTATGGATGTGAGAGTTGGACTATAAAGAAAGCTGAGCGTGGAAGAACTGATGCTTTTGAGCTGTGGTGTTGGAGAAGACTCTTGAGAGTCCCTTGGACTGCAAGGAGATCCAACCAGTCCATCCTAAAGGAGATCAGTCCTGAGTGTTCATTGGAAGGACTGATGTTGAAGCTGAAACTCCAATCCTTTGGCCACCTGATGTGAAGAGCTGGCTAATTTGAAAAGACCTTGATGCTGGGAAAGATTGAGGGCAGGAGGAAAAGGGGATGACAAAGGATGAGATGGTTGGATGGAATCACCTAATTAATGGACATGAGTTTGAGTAAGCCCCAGGAGTTGGTGATGGACAGGGAGGCCTGGTGTGCTGTAGTTCATGGGGTCGCAAAGAGTCAGACACAACTGAGTGACTGAAATGAACTGAACTGAACTGAATCTTAATTACTTTCTCTGATGCTGGGAAAGATTGAAGGCAGAGGGAAAAGAGGGCAACAGAGGATGAGATGGTTGGATGGCATCGCCGACTCGAAGGCCATGAACTTGGGCAAACTCTGGGAGATGGAGAGGGACAAGGAGGCCTGGTGTGCTGCAGTCCATGGGACGGCCAAGAGTTGGACACAACTTGGCAGCTGAACAACACAACAACAACCTTCTTCAGCGCCCCAAACACTGCCACATTGGGAACTGGAGCTTTAACACAAGAACAGGAGAGGGTGGGGTGTTGAGAGACGCAACAGCTTCATCCCGAACAGTCACATAAAAAAGCACTTTCCTGGACCTCTGTGATTCTCCGTTCATTCACATGTTATTTGTTTCTTTAATGCCTGTTCACTGAAGTTTCTACATACCAGGTGCTGGATTATAGCAGTGAGCAAGCAGCGGCCCCTCAGGGAGATACCTCCCTGGGGCAGGGGACAGACAAATAAACCCACAAAGAAATAAGAAAATGTCGTGTGACACATCCCACATCGAGAATACACTGCTTTTCATGTGTGCTCAGCTTTATGCCAGTCCTGAAATAATCTGGCTTGCAGTTTCTGATAGAAAGTCTGTCTTTATCCCTTCTTTAACCTTTGCTGAACAGGATGAATATCTTCCAATTTTTGCAAGTGATGTCCTCAAATTTTTTTAGACTACACTCCTCTTTCCTGCAGAGTTTCAACAGTATCTCTTACTGCCCTGTATTGTTCATAATAAGTCATAACATTCATGTCAGAGCTGAGTCTGAGCACAAGAGTAGGCGTGATTTTAAATATAAGGGTATGAAGCTATTTCTCCTCTGAATAACTATAAATTATCACAAAGAAGTCATTGTTTCTTTCTTCACTAATATCATTTTAATATGTGGATCTCTACATTTTTTCCCCCAGATTTGTTGTTCTGAAAAAAAAAAAAAAAAAAAGTACCATAAGAAAGAAGAGACACCAGTGGGTACACTTATTACAAACTTGACATTTTTAAACTGGGTTTGACAGTGGAACTTTGAAAATATTTATCTATCAGAAAATAGTTTCAGCCGTGGGCAATTTGGTGAAAAGGTTTAGTTGATGGAAAAACCATAACTCAGTGTGACTGGCTTTAATGTAAGATGTTCTTGAAGGCCACAGGATAACCAGCGTTTCCAACAACCTGGAAAATTTAGACCAGCTTGGAAAAATAACAGGGGGCTCGGGGAGGGAGCCAAAGCACTGTGCAGGATCAGATAAATTTATGTGTTTAGAGACTTGAATTTTAATATTAAATTATAAGTGAAAGCAACAGTCAGGCTAAGTGTTTAAGCAGGTCCCTCTGTGTCCTATCCCTCCCCTCTTCAGAAAAGGGTCGGGACAATTTTTAAGTATAAGATGTTCTGCTACAGCCACAGGTAACTCTCTCCCCTTCGCGTTTCTGTGTATTTCTATGGCTCCCTTATATAATTAAGAGGGACTTTGCCTTGGGGATGCTGGCATGGGTCTTGGTATTTTTGTGTGGCTTCCAAGCTCGAGGAAACGGCTTGCCATCCTTGCCACGTTCAGAACATCTGCCATCTGCCTCGGCTGGTGGCTAGACAAGCTGCCCCACTGCTGCCCTACACAGCTACTCCAAGAAACCCTGCTGTCCGTTGAGGTCCTCCCTCCTGCCCGCTCTGGATGGCTCTCTCCCCAGGCGGTGGACTGGGTCACTTGCAGCTCTAAGGCCATTTCTTCTGCCTTTTTCCCCCACAACTACCCTAGAACAACTCCCCTTCCTGAACTCTCTCCTGAACATGATCAGAGTTCCTTTTCTTCTGCCTTCACACAAAAATTTAATAATGGGACCCACCCCGCCGCCCCCGCCAAGAACAGACAACACAACAAAGGAAACATGTGCGCAGGGCTCCACCCCAGTGGCCCTCCCTGGGACTACTGTTATCCCTCCTTCTAGTCCTCAATCTGGATGCAGAAGGGCATACGCTGTGAAAGTGCTAGTCGCTCAGTCATCTCTGACTCTTCGCTGCCCCAGGGACTGTAGCCCTCCAGGCTCCTCTGCCATGGGATTCTCCAGGCAAGAATACTGGAGTGGGTTGCCATTTCCTTCTCCGGGGGATCTTCCTGACTCAGGGATCGAATCTGAATCTCCTGCATCACAGGCAGATTCTTTACCATCTGAGCCACCAGGGAAGCCAGGCATAAACCGTGCTTCAGTTTAAAACTCTCTTCTCTGTTACTCCTGGAATGCTTTCCAAAGCCATATCAAAGTTTACACGCCCCTACCCATCTTCATGGCCTCAGAACTCCCCAGAAGCCCTATTCCACTCTCTCCACCGTAGCCCAGTATGTTCTATTTCCCGTAAACCACCCCAGCCCTAGGAACATTCCAGAACGGAAGTGCTATTCTTACAATTCCTGTTCCTCCTTCAGTTGGCCAACTTCCGCTTATTCTGCAGGGCACTGCTTTCTCTCAGGATTGCCCCCGCACTGGCCTCAGCGGCCCACCATGGTGCCTCTGCTGTTATTACCTGTCTGTAAGGCTGCTCCCCAGCAGGGTCTCAGAAGGCAAGGACTCACTCCTTGTTGTATCTTCCCAGTCTAGCACTGTGTCGGACACATGTGTGATATGTGGTGAACAATTATTTGATGAATGGATACAATAGCAAGAACAGATATTGAGATTAAGCCACCTGAAATTGCTAATGTTTGATGATTTTTGACCTACCAAAACATGGCAGTTTCATGGTTCTATCTAATATTCAAACTGTCTTAGAAATACTGTCCCCCTAGTACTAAAAAGTGCTAAAACTTGCTCCCAAGAGAAAGGAATTTAGACCCCATGAAGAGAAGCTTCAGAAAACCCAGAAGGGAACAAAGGTGAAAGTTAAAAAAAAAAAAATGTATGTGGGTTCAAAAAAAAAAAGGACTGAGTAGGCATTTCCAATCAATTTTATGCTGGGAGGTTTTCCTAGTCTCCAAGTATTGCCCTTCAGCCTTCTAAACCATTTGGGAAATTCTTTCTCCTGGATGAAGCATAATCATGCCAAATGTGAACTCTGCACCCTTGACATTCAAAAGGAAGTCTGTCAAATGATGTAGCACTATAGGGGGAAGAAAGAAAATCTTATCTAAATCAGAAAATGATTCAGTCTCATTCAGTCTTCAGAAAGCTTGATAACAATGGGATTAATATGCTGAATATGCAGCATATTGTGAGTTTATAAAAGCTAATGTTCCAAAAAACTGGATTCTAGAAGGAAAATGAAGCTCAAAATGGGAAATGAGAAAATGTGAGATGGTCTAATTAGGGTGGCAGCTGAGAACATGTCACTTTGTCACGAGTAATTGAGAGTTTGATGGTTAAAAAGAAAAAGGATCTGACACGACTTTCCTCCCCTGTAGGTACAGTAGTCAAGAGCACGAATCTTCATTCAAATCCTATCCCTCTGACTGCAATCAAGAGGTGACTCTGAGTGTCTGAGCAGCAATCACAGTTCTCCACAGTGGGAAGGTCTCCAGGTAATAAAGTGAGACAAATTTTTTAAATACTAGAAAACCAATCCTTAAACTCAACTGCCATGTTTATGGGTAGAACTCATCAAAGTAAAGGTATTCAGGTTGCATAGATTCTGTTTTAGAAAGATGTCCTTAAGAGCTATGATGTGTGATCTTTCAATAGATCATTCAATAGTGTGATCCACAGCACTGCCATTCAGGGAATACCATTCAACAATCCACCAGGGAATCCCACCAAAAAAACCATTTGCCAAGCGTCCATCAAGACTTTGGCTGTGGGGCCAATGCCCACACAGATGAAGGAGCAATGACTCTGGTCCTCCAGGAGTTTTCCCTCTTAGGCAGGAGGTGCACTGACAGAATCCCTGGAGCCAAGAGGAAAGGATGGGGACAGAGCAAGGATGCAAGGAGACAGGCCATGAGGAGTGGACCTGGTCTGCCGAGAGCCAAGAAAAAGATGGCAACCAATGATGTCTGAGAAGTCTGGGAAGACATCATGTGGGAGACAAGCTGATCAATGTTCAAAGGTGATAACTCATGCGAACCATTCTTGACACATCTCTTATAGAAGTTTCTTCAAAAAGGAAAAGGAGGTCAGGGTGCCCTATGTTTTAGACCTAAACCAAGGATGAGAATACAACCAGGGTTGTGAAATTTAGTATCTTTTGCATTGGTATGAAGTCAGTAAGCAAGTCTAGCTTTGTCTGACATATAGGCACAATCATCTGTATTTGGGGTTTTTTTTTTTTTTCAGTGTTTTCCTTTTATGGCTAAATTTATCTCATTTGCTTTTAGTGAGATGTTTACAATTTTTAAATTTCTTTGTATATTTTCTGGGTTGTTTTTTCTTGACCTTTCATTAAAGTTTAAGTACAGAAAAATTAACAAATAAAAAAATGTACATTTGAAGGGTTTTCATAGAGTGAATGCACCTGAGGAACCAGCACTCAGATCAAGAAACTAAATGTGACCACCATCTAAGAATTTCCCCTTTGGGACCTTTCTAGCCACTAACTCTCTCCGAAGGTAATCACGAACACAGCTTCTAACTCCATAGATGCATTTTGCCTATTCTTGAACTTTGTGGGTGACAGAAGATAAGATGCTTGGATGGCATTACTGACTCAATGGACATGAATTTGAACAAGTTCGAAGAGATAGTGAAGGACAGGGAAGCTGAGCGTTCTGCAGTCTATGGTGTCTCAAAGAGCTGGACACGGCTTAGTGACTGAACAGCAACAACAAGATAGATAGACTCTTACAGTATAGACCTCATCCAACACCATGCTCAACAGACTCAGTGATATTGTGGCAAAGATTGTACTGCTTGTATTTCACTCATCCTTATTGCTGTGTAATATTTCGTGGCGTGAATACACCAGCGCATCCATTCTACAACTGAAGGGCATTTGGACAGGCTCCTGTTTGGGGCTATTATGAGTTGTACTACCATGAATATTCTTGTATTTGTCTATTTGAGAACATACGTAGGCATTCCTGTTTGGCACACACCTAGGAATGAAATTGCTAGGTTATAGGGTCTGTGGATTATCAGATTTAGTATTAATAGGTCCTGCCAAGTAACTTTCCAAAGCAGTTGCACAAATTTATATTCCCACCAGCAGTCAGAAAGTCAATAAGATTTGGTTAACAAAAAAGTCTAATACTCCCTCAGGCAATACATATATACCAAAGAAAACTCTTCTCTGCCCTGTCTTTATGGCCTGAAAGCTTAAGTACCACACATTTTTTGCTTTCTTAGAACAAAAGGAAGAGTTAGCTGTACTGTTTTTAAAGGAAGGAGACTAGAAATAAGGGTTTTCTGATAAGCATTAAGGACTCATTTCCAAGATGAATGAATAATGTAAAATAAATAAAGGTCGATAAAATGGCACAAAATAACAGTTAAGAGTTACCAAGATGATGCCAGATGGTGGTTAGAGAGCCAGATGTTTCCAGGAAATTATGGTTCTTGTTTTGAACTCAGCGAGCCCAAATCTGGGTAAAATTGTACACGTCAAACTCTTAGGGCTATCTGACAACAATGCTTAACCTATTTTGCAAAGAAAAATCTCCTTAGGTTCATCAGGAAGAACATGCTGATGAAAATTTTAAAGCTCATGGGGGTATATTTTTAATAATTTCCCAATTTTTCTCATTGATGCATCATTTTCTAGCATCGTTAGCTCAAAAAAAAAAAAAAATTTAAAAATTGAAAGAAATTGAAAGTGGGCATCCGAACTGGCTGGAGACTTTGAAAGGCGGAACCTCTTTGGAACTGCAGGAAAACACAACGGAACCACGGTTACAGAGACACACCCTTGTGAAGATTGCCCGTAGACTTACAAAGGGTGTACAGTCTAGGGCACAAACAAGGGCATGAAATGTTTCCAGAAGAAGATACAAATCCCACCACATTTGTTCTCACCTTAAAGTCCTTCAGTGCTTTCTTCCCACAGCCTAAAATCCCAGCTTTTTTTGACATGGCACCCACAAGACTTGGATGAGCTAGCCCCTTCCCCTCTGCCTGCATACCAACACTGTCTTTCACCGCTGCCCCCTTGCACGCTTCATTCCATCGAGGGCAAACCATCTCCAGTTCCTGCAACCTGCTCTGCTATTTCAGAAGCGTTCTCTGGGGAGTCCACTCTGACCCGGCTTTGGTTCCCATCACCGATCTGACTGTTCTCATTCAGGAATCTCCATGCAGTCCTTCTCCTCTTACTCAGCCACCCTCTTTCCAGTGTGTTCTGAGAACCCTGCTACTCAGGCTGTCCTCTTATCTCACTAGCTTCTTCCTCCTCTGTCTCCTCTTCCAAGCCCTAAGGTTGAGGTGCCCCGAGGCCTCAGATCTTGAGGCTCTTCTCATCTTTTATCCACATTTCCTCCTGACTTGACCTCGGCTGGTCTCATGGCTTTAATCATCACAATACACTCCACCAGTCCATAACTGTGCATCCCCAGCTGTTCCCTCTGCACTTCTCCTGGGTGGCCTTGCTAGGTGGGCTCCTAGACCTTCATCAGGCCAGTGTGTCCCTCCCCCAGGGCCTGCTGGCTGCTACCAGCACTCAGCTGCAGCCTTTCTGGAGCCTTGCCTTGGCTGATCAAAGATGCTCAAGATGATTAAAAAAAAAAAACAAAACAAAACTTCTCACCCAGAAACGTTGGGAAGATAATACCCTAGGAAGGGTAAATGGGGAGCCTAGCCAATGACTGGCTGTCACCGAAGCCCAGCCTCCTTGTATCCAAGAGAGACAACTCCATGGTGCCTTTCACAGCCCAGAGTCCCACTGTGGGATCAGGCTGAGAAGAGAGTCCAGCTGCAACTACGTCTTTGCCCAGCTGGTTCTCCTGCCTTATCCTCCACCACTTTCTCTGGAGAGCTCCTCCTCCATAAATCACTTGCCCAAGAATCCCCAGCTCAGGCCTTGCTTCCAGGAACCCCAATCTAAGAAAAGCATTTCCCACTCAACAGCCCAAACTGTTGTGCTACTGACCAACTCCTCCCACGTGTCTGCCATGACCCCTGGATCCTCCTCACAGCCCCGCTCAGTCATGTCCAACTCTTTGTGACCCCTTGGACCACAGCATGC